>NW_028146738.1:20885876-21328376 GCF_055883805.1 Amblyomma maculatum
AAGTTTTCTTTTGCAGTATGAATAACAAGGCTTGGCTAGAAGGGACAGCCTACTGACTTTTTCAATCATTTTTTTTTTTTTGCTCATTCGAACGTGCTCCATCCCCAAAATTAACGAAACTGGCTTTTGAGCCAAGAAACATGGCAGAATCATTTAAAACTTAATTATTCCATATGGTAGTCTCGTATTCTCACTAGTAGCCCGCGTCTGTAAATACTGACATCACAGACAATACAGCTGGTATAGTAACTCTACGCAGCTCTGTGAACACAGTGACTGAAGCAGCAGTCGCGTGCAGAGCAAATCATTAACTAAGATGGACATATCTTTTTAAAACTATAACTGAGACTACCAAAATAGCTAGAAATAGAACGAAATCATTAAATAAACTAATTCTGGTGACATCTACCACAGATACCAACAACCATTTTTGCCTATAGCAGCGCTACAGATGGCAGTGCTGCTGCAAGTATGGTAGAGTCTTTACTTGCGTGGTTTTCTGCTTTGAAAGCAGTTTGAAAGCAAATCAAGCAAGATTAAAGAATAAAAATAGTTGTAATTTATTGAAACAAAAAAAGCAGACAAGATTAAGTTGATATGAACACAAATACCTGTCTTTATGACGCTATGTCATAGACATAAAATGTAGTATATTCACTTCAGATGCTCCAAACAGATGAGATGAAATGTTAGTGGTAGTGAAAGGGCACAGCATGGTGCCACCATCTGCTAAAACCCGGCTTTCCCGATCATTTAGGATATAAATTCCTGGTTAAACCACGAGTTCTCCCCCGGTACTGCCGCCAATTGGAAATATCTACCAGAATATGCTAATATTTCTACACTCGTCTGGCAGTAGCTTCACTGGGCTAGATGCGGCGCATTTCGCATATACCGCAGCTAGTCCAGTGAACTTTTTGCTTCAAAAAGGAAGAGGAAAAAGAAACACAATTCCAAGCCATGCACCTCGATGAACCTAGAGGCTCGAAGTTCATTTGCTGCTCCCTTCCATACGAAGCTGCTGCACTGTGGCATTTTGTGTCACCCTCGCTAGAAGCCGCAATGCACAAGCCATTCATTGCCTTTGTTTTGTTTTGAATGTTGCATTCGCAAATTTTGAAATGCTTTTGTTGCCTACCATAACCTACACTCTGGGACAGGTTTGCTAAGTTTTGTTGATTTTTAGTATTTTTCCTTTCTTACTGTCACTGTTGTCTTTTCTCTCAGCGCCCTCCAGCATCCTTACGCTAGACAAGGGGAACTACAAATGTTTTATTGGGCAGTCAGTATGGCATAGTCGTTCAGCTGAGGAGCATAAGGATGGTAGTTCAATCCTGGCAGTGACACGATTATTTTTCTTGAGTGTTCGTGTTAACACAATTTTGGCCGACACTCCCTGTCTATACCACTCATAAGAAAGAAAAGGCTTTCACCTTAAAACTTGTCAGGCCATAACATTTGCCTCTGAGCCATGTGGTCGACTATTCACTGCACCCATGAAGCTCGCAAAATAAGTACGAGTGAAAACAAGGACCTCGTTCCCTGGTCAGAAAATTTTCAACTTATGATGTGCCTTAAATGCCAAATTACATGACGCAAAGACATACCCTCTGGCTTGAACCGAAGCTGTACCATGAAAATCGACCACAGCTACCAACCCTGTCAGTGTAGAGTTAGCACAGTACCCAACGAGTAGCTTGAGAAAGAAAGTTTAGCACCACGTGCTGCACCATTTATGATGGCTGCTGCATAAAATTCAAAAATGTAATATGATGTAGTCCAGGAAGGTGAAACTTCCGTCCAAAGATGTGGCCAGCTTGGTTTTTTCGTTAACCAGCAAGTACAGTAAGTGGCAAATCACATCAGAAAGTATCGTCCTTAATCACCTAATCAAGAAAAGGAACCGCTGCGTCCAGCATTATAACTCGTCACTTTTACTCTTAATGAATGAAATGTGTGAAATATATTTATGTATACGACACCTACTACAAGTAAAAACTTAAGTGCACACACTGGAAAAGCATCAAAGAGAAGAGAGAAGCACAGTAAAAAAGTTGTAGCAAACAGATTGTTATTGTAGTAAGCCAAAAAGCAAATGCTAGTCAGCAACAAGTAGCCACGAAAAAATTTCAGAACCGAAGCTTTCACTAAAATATTTACAAGCAATTAAACACATAACATTCGTGTAGTGTGTTTGGAGGCATTCCCCCAAAGTGGAGTTGGTTACAGCCAATCAATTTCTGATCAATACCAAACCAAGCACAGCTACACAGTTACAAAAAAAAGCTATGTAGCCTTCCGATTTTGTTTTGTTTTTTCCTTTAAGCCTTAAACCTCCTTCTTCTTGCAAATGCAAAGATGTGTTGAAAACTTCCACCATAGCCATATGAGTGCGCTCGGAAGGACGCCAATAATAACTAATTACACAATTTGCCATTCATTTAAAATGCACCATCCAAAATTTACAAACATTTTAGGCAACAGCTTTCATGCCAATAATTAGGAAAAGCCACAGCACAGAGAAAAAAAGCTTACATTAAAATTGCAATTTCAGGGCCACATTTATATTATTGCATCATACTGTACTGCTTGGTTTTGTTGAGCATAAGCAACTATGGCAATGACGCGGCTTAACATAGGCTTAATTCTTAAACCTGTGTACTGGTGTACAACGCACACTTCTCTGTAAACAATCACATACACTGCATACTTAACACAAATGACTGACACCAGTGTCAGATGAAGAACTAGCTACCGGATGTGTAACCATTCTCTCACTATGCTTACAGCAACTGATGATAGCTGGTGTACACCTTGGTTTGGCTGCTTTTTCGCCTGTGCTCGATTGCTGCATTGTTAGTGCATTCCTAGAAAGGGCACTGGAGGTATTTTTTTGTTTCAGTTGAACTTGTAGCCTATCGCGAAACCTCCATGTTGCATGGAAGATATGGAAGCTACGCACTGTCTAGGCGACCATCGGGCACAGAAGAAAATGAAATCAAACTGGACTGAGCAACAACTATTGAGAGTCACCACAAACATACCTAGAGCATGGTCTCGCACCTGGTGGCTCTATATTATTATATATGCCGAGACTGAAAACCTATTGTTACAAAACTGTTCTGCTTTAATTATTACAACTAGTTAGTATTACTGCCCAAATATTAACAATAATAATGCATTGTATTCCATAAAATGGCTGTTCTCTTGCAATGCAAGCAGGCCCAATAAGAGAAAGCGTGATGGCTGAAAGTTAGGTACTTTGGCTATTCAGTGTTGCTTAGTTTCCTCAACACTTTGAAACAATTTCTTGTACTAATAAAACTGCCAAGTTTTTTTGCCTCAGTAAAAGTCATGGTAAACCACATACCTTAGCACTGCTCTGCAGTAACTTCAGGATATCAACATCGGTAAATACATTATAGTATAACAAATAATGATTATTTATCACTGCCGTGTAACTGTGCAATCATGTTAGAGGGCAATTTGACCATACCAGAGAAGAAACTATGCATGCAATGTAGTGCAAGAAATTACCTTCTGAAATACTGCGTTCAAGCACTTCACCACTCCTTTTGGCCGACTGAACAATTGGGTCGTCATGGACAGCTTTACTTGTCCTCCTGTTGGCAATAAAAAAAAAGCCTCAATTACCTTGAAGCCAGTTATTCAAGCGTAAGCATGCAGAGAGAGAGCAAAAAGCATTAATTTACTCTGTCTCAGCTATGTGCTCTGGAGGTATTCAGGACTGCATACAAAGTCCATGCATAACACCTGGTTCAATACTTGGTAGTATGTAAGCACAGTTACTCATTACGTGAATTTCTAAGCACCACAGTCCTGCAATTGCTTTTGCAGTCGAGCCCGAAGCTCGGGTATCCTAGACAAGTGCTTGGTTCTGTACATACTTTGCACACACCATAGAGTTGTAGCCTGGCATGGGAAGCAGTTATTAGCAGGAATTTGAAGTTAGGCTATATATATTATTCAGTTAATGCTCTAGTCATCCGCCTCCATAGGAGAGCAGTGTAATCAGGTGTTCGTCTACAGTACTAAAAGGAAGAGATGCACATCTAGCACATTTCTGATATGGCTAGTTTTTTGTTTGGTTTACTAAAACTACTAGAACTAAAACTAGTGAACACACACGAGCAATAGGTATTCCATCAATCCTCTCCGCAATGCAAAACTTTTTAAGCTAGCTTCCTTAGCACTGAACATAAGGGCAATCGAAAATGATCTCCTCCTCTTCCCCCTCAACTCAGCCCATGCCAACATGCAAGAAAAAAACTAAGAAAACAAGTCGAGACAACACCTCACTACACCTTATTCCGCCTACAAAACTTCGACGCATCCAATGAGCGGGCGCACCCAGCAAGCCACAATGACATCATGGGAGGCCTTTGTGCGCGAAGATGTGCCGCCCAAATCGGCCCCAAGCGGTAGCCAGGAGCACTTATTAAGGATTATTTGAAAATGATCAGCTCCACAGAAAGCAGTCAAGTTTGACTAATACTCTCAAAGACTACCTCTATGGATTACTTGTATTGAATAGAATATTACCGCAAGTAGAATTTCGGGGCCCTTTAACATCCTAAAGTGACACGGGATATGAGGGACACACAACTGATTTCTACTCTTTAATGTAATATTAGAGAAATAAAACAAGACCTTTAAGAGATGTTACAGAATTGCTATCAGCGAATATCTTCAGTGTAGAATAATGGCAAGCCATAAAACTGCATTTCCTTTCATGCACTCAAGTTCTCTTCTTGTTACTATGCTGCATTACAACAGCTTGAACTGCAACAAAGGTGGCAGATCGAGCTGGTCGGTGCATACATGTCATCTCAAAACCACAACAGTTTGGCTTCAAAGGAGGGAGACAGAAAATGGCAAGCATTACTTTCAAATTATTTATTCAGTGAAGCCCACAAGCATTTCATGTGCACTCTCAAACACTACAATGACAGCACCAGTAATAAAACAAGTGACAGAATATTATGCCACAATAAAGAATGCAAGCTCTTGTCTTGGTAATGAGATTAACAGTAACCTGACATAATTAATCCCTAGTGATGCTATTTTTAGAACTTGTATGATTTTTCGTCTCAGTTTATCTCGCCGTTTTCCAATGATACGGCACCAATATAGAAATAAAACACAGCTATTGAAATTTTTTTCACTGAGTGGCCAGGAAACCAACAGTAAAATTTTCTACACTGCTGTTCTACCCATGAAGCTAGTCGTGTATAGTTGTGTTTTATGGCGCATAAGCAACTAAGGTTATCATGCGCCAATTACAAGGTTGTAAATTTGGTACAATAAAGGGGACAAATGTGTTAAAAGCTATAATCTATTTCAAAACTGCTTTCCTTTTAAAGAATTAAAGACACAAGATAAGTCCACAATTGCCCTTGCTGGGTTGAATGGAACAGAATGATTGTAAAGACACATTGGTAGGTGTAACGTTAAGACAGAGGAAAGACAGGAAGCGTGCAAAGTGCGTCAGGAAAACAAGTGAAGTGATGATATTCTACTTAAAATAGAGAGGAAAAAATGGGCATTGGCAAGGTATGTAATACAAAGGCAAGATAACCGACGGTTACTAGTAAGAGTAACAGAGTAGATTCCATGAAAGGCAAGTGTAGAAGCAGGCAGCAGAAAGTTAGGTTGGCAGAGGGAATTAGAAAATTTGCAAGAATCTAGTGGATGCAGCTAGCATACAACTCGGTTAATTGGAGGAATATGGGAGAGGCCTTTGCCCTTCAATAGGTACAGTCACACTGAAGACAAAGAAAATACAGTAAAATATCTTTTTTGCAGTTCCTCAAGTTTTGAACACGCAATTAATGTTTGGTTTGTTTTGTGGGGTTTAACGTCCCAAAGCGACTCAGGCTATGAGGAACGCCGTAGTGGAGGACTTCAGAAATTTTGACCACCTGGGGCTTTAATGAGCACTGACATCGCACAGCACACGGCTGCCTTGCTTTTCGCCTCCATCAAAAAGCGGCCGCCGAAGCCGGGATTTGATCCCCCTTGGGCACGGTAGTCGAGCGCAGTAACCACTGAACCACCCCGGCTGGGTGCAATTAAAATATGATTGACAATAAGCATTTCTCCACATCCTTCACAGGTAAATTTGTTTTGTTTCCTTAGTAAGAAGTAAAACACAACACAACTATATACGACCAGCTTTTGAGCAGAAGGACACCAGGAAATGCGATCGCTGGTTTCCCGGCCACTCAATACAAAAAACTTTATGGTTGTTAAAAAGACCAGCACAGAAAAAAAAAAGGGGGGGGGGGGTAAGGAACACAAAACAACAGGACAAGCACAGCGCCCGTCCTATCGTTTTACGTTCTTTTGTTCCAGCATTTTTGTGCCGGTCTTTTTATGTGCTAAGTATGAACCAACTGGCCCAAATAGCTATTTTGTTCATGGCTGTATTTCATTCCTATATTGGTGCCATATTGTTTGAAACAGAATAGAAATCACTCAAGTAAAAATAGCACCACTGGGGAGTAACTGCGTCAGGTCACCATTAATCTCGTTACTAAGAAAAGAGAAGCCAGTTGGACAGTTCCTGTAAGCAGTTCGTTAAAGGGTCACTGACTAAGGTATGGCATTTTAAACATGCAAGCCCAAAGCTTTGACCAGGTATGGAAGACTCTCTGCGAAATACTACAGCGATGCACGCACCGAAAAGCAGCAAAAATACAAATCAAAGCGCTTTCATGCTCCCCTATGAAAGCCAGCTTCCCTGCTTTCTACTATGGCTGCCGATCCTGAATGGTAGCATCAAAGCCACGACATCCACTGGTCCATCTCTCTGACTGATGGGTGAAGGGTGGGCAGAGACCACTAATTGTGTGAGCCTCTCGCTGTGCGTTTCTCTCTCACCCATTTTGTTTTCACGTACGCGGTGTCCCTGCTCTGAGGCCATTCTGTGTGCTGCGCCATTCTTAAAGCCATCCTAGAAACACCAAGCCTCCCGCCAAACGCGGAGAAGGAAGGGAAATTCTTAAAAATAGGTTCACAGGAAAGGACTGGCGCAGTATCTGACACACTTGTTCTATGGATACCTGAATCACGCCGTAAGGTAAGGGAGGAAGGTGGAAGCAAAAACGGAAAGAGAGAAAGGGGTGCCGTAGTGGAGAGCTTCAGAGTAATTTTGACCACCTGGGGATCTTTAATGTGCGCTGACATCGCACAGCATACGAACGCCACTCCGTTTCGCCTCCACCGAGACGCAGCTGCCGGCGGTCGGGATCAGACACCGGGGGAAATTTAGCTTCCAGAGACATGGCGGAGGATCATCCTATCAATTGTTTTGTACGTACGCAGGTATATCTGTAAAAATGACATTTCTGCATTGCGATGTCTTCATTTCTATCCAATCTGTGTTTGCGTGCACTTTAACTTTATACTTCAAAATATTCTGGCTTAGTCTTACGGATGTTAACAAAACGATTATACTAGACCTCAGTAACCATGGGGTTGCAGATCACCTCAAGTCATGATTTGCTGACACCTTATGAGTTAAGCACCTGTTCTTTTACAATAATAGAAACATCGCCTGTTTGCATTTCAATTCTCAATCAGCACAGAACAAAAGTGATGATATATGCACTTTTCTTGAAAGTTTTAGCTTTACTTTTGACGCTGTCATGATCTCTGAGACTTGGTACGAAAGCCAATATGATGTTCTATATCTTCCTGGACACTCCACATTTTTTAACCGGGACTTTAAGAGAGGAGGAGGAGTTGCGATACTGTGCAAAACATATTTAAAATGCCAATTACTCGATAATTTTTGTGTTATAGCCAATGACTATGAAGTGCTTGCCCTACAATCCAATTCCCTTTTTACAGTCACATATCGCAAACCCACCGGAAACTGTAGCAAATTCCTCTCTTTCATGGGCAAATATTTTAGCTGGATAAATGATCATCAATGCGCACTTATTTCAGGCAGGGATTTAAACATCAACTTACTCGAAATGTCAACTCTCCAGCGAGAGTAAGACATCATACTAGAGGCCAACGAATTTGTCAGTGTTATAAACCAGCCAACACGTGTTTCGAGTGCAATTGCGACACTACTGGACAGTTTCAGCACTAATGCATGCAATCAATCGCCAATGTCCGGTGAGTGATCATCTGCCAATTCACTTGTTTCTGAACCTCTCAGCCACCCATAGTAAATCAGCGGCGAGAACATTGCATTCTATGCGGTTTCATACATTAACCACACCACACTACAGGCATTTTATGATAAACTACAGCAAGTAAACTGGAGAAGCGTCTATGAGGCAAATGATGCAAATGATGCAGAGGAAGGGTACAGTATATTTATTTCCATTTATAAACAGCTGTATTTTGAGTGCTTTCCATACAAGACAAAGATATGAGCTTCAAAGGCATGCAAGCCATGGATAACAAAGGAATGCTTGAAGGTGATAAGAATAAAAAAACACACTCTTTAAGCGCTTTTTTAAAAACTAATGATTTAGACGAGCTTAAGAAGTTTCAAGCTACAAGAAATAAAGCTAACAGAATGA
This sequence comes from Amblyomma maculatum, assembly GCF_055883805.1. Classification (NCBI taxonomy): domain Eukaryota; kingdom Metazoa; phylum Arthropoda; class Arachnida; order Ixodida; family Ixodidae; genus Amblyomma; species Amblyomma maculatum. The sequence goes on from NW_028146738.1 coordinate 20,894,441, forward strand.
AGCAGCATACCAAACAAAATTATATGAGTAACCTAATTAATAAGGAGATAATCAAGCACTCAGAGGCTCAATACTCTGCTGAACTTAAAACAAAAGCCTGTATTAAATGAGATAACAGCAGATGGTAGATGGCACTCCCCTGACCAGTTGTGAACTGGCAGATGCTTTAAATTTCTTTGTATCCGTTGCAGAAAGCACGCACTCCAGCCAATGTTTAAACACTATGAGTCGGAAGGTTAGCGAAAGCGCATTTCTTGCCCCTGTTACAGCCAGTGAAGTTCTCTCAGTACTACAGCCTATGAAAAATAGTAAAAGTAAAGACACCGATGACCTTCAAATAACGCCTGCAAAGTACACATCACATGTACTATCCCCAATACTAGAACATATAGTAAACTTGTCTTTTTCCTCAAGAACTTTCCCCAAAATACAACACATTGCCAAGATTACTGTAATTTTCAAAGGTGGTGACGAAAATAGCTTCGCTAACTACCGGCCTATACCTATCTTGCCAGCTTTTTCAAAATGTTTCGAAAGGCTCCTACAGGTTCGTATCACTAGCTTCATCAACAAACACAAAATTATATCAGATTCACAGTTTGGTTTTATCAAAGGGAACTCGACCAAAATGGCGCTCCTAAGTATAATAAAAGTTATTTTACAATCATTTGAGGAAAAAAATATAACCCTAGGAATTTTTGTAGATTTCTCAAACGCCTTTGATTCCAAAATCATACAAATTTAATCCTCAAACTTGAGCATTATGGTTTTCGAGGTAATTTCCTACAGCTGATCAAAACTTATTTGCAGCACCGCCAGCAACTAGTGGTAATTAACAACTATTCACTGCAGTTAAAATCCATATATTACATGGTGTACCTCAAGCCAGTATTCTTGGACCCACACTGTTAACCAATGGCATTCTCTCCTAGCAAAAGACTTGGGTGAAATGGAATGTGTTTATTATCAGTTCAGTTCAGTCGTGTCTGACTCTTCGTGACCCTATGGACCATATCATGCCACGCTTTCTGGTCTCTCACTATCTTCCTAACATCACATAACTTCATCTGCAGCGCCTCGAGGACGCCATCTAACCACCGCGTTTGCTGCCTACCCCTTCTCCGGTGACCCTCAACCTTTCCCAACATCAAATCTTTCTCCAGCGACTCCTCTCTTCTCAACAGATGACCAAAGTAGCTGAGCTTTAACTTTAGAATTTGACCCTCCAATGAGCAGTCAGGGTTTATGGTCGACAATATCGATTAATTTGATCTTCTGGCCGTCCAAGGAACTCTTAAGAGTCTCCGCCAGCACCACAATTCAAACGCGTCAATTCTTCGGCGGTCAGCCTTCTTCACAGTCCAACTCTCGCATCCATACATCACAACTGGAAAGACCATAACACGAGTTATACGGATCTTGGTTGGCAGTGTGATGTCTCTGCTCTTTACTAGGCGGTCAAGGCTAGCCATGGCTCTTTCCCAGAAGCAGGCGTCTCCTAATTTCATGGCTGCAGTCTCCTTCCAAGGTAATCTTAGAGCACAAGAAGAGAAAATCTGTCACAGCTTCCACTTCTTGTCCCTTGATGCTCCAGGACTTGATAGGGCAAGACGCCATGATCTTTGTCTTTTTAATGTTCAGTTTAAGCCCAAACTTCTCACTCTCTTCTTGTACGCTCATCAGAAGTCTCTTGAGTTCCACTTCACTTTCTGCAATTAAATGGTATCATCCGCATATCTAAGGTTGTTGATACGTTTCCCAGCAATCTTCACTCCAGCTGAAGACTCGTCCAGACCGGCCTTCCTCATGATGCACTCAGCATATAGGTTAAATAGGCAGGGCGACAGTATGCAGCCTTGTCTCACTCCTTTCTCAATCGGAAACCAATCAGTAAGACCATGCCCAGTTCTGACTGTTGCCTCTTGCCCTTCATACAGGTTCCTGAAGAGACAGATGAGGTGAATTGGAACTCCCAACTCTTGGGGAGCTTGCCACAATCTGCTGTGATCTACGCAGTCAAACGCTTTCGCATAATCAATAAAGCAGAAGTAGATGGGTTCCTGGAACTCTCTTGCTTTTTCCATGATCCAGCGAAGGTTGGCAATCTGGTCTCTAGATCCTCTGCCCTTGCGAAACCCAGCTTGCACGTCCGGAAGCTCCCGATTCACATACTGCTGCAGCCTACCTTGGAGGATTTTCAACATCACCTTGCTAGCATGCGAAATAAGCATGATCGTGCGGTAGTTGGAGCAATCTTTGGCACTGCCTTTCTTTGGAATGGGGATGTAAACTGACCTCCTCCAATCCTGTGGCCACTGCAGGGTTGTCCAAATTTTCTGACATAATGTATACAGAATATTAACAGCGTCGTCATGGTTGAGGTTTTGAAGCAACTCAGCTGGAATGCCATCAATTCCGCTAGCTTTGTTCTTAGCAAGGCTGGCTAAGGCCCATTCAACTTCACTCTTCAGGATGCCCGGCTCGAGATCAGTAATCAAAACCGTCTTGGGTTTACACATCCAGGTCCTTCTTGTACAGTTCTTCTGTGTATTCCTGCCACCTCTTCTTTATCTCTGAGGCTTCAGTGAGGTCCCTGCCTCGTTTGTCCTTTATCACGCCCAGCTTAGCACAGAAGCTTCCTTTGATATCTTTGTCTTATACAGAGCTCTTGTGTTCCTCAATTGGCTGTTGTCTTCAACTGCTTGGCACTGTATGTTCAGGAAGGCATTCTTATCTCTTCTTGCTATTTTCCGAAAATCCGCATTGAGAACCTTGTATATTTCTCTTTCCCCGATAACTTTTGCCATCTTCCTTTCCTCAGCTATTTGCAAAGCCTCTTCAGATAACCAGTTTGCTTTCTTGCACTTCTTTTGCTTTGTAACTACCTTAGTAGCAACTTCTTGTATTATATCACGAACATCAGTCCACATCTCTTCAGGCTCTCTGTCTTCTAGATCTAATTCTTGAAATCGATTCCTCACTTCCACAGCATATTCTGATGGAATTTGATCTAGATCATATCTGAAAGGCCTTCTAGTTTTCTACGTTTTCCTCAATCGAAGCTTAAATTTGGCAACAAGAAGCTGATGATTGGTGCCACAATCGGCCCCAGGCCTTGTTTTTACTGCTTGTATAGCGCTTCTCCATCTCTGCCGGCAAAGAATATAATCGATCTGATTCCTGTACAGCCCGTCCGGTGAAGTCCATGGGTACAGGCGCCTCTTGTGCTGTTGAAAATGAGTATTCGCTATGGTCAGGTTGTTTTCTTGACAAAACTCTACTACCTCTGCCCAGCTTCATTCGGCTCACCAAGACCGAACTTGCCTGTAATTCCGGATATTTCTTCACTCCCCACCTTAGCATTCCAGTCTCCAATGAGAAAAAGGAGGTCTGATGACGGAGTGCAGTCTAAAAGGCATTGCAGGTAAGCATAAAATCTCTAACGTCAGCTTCTTCAGCAGTAGTGGTTGGCGCATAGACTTGGATAACTGTTATGTTGAAAGGGTGACCTTGGATCCGAAGTGAAATCATTCGGTCGTTTTTGGGGTTGTACCCTAGCACTGCTTTGCCCATCCTTCTGTTTACTATGAGAGCGACCCCATTCCTTCTCCTGGATTCGTGCCCACAATAAAAGACATAATGGTCGCCGGAATTAAATTCTCCCATTCCGGTCCACTTGAGCTCGCTGATACCCAAGATATCAATGTTCAATCTGTCCATTTCTCGCTTGACGACATCCAGTTTACCTTGCGTCATAGATCTTACATTCCATGTTGCTATGTGATATATCTCCTTGCAACATCGGACTTTCCGGTCGCTTCCCAACACATCCACAACTGAGCGTCCTTTTGGCTTTAGCCCAGCCGCTTCATTCGTCCTGGAGCTACTAGGAATCGCCCTTTGTTCTTCCCCAGTAACATGTGGGACACCTTCCAACCTGGGGGGCTCATCTTCCGGCGCCATATCATTAATGCTATTGTGACTGGTCATAGGGTTTTCTTGGCAGGAAATACTGGAGTGGGTTGCCATTACCTTCTCCAGTGAATCACATTTTGTCAGAACTCTCTGCCGTGACCTGTCTATCTTAGGTGGCCCTACACAGCAGAGCTCACGACTTCATCGAGTTTCGTAAGTCCCTCCGCCACGACAAGGCAGTGATCCATGAAGGGTTTCCTCCTGATTTCCTTATATTTTGTGCATGATATTAAAATGTGGTTTACTGTCATTTGTTCATGGCATGTCTCACATGTAGGTTTTTCTTATTCCACAGAATCGGTTAATTGTGGTGACTGTTACTGTTACGTTTGCTGCTTTGCATTCTGGGGGCAAAGCCTCACAGTCACTGGAGAATAAAATATTTGACTGGAGGTTGGCCCTTTGAGATGAACAAGAAGAGTTTGCATTCGATAGTATGGCCTAAGAATGAGCCACTTGCTTTGTTCCTGATACTGTCCTTCTAGTGCTTGAGGATGTGCATACAATGTGGATGGGTTTCCCTGGATAAGTAAGCTGGAATTAGATCTAGCCTTTATCTGCCTCCCTATGTCAAATTGTTGACATTCTGAAATGACACTGAGCTGAAAAGCTAATTACACATGCAAAAACATGACTTTTGCTATGTCCTTGTCACCTGGAACACATTCAGCAGTTTTTTTTTGTTTTTTCATCACATGCAAAAAAAAAAAAAAAAACAAACATGCTGCTTCTTAGTTAACTACACTTGGAAACCACGCAGGACTTCTGCATTAGGTTTCTTACCGGCTTAAGAAAAAGGGGGTGCTTTGAGCAGGCTTTCAAGAAAACTGATTTGTCTAAATGGGTGCTCACAGTAACTAAATGCGATTTTTTATGCTCCGCAAGATTATTTGCAATTTGAAATACGTGTTCTGCCATGCATGTTGAGCACACACGACAGAAAATGCTTCTGCCAATTTTCGAAGGCGAAACTGCGCGAGTCATGTTTACGAGATTCAGCGCAAGCTCATCGAATATGGGTCAAGATGGCAGCGGCAGCTACCGGCGTTCTAAAACAAGAATGCCGACGACTGACACAATTGTAGCTCATGTTCAATAAATAGTTTTCAACTAATCAATCAATCGATCAATCAATCCTTACAGGTTACACACTGCATCAGCGAGAAAACGCGTTAGAATACTCACATCCAGAAGTTTTTGGCCATCGTGTTGAATCCGTGCGGCGGAACAGGATTAGCGACGAATGAGACTATTCTACTATTCTTCAGGAAGACGATGGCATCAACAACGTGACGTGTCAATGCGCAGGTCGGGCTGTGCAAACTGGACGCTGGCCGTGTGAGCGTGTGAGCGCGCGTACGTGGGGCGGGTACCACGGGCTCCAACAAACTGCTTTTTCTTTTCTCAGACACTCTCGCGCTCTGCATCGCACGTCGTCATCTTCATCTCCTTCCATCTGCACTCGAAATATTAGCACGATCTGTTCGGTTTAATGTTAAAACCCTGCCATGCTACCATTTTTTGAATAGGGGTTTCCTAAGTAACGAGCTTCAGTTGATGTCGCTGGCGATATGCTTTGCTGAATCCGCTGTAGCTTTGGCCACGGCCGGTCTCGTCTCTTACGGCCTCTCCAATGGGGTCTGTTTCCACCGCCCGCCGCGCCTCGGTGGGGTCGTCACCGCCCCACTGCTATCCACTGCTGTCCGCCGCTCACGCGCAAGGGAAACGTGCCCTCGCTCTTCGCTCCGCCCGCATCAGTTGCAACCCGCAGGGACTGACATTTCTCCCCTTAGCGACTCAAAAACATGCCATTAGAAATTTCGCAAAAGGTAGAATTCATCAACCAGCAGCCAAAATTTTGAAATTTTTTGATTACTCTAAAAACGCACGTTCGATCAAAATTTTGTGGGTCCCCGCACGCGGGTCATCCTGGAAACAAGGCGGCGCACCAGTATGCCCGAGGATTCGTCGTAGGCCGGGAGGTGCGTTACCTCGAACTAAAATCGGCTCGCGAGAGAGACCCTACGTACAGAGGAATTACGAATTGGTATAAAAACAACAGACTGAAATATCCGGAGCCCTACTATACACTCAGCAAATCACAACAAACACTACTTAGAAAACTTCAAACAAATACGTGCTTTAATCCGTATAAGCTAGCACAATGGTATCCAGGCGAATACAGCCCCTCATGTTCACTTTGCGGTGACCAAAGCTGGCAGATCTCGAACACATCATGTTTAAATGTGAAAGCATGCATCCGCCGGAGGGCCTGCAGATTACCGATTCGGAGCAGTGGGAGGCCGCATTGCTTAGCTCTGATTCAAGCCGGCAACACGCAATCACGGCTTGGGCCAAGGAGGTCATCGAGCGCCATCGAGCGATGACCACCCCTGGGGCGGCTTGAGGAGAAGCGAACTCCCACGAAGAAAGAACTTTCCAAATTCTCCTCAATAAAGTTTCCTCCTCCTCCTCCCCTTATGGTTTATACAAAGACACCACATTCAGCGTCTAAGATTTATCTTGTACGAGGAATAAAATAGTCAATAATCTGCGCGTGCGCGCCTTCGTCAGGGCGGCCGCGCACGGTCCAATATGCAGCTTCAGGTACACTTACCTCAACACTTTTTGTCCCTAAATTTTGTACCAAAATAAATGTGCCAGGCTATGCAGTGTGCCTTTGAAAGCTGTAAATAGGTGTAGGGCGACCTGATGCAAGTGCATGGCAAATAACTGATGGTGGAAATTTTGTCCACCGCTGCCATTTCCGTTCACAGCAAAGAGGCCCGGCGAAAATTCATGGCGCGTCTCAGATTCAGAGTAAGGAACAATAATTTGCGCATATACTTAAAAATTCAGTTGTCTGGTGGAGTGGGCTGTTCTAGCTTCGTTCAAAACATATCAGTCGGTTGAAAGACCGAAGATGTATATATGTAGTCTCGCGAGACGCACATGTATGACAGCTATGCAGTCTCTTAAATACATATAGATATAAGCAACTTTTAATCAAGGAAATGGGCATAAACGGTTATGCATAATTAAAAAGATCGTCAAACACTAAAAAAAATGGTGCTTCAATGTTACACATTGTACTGCATATTCATCAATTCATCAAAATGCGACCTGCGGCTAGAAAAGTTAGTCTCAAAATCTTCCTGCACGGCTTGTGCACATAAGGAGTTGGCATCTCGTTCCTGTCTGTCACTTATTCTTGGGATAATTATTTGGCAAGAAGGATTCTGAGAAATTTTTCAAATATCAAAGAAACGCACCTTAATTTTAAAATGGCTAATCTCAATTGCTTCCGGGCAACTCAGTGGTGAATTCTCAAGTGCTGATTGAATCAAGATCTTAAGTACTTCGAACACATTTGTGTGTAGTAGGTGCACGGCCGCTTTTTCAAAAAAAAAAAAACTTATCCAATAGGGCAACAAGCTCTGCATAGTTTCGGATAATGCAGTCCACTAGAATATTGTCCTCGTAGAAGAATGTACATGGGACTGCTTCTTTCGCTAGTTTCAAGAAGAATAGCGCAAGCGTTACAGCCAAAGTTGAGTAACTTAACGGTACATCTAGCGACGTAAAGATGGCAGGAGATGGCAGTGACCATTTCATTATCGTTTCGGTCCTCAAAGAGGGCGTCAAGACGCACAGGGCGTGCCAACCGGCCGTTACAGAATGGGATCAATTTAGAGAAATCAGGGCAACCGCGCAATTAGAAAGAATTGAGAACATTGAGGAATGGACGGAGGCACTCAAACGCCACGTTGGTGAGGCGACAAAGACGCTGGTAGGAGACGACGCTCCTGGTATAGCAGATAGCCGACTGCTCCACATGTGGGAAGCTAAACAAAGCATGGAACGCAGGCTGAAGAAACAAAAGTGGAACAAGAATCTCAGAAGACGAATCGCGAGGCATAACAAGGAAATTGAAAGCTACGCGATCAAACTGTGCGAACAAAACTGGCTCAGCAGATGCGACGAAATGGAGGGAGGCATGATCCTCTCCAAAACGTGGGGCATGCTCCGGCATCTGCTGGACCCAACAAATTCAAAAACTCAATCGGGAATAAGATTGGCAAAAGTCAGGCACGCCTTTGAAGGAGACGATGCGGCGTTTATGAATAAGTTAGTAAAAACGTATGTTGCAGACAACCAGCGTTCCCCACTTCCGAGCTACGGTGGCACACCCAATGAGGCGCTTGACGCCCCCATCATGGAGGCAGAGGTAAGGGCGGAAAATGTAAGACTAAAAACTAAATCAGCCCCGGGCCCCGATGGGATCACCAATAAAATGCTAAGGAATCTAGACGATGACTCTATTAGTCTACTAACGGAATTCATTGGAAAAGTTTGGGAAACGAGCCAGTTGCCAGATCAGTGGAAAACGGCAAACATAATACTAATACCCAAACCGGGAAAACCCCCGCAATTGGAAAATTTGAGACCGATTTCCCTAACCTCATGCGTAGGGAAGTTGCTGGAGCACGTAATACAGACAAGATTAACGTGCTTTATGGAGCAAAACAACCTGTGGCCGCACGAAATGGTCGGTTTCCGACCACACTTGTGCACGCAGGACGTAATGCTCCGACTAAAGCATGATATCATAGACTCGCGATCGAGAGAAGCCAAAGTGATCCTGGGCCTAGACCTCACCAAGGCCTTCGACAATGTCAGGCACGAGGCTATTCTCGAAGGGCTCGAAGTGCTCGGAGTAGGGGAGAGAACGTACAACTACATAAAAGACTTCTTATCGGGCAGAAAAGCCTGCATGATATTTCAAAATTTAGAATCTCCTACGATAGAGTTAGGAAGCAAAGGCACACCGCAGGGCTCAGTGCTATCGCCTTTTCTATTCAACGTGGCAATGAGAGGCTTCCCGGGTAAACTTAACCAAATCAAGGGGCTAAATTTTAGCATGTATGCGGACGATATTAACCTCTGGATTAACCATGGGAGCGATGCGAGTACGGAGGAACGCCTGCAAGCAGCGACCGACATCATTGTCGATTACGCGGCTAAAAGGGGACTTTCGTGCTCCCCGCATAAATCTGAGTTGTTCGTTTATAACCCGAAGTACCTCCGCTGCAAGAATAGCGAGGAGTTTCATATTCAGGTGGAGGGCAAACCGGTGCCAAAAGTAGATCAGATCAGGATTTTGGGGATGGTCATTCAATCCCACGGTCACAACGGAGAGGTCCTGAAAAAATTAGAAAGTTACGCGATGCAAACCCTCGGACTCTTGAGGAGGGTCGCCACTAAAGGAAGAGGCCTCAAGGAGAGAAATTTACTAAAACTAATCCAGGCATACGTAATAAGCAGAATCAGTTACGCCATGCCCTACCTGGACATCAAGGCCGGCGAAAAAGAGAAGTTAGACTGCCTGATTCGAAGATGCGTTAAGAAGGCGCTAGGACTGCCCATGGGTACCTCGAGCGAACGACTGCTCGAACTCGGGGTGCATAACACGTGGGCAGAATTGGCGGAGGCAGTGCGAGTCTCCCAATTAGAGAGACTAAGCACGACCGAGACGGGCAGGGTAATCCTTGCAAAAGTAGGCCTCAACCCAGACAGGGGAGTTCAAAAAAAAGTCACAATTAATAGTGAAATCAGGAATGCCTTGGTAGTCCCCCCCTTCCCTAGGAATATGCATCCAGAATTTAATGTCGAAAGAAGGGCCAAACGAGCTGAAGCCCTAGAGCGACGGTTCAAGAACATGGGAGCAAAGGAAGTAGTCTATGTTGATGCGGCAAGTGGCAGAACAGGTGCGGCGGTAGCTTCGGTAGTCGATGGACGAGGGGCACCGGTATCCGCGGCAGCCATCAGAGGCCGCAACATAGAGACTGCGGAGGAAGTTGCGATAGCGCTAGCTTGCGTAGGAACAGAAGCCAAGTTCATAATTAGCGACAGCAAAACTGCCATTCAAAATTTTGGGAAGGGGAGGATATCGCCGGAGGCGGCCAAAATCCTCACCCAAAGAACAATAGGAAAATTCAGTTGATTTGGACACCCGCTCACGCTGCCGTCCCTGGTAACGAGGCGGCTCACGAGCTAGCCCGAGCTCTCTACTTCCAAGTAGCCGTCGAGCCCCCCGAACACTGGGCATACGACGAGCGTCTGCAAAATTACGGGGAAATCATCGACCATTATAAATTGGGACGTAGACTGGTACCCCCGCCAGATGTTAGACTTAATAATAGAGAAGCTGTCGCGTGGAGGCGGCTACAAACTAATACGTTCATGAACCCGGTCTGGGCGTTTCAAGCGCTACCAGACTTTAGGGACAATGATCTCTGCAAACACTGTGGGGCGAGAGGGACCCTCGACCACATAATTTGGGAGTGCCCACAATCTCCAGGGATAGGGCAAAATATTACAAGTAGAGAAGCCTGGGATACCCTGCTGCGAAGCGCGGACCCTGCGATCCAGCACCGCACCGTCCATCTGGCGGAAGAGGCCGCAAGAAGCCAAGGGCTACCTGCCAGCCTCTAATCCGCGGGCGCACGACTCCCCGTTTCCGATGAAATTAAAAGTTGTACAACCAACCAACCAATCAGTGCCTCGGTTACTGATCGCAGCACAGCAGAAATGATGTTTTTTTATTATTTTATTATTTTTTTTTTGGCATCGACGCAAGGTGTCTTGATTTTGCTCTCAGATGAAACGGACGTCCGTCTTGACAATGAAGTCAAGTGCAGCTAGCTAGTTACGACCCTCGCATCTAGCATGTCGTTCCCTTCCACACATTAGCCTTACTTTCCTGAAGAGAGCCGGTCGCTATATATGGCTTGAAATGTGTCTTCAGTGAGAGAGTCCTTCTTTAACGCTTTAGAAGTTTCTTGCATACTTTCCGATATAACAGGTGAATTCATTTGTCGAGTATCACCTGCGTCATTTATTGGCCTCTTTTTACCACTTCCAGCACAAGTGGCGTCATTAATATCAAAGCATTTTTTATTGTTTTCATAAGCTTAATATCATGTAAAAATTTCATTAAAACAATATTTATTTGCAAAATTAAAGTAATGTTTATAATAAAACACATTTGCTAATGTGTTATATTATAGTAACATTTAAAACTCCCTACAACGTTTACTTTGACTGTTATACTAATAATTTATATCATGCAAGCATTTTGCAATTTACATTACATTTTTATGAATTTATTTTCATCTTTGGTGCTACATGGAGGTTAACTCCCTACAACGTTTACTTTGACTGTTATACTAATAATTTATATCATGCAAGCATTTTGCAATTTACATTACATTTTTATGAATTTATTTTCATCTTTGGTGCTACATGGAGGGTTTCGCATCTAGCGCTGAAAGACAGTTTTGCTGTTGCAGACGAGATGCTGTCATGTTAGCCTTGAAGAAGCTTCGATGTGATCACTGCTCATTCAGTTTTTTTATTCCTATTCTTGTACAGGCTTGGGAAAAATTCATACTAAAATGGACAAAAGCGGCTACCATGCCGCAATTTATGCCATGCGCTTGTCGAACGTTTGCTGAGCCACAGTGTAATTTATATAAAGACTCCGTTCATGTGTGTAGCACGTTGACGACATATGCCACTGCAGCATCTATAGGGGGTATTCACTGACGCGCTGTGCGCGGTGCATTGTGGGTAATTGAGGCGCAGTCGGCCATTTTTGTGTCCACGGAACGAACAGGGCGAACGTACGTATCAAGTGCTGTCATGCGGTTCTACAAGCAGTGACACCCGCAGCTATATGTTGTTTATTGAGCTATCGTAGACTGTAATAGACGCGTGTACGGTGTAAACAACGGAAGCTGAAGAGCTGCGCGAGAGACCTCGGCATTTTAAGGTTCCGGAAGTACACACGAACAACTCCACCCGAACGAGACACTTCCCCGAGATGCGACGCCCCGTATGGCTGGTACGGCACAACTGCACAATTATCATGGAATATGAGAAATGTATATCAAACTGGGCTGGACTGAAATCTTCCGGATGTGTCCTAGCAGCCAGCTCTTGTCACTATCTGTGCACGACTGTTCTTCACGCACTCGGAAGACACATCGACACATTCCCGGTAAAAGAGCAGCGCGGCAATGTATCGCTTGCAGTCATGCGCATGCCTTCAGCGTGCCGCCAAAACCTTCTCGTCGTATTTTGTTGCAATAAAAACCTTCAAAGAGGACTCGCTAAATTTTGTGTTGCCATACTTGCCTCATTCGATCAGAAGAAGTCGGATGTTCGCATCGTCTGCTAGTCAAAGCAGACCGCATGCAGATTCGGCGAAGGAACGTAGGCGGGCAGAGTTGTTTTGCAGAAGGTTTGAATAACTTTATAAACAAATTTATCTCTATAACAAATCAAGTTTAGCTTGGCCAAAACTGCGCTCTATTTCAAGAGTTTTGTTGCAAAAGTTATTTCGAGCCCGCAAGGCAACGAGGTGGCGCTACCGGTGTCATCGCTGTGGTGTGTGGCAGCGGTTTCTTTTGCTTCCTTACCGCCACAGACGATGCAAACATCCGACTTCTTCCGATCGATTGAGGCAAGTACCCCAAACAAGTTTTGTATAAAAGATACTGACTACTAAACGCCATTTATATGCAGAATATCAGCTACAAAAACTCAGCGGTTTAGTTGGTATAAACGTTGAACGGCTCGCACGTAACTGCACAAAGAGCGAGTTCGTCTGCTTCAACCACGGCTCTTAACCCAGCCGCTTGTAACGTATTTGCGTCCTTCGAGTGGTCAGTAGGCTTGCGATCGGTTTCTTGTGATGAAGCTCGTCTGTAGGACAAGGAATTCATGAATGTCGCACATATTTATGCGTGGGCACAGGCCGACGCTTACCGTGCAGTTGCGCGGGGTTTGTGCCAGTTAATTGTTTCGTACAGGTCTCTGTCCGCGTCGCGCCCACTTTGCTGATAAATCGAACTGTCACTCATGATACCGATTGAGTTTTCATAACAACGGTGCTGGCATGAGGCAGAGTGACAGAGCAAACGGACGCGCACAAACAGCTAACCTAACCGCCGCCCCGTACTAGTACTAGTCAAAACAGGACGCAAAGATGGCGTCGGCTGCATACTGACGTCAGCTGTGACGTCATGAGAATACCTGGGGGTGCACAACAATTGAACGGAACTAGCGGAGGCTGTGCGCATGGCGCAACTAGAAAGATTGAGCAGAACCACCACGGGCAGAACCATCCTCGGCTGGGTGGGACTGCAGTCAGATAGAGGAACAAGCCACAAAGTAGACATTCCACGAGAGTGTCGCGAATATATAATAGTGCCCCCCCCCCCCTACCTAAAAACATGCACCCTACGTACAACAAGGAGAGGAGACAAAAGAGGGCCGAGACTCTCGCAAAGAAAGCGGGGAAAATGAAGCCGGGGGAGGTCGCCTACGTGGACGCGGCTAGCGGGAAGTCGGGGGCGGCGGCGGTGCAATAGCGCTCGCTTGCGTTGGAACGGAAGCCAGCATAGTTATTAGTGACAGCAAAACAGCTGTCTGGAACTTTGGAAAAGGGAGGGTCTCGACGCAGGCAGCCAAAATTTTAGAGAAAGGAAAACTTGAAAGAAAGATTCGAATTATTTGGACCCCCGCGCACGAGTCCGTTCCCGGCAACGAGGTGGCGCACGAGCTAGCCCGAGCTCTCTACTTCCGGGCAGCCGTAGAGCCGCCTGATTGCGATGGGATGTACGAGAGGCTGCAAACTTATAAGGAAAATTTTAGAACACTACAGACTTAGCAGAAGGTCCCTGCCACCACCGGACCGAACGCTAACTAACAAGGAGGCCGTCGCTTGGCGGCGCCTGCAAGCTGGGAATTTCCCCAAGTCCCGTCTGGCTTTTCCACACGCAAGTGGAGGAAAAGGCGGACGATAAATGCGAAACCTGCGGAGAAAGGGGTACTCTGGATCACATAATCTGGCAATGCTTTTTTGATTCCCCTGGCGCCAAGGAAAACATAAATAGTAGAGAAGCCTGGGAACTGCTACTGCGGAGCGAGTCCCCCGCCAACCAGCAGCAAGCTGTCCGCCTGGCGGCTGAAGCCGCGAAGAAACACTGTCGCTTCGCCTGTCTTTAGTCGCGGAGGCCTCGGCCTCCGTCCCATAGGCCTGCGTGCCGGGGGCGGGGAGTAGGGGGCCTCCTACATCGGTGGAAAAATAAAGTTCATAACAACAACAACAACAACAACAACAACAACAACAACCCTATACCTTCTGTGTTCTTTCATTTCGGGGCTGCACTCACCACGGAATCCGCGAGCGACAGCGCGAAACCAGGCAAAAGCCACCCGCCGCCGCTGAAGCATACAGACGCGGAGCGAACAGTGAGCAGGTCGCGTATGGAGGAAGATGAGGTCGGTCGCGCCTCTTGCGGCGGCGAAGAGTGTAACTCAAGAAGAAACGTTCCCATTGTTCCCGCGGCGATTGAGAAGGCCGTAAGAAAGAGCGCGCACTCTCCCTCGAGACCGGCCGCGGTCCATGGTCGAGAAGCCTTGGAGAGGTTGCTTTGCAATGCTGCGCTTTCCTTCGAGCGGCGAGGCAACTGCCATCCCGGCCTTTGGCGCGCTTGCTTTGAAGGTGCTGGTGCAGATCGTCTGCTCATTGAAAAAAATGCCACAAGGAAGAGTCACCGCTTCTCTTAGTAAAAATCGCGGTGGAAATGCTACATCAGCAGAGCCATGCGCAATGACGCTGCTCATGATTCGAGAGCCTAGCTTCCTAGGCAGTGAAATAACATAATTTGTACGTTGAGTTACGTATTTGGGTAAATAATTACATAACCATGTACAACTAAAAAACGAAGCAACGGATCTGTTAAAAAAAAATTCACGCAAATCATTTCATTTTTTTTTTTTTTTCATCGTTCGACAGCGCCACAATGAGTCACATGGCACGTAGACTTCGGCATGATAAGCCGACGCATTGCCGTGTGGTGGTTGAATTATTGCGTCGGGAATTCCCGCCTGGGCGGAGGCCGTGTGCACCTTGACCCACACGTGGAGCGTTCAAGGCGTGCGCCTTGGATTGCATGGCGTATCATGTAACCCGACCACCCGACATCTTCCGCTTGGCACCTGCTGAGGGCATCCGCCACCAGCGAGTAGGCGCCGCGGCGGCTGGCACCGTGCCGTCCGTACGTGTTTACCTTCCTTTGTTTGTGATGTTTTCGTTTTGAATGGGCATGAAATTTTTCAATATAACCTCTATACTTTCCATCTTTTTGTGCGTTGAGTGTTTCCTCCGCTTTCCTCTTCTTTTTTTAGAACAATCTGTTCTTGAGTTGCATCTGAACTTCGCGCAAAGATGATTCCATAAGCCGATCCCCCTTTTGTCTTCTCCTCCTTTTGATCCCTAGCGATGTCTGCCCTGATAAGTTAAATTATGCAAGGAGTGAAGCTCCAACTTTCAAATGTGAAGACCGGGCGGATGAAGGAACTGCGTCCACTGCGAATACCTAAGGCACTGAAAGTTATAAGTGCACTATTCAGAGAAAAAGTAACTAATGAATAACCTGATACGAGTTGCGCTGTGACGAGGGAGGTCGGTACAAAAACCTTGAAAAGCAGGGAGAATGACCAGGTCAAGCGCACCGAAAAACCCTAGCTGATATAGGCCCTATAAAGTGAGAGAAAAAAAAGGAGGAATGGCAGTAATTGTGCAACGGTGAAGTGCAGCGGGAGAAGCTGAAAGAAAAGCCGATTGGGCGGCGGGAAGATAGCTTGAAGTAAAAGAAAAAAAAAACGGAAAATAGAAGAAAAGGGTAAATAGGGCCTTCATTCAAAGTCAATGGTGCGGGCGAGTCTTAGGTAACTAAAACTGTCCCTGTTATCGCTATTTGAAAAAAAAAAAAAAAGTACTTTCGCCATTGCAACAATAGCGCGGAGACTGCCCCAACTGACTGCCCGGTTGCGACCGGCGCGGTTTTTTTGTTGGGCTGCACATCATATTCTGAGTAAACTGCGAAATTCTTGGTTCCTGGAAAAGGGAGAGGAGGGTAGGCCCAGCAGGGGAAGAAACGCAGCACTTCTTAATTATTGCAGCTTTTTCGTTTTGCTTAGGGGAGCAGTGAGCTGGCCTCCAGCTACAGATACGTTCAATATATAAGTTATAAAAACCCCGTGCTGCTCGTCAAACAAACGAGGAGCCTCCGAATAAACAGTGCCTGTGGTTCTCAAGCTTTGCTGCCGGTTACGACGCAGGGAGCTTTGATGTGTTGTGCGCGCCGAGCTGTCATGCGATCATTCAGAAATTCGCGCGGCGTTCCGGGTTGCGTTTACGACTATGAAGTTTGAACGACTCGCGCTCCGGCATGAGATCAATTCTGTATACGTGCTTCGTATCTTGGCCGAGAATAAAACTTTTTTTTAGTCTTCCGGACGGTCTCGTCCCGTCCGCTTTTTGCCTAGCCGCCTATGCCCGCCGCTAGACGGCGCTTGAAGCTCTGATGGCTTGATAGGTTGCCTCGATGCCCGCGCTATGGTGGCTACCCGCGCGCACGCACGCGTCGAGGCACAGTTGGCACAGCGGTCACCGCGACCAGAACCGATATTGCTCGGGACTCAGGCCTACCTGCCTCAAAGGTGAGCGACACGCTTACTCCACCTCTTCCCCCAACTCCCAGTCGAGGGTGCAGCTGCTGCGGAGGGTCAACCGGTTTCCCCCGTCCGTGGTACCATCCCTCCCTCTTTCCCGCTTCGACGAAGGCTCGTACACGAAGATGGGCAAGCGCGCGAAAAACGAACAGGATGGTCCGTCGATTAAATGATACAGTTGCGATCACTGGGTCTATCTGGACGAGACGCCTCTTGATTGCGTTGCCTCCGCCACGGACAAAGCTTTTGTCTGTAAAATATGTCTGCGGATGGAGGACATCTCGGCTGGACTGATGACACAGTACCAGCTGACTTGTGTGGAGCTCCAGAACAGGGTGGATGCACTGGAAGCTAGGGTTCTGGAGCTAGCCTCGATATTGACGTTGCAGTGCACGAATACCATGTCACGACAAACACCTGACGCTAGTGGTATACATACCAGCTAGGAGACACCTTCGACAGGACAAGAAGGACAAGTTATGAGGGAAGATCCCTCAGTTCGTGAGACAAACGACATACCAAATAACCAGGACGCGCTGACGCCGCATACAAGTCGGGACTGCGTCCATAGCGTACGTGGTGAGTGGCGATGCCCATCTAGAATCAGAAGCCTCGGCGAGGCAATCAGGTACGATGGCATTAGACACACCGGAGAACAGTTCAGCCGCTAGTGAGGTATCAAGAACGGACGCGATGGCATCTATCGGTGACACCACGCTGGTCAAAGTGCTAAACCCAAGCGACGTCCCGATGAATCGACACAGGGATGAAAACTATCCTCAAACAGAGCAAATAGGGTTCCGGGAGAAGGCACCCCATAGTCAGCAAAGGTCAGGACACCCGCCCCGAAGCAGTAAACGACGAGTGCCCAAACAAAATAATAACAGAGATAATGGATACCCCGCATCCGATGTGGCCCGACAGGTGATCCTTGTTGGTGATGAGAACGTGGGTAAATTCTCAACAGCCTTGAGGGAAGCGGTCAGTGTCCCGAAAGCACTTGGGTTCCTGTACAACAAGCGTGCGTCAACCGATGAAGCAATAAAACGCATCAACCACTATGAAGACCAGGCCTAGCCATGTACCGCGCCGATATGTGATACATTATAGGCCTTGCGGAGGCACTTCAGCGTAAACCGGAGCTTATCAACCAATCCCTGGAAGCTGCCTGGGCGGACCCCCCAGCGGGCCTCATAGTATACGCTCATTGCCCGAAGTTACCACTCGAGGAGGGGAGGTTAGCGCAGCCGTGCTCATGGCTAACGCCCAGCTGAAGAGATGGTGCAAACGAAACCGACATCGCTTCATTGACCTCAGCAAGGGCTGGACCCCAACAATGTTGGACAAGAACGGAATTCACTACACCACCGAGGGCGCCCGGTTTGTTGCAACGAGGATGAGCGAGGCCACGAAGAATTTTTTAGCCCAGCGCCCTCGCTACGAACACAAGAACAGGAGACAGCCGCAGCATGCCTAGACACCGCAAGCCCAGCACCACCAACAGGCTCCATCCACAGAATGTACGAATCAGAGTTGCAGAGCACTCTTCAGCTACCGCCAGCAGCGCAACCCCCCCCCCCCCCTCCCATCAGCAGGCGCAGCGATCGAATAGCCAACCACCCTCACCCCCACTGGGGCAAGGATCTATAAACGATGCACTGGGGCGCTACATCAATCCCAATGTGGAGCCCCCAGGCCACACTATACCGACAATGTACGCCGCTGTGGGAGAGTTGGTCAGGCACCACCTGATGCTAGCTCACCGCCTGCCCCAATAAGACGCGGACGAAGCCACGCACGTCGCCGCAGACATCCCGTCGCAGTTCACATAGGCTTCCTGAACCTCCACGGAGCACGAAAAGAGGCAAAGTGGGAAGAACTGTTCAAGACACTAAGCAACGAGGATTTCACCCTGTTCGCGGTAGCTGAGACACACTTTAAGGACTTAGAGGAGCCCCCAGTCCACGAGCACTGGCACTGGGCTGGAAAAAATCGCGAACAGCTAGGGGTCCAGCAAAGCAGGAGGAGCCGGGATGCTGTGGAGAAGCGACACGTGGGAAAGGTTGATAGACGCGTGCTGTGAGCACACATGGGTTACCGGCACCATCCTGAGCATGCCCGTGATCGTCAGCGTGGTATATATTGCCGTGACGTGCGGACAACACGATGGGAATTCCCAAATTATGCAGTGCCTCACAGAACATATTCAGAGGTAGACTTCCGGTAAAGAGGATACTCATGGGCGACGTTAACGGGCATATTCAGTCCTTGGATGGCTACCAGGACTACAATGGCCAGATCATGGTCGACTGGGCCCACAAGCACGACCTGGAAATTGCCAACCTCCGGGCCGACTGCGAAGGACAGTTAACATGGAGTGCCCGAAGCAGCCGTTCAACAATAGACTACGTGCTTGTGTCGCCTAAGCTGGCAGCCAGCATCACGCAGGTGCACATCGATGAAGACGGTTGGTTTAGTGTCGGTAGCGACCACAACCGCATTCGACTGCCCATGGCAACCACCGTACACCGCACCTCTAAGATAGGGAACCAGAGCATGGCAACACGCTATCTTCGAGTGGACTCATGTGAAACTGTGGTCAATTCATTTGAAAACCGCACCACACACAGGGAGGCCACTACGTACGCCGAGTGCGTCGGAGAGCTGCTGCGCATCATGAACCAACACGCAGTTAGTGCCACCTCTTGGGGAGGAATGCGGCGCAAAAAGTGGTGGCATGGCCGGACTAAAGGGGAGAGGCCCGCGCCTCTCTCTCATTTAGCCCGGACATGGTGGTGGGACGATGAGGTTAAGCATGGAGGAAGAAAAGAACTTAGGAGAGGCCCTGACGTCGCCGGAGCGGCCGCGCTGCGACCAGACGCTCCGACGCCTCTCCTCCTCCTTTACCCTCCGCATTTTCTTTCTCCGCGATGCTCACGTGCCGAAGTACCCGGGTTCGAACCCGACCTCGGCGGCTCCGTTTCGATGGAGGCGAAACGAAGAGGCGTGTGCTGTGCGATGTCAGCGCACGTTAAAGATCCCCAGGTGGTCGAAATTACTCCGTATCCCTCCACTACGGCTCCTCTTTCTCTCTTTCCACTTTCACTCCCACCTTCCTCCCTTCCCTTACGGCACGGTTGAGGTGTCCACAGAAAGCAAGTGAGCCAGTTACCGCGCCTTTTTCTTCCTATAAATCAATCACCTAGGGCCCTTAGCAACGCGCTGTTGCTAGTGTCCCAAGTTTTCATAGCAACAGCGTCACCGTTGCTAATAATCCGAGTTGGCTAACCCTAAATTTTGATTTCACTTCGGATCCGCCACACTTTCCCCAATGCATTGGGAATGGCAAGGGCGTGGGCAAGGGCCTCTCCTAAGTTGTTTCCTTCCTCCATGAGGTTAAGTTTGCGATCGGAGCGCGGCGCACGGCCAACCGCCTGCATCGCAGAGCGGTCGAGCACCTCCCTGTGGAAGACTGTCAGCTGGCCTGGCAAGAGTACCTCCTTCGTTAGAGGGAGGCGCAACAATTCTTGTCCAGGTGAAAATGGCAGCATGCAACCAAAAACAGCTACAGGAAATCACAAGAGCACTGGGCACAACGCTCCACGCAAAAAGTTATGGGCATATGTGTCCTCCCTGGACAAGAAGTCACCAGCTCATGTGCTACGGGACATTACCACAGGTGCAGTGGTCACTGAGCTGGCACAACATCTTACAGACCACCGCCACTCAGTATACGGGCAGGCTGATCACCGGGAAGAATCCGACGCTGGAGCTGAGACGTGTGTACCAACATCGTGCGACAGCGATATCAACTCGCGGTCGGTGACAAGGCGCTTGACCGCGCCATCGCCCACATGGGGGTTAACACAGCTCTAGGACTGGGCGGCATTCCCGCTGGGTTGGCTAAATGCCTTGGTTCGCGAACACCTTGCTGAATTGTACACTGGAATCATTGCCGGCGACCCTATCCCCGAGGACTGGCTGCGCGGCAAGGTATATGCCTCCTCCTGAAAAAAGGCGGGGATCGAGGCTCCATCAGCTAGGGAGCCGCTGACTATATAGCGTACTGTACAGGGTGTTCGCCCAGGTACTGCAGACCTGGATAGTATCATGGACCGAGGCGAAGGGCCTGCTTTCGGAGCTGTAAAATGGATTCCGACAGGGTCGCGCGCCTCGAACACATCTTTGTGCTGACACAATGCATTGAGATAGCGCGCAAAGAAAATCGAGGGCTTGTGGCATATCTTCCTGGACGTAAGTAGGGCGTATGACAGTGTCCCCCACGAGCATGGAGGAAGGAGACAACTTAGGAGAGGCCCTTGCCATTCCCAATGCATTGGAGAAAGTGTGGCGGAAGTGACGTCAAAAATTAAGGTTAGCCAAATCGGGCCATTAGCAACGCCGACGCTGTTGCTATGAAAACTCGGGCCACGTACTAGCAACAGCGTTGCTAAGGGCCCTAGGTCAAAGCTAGGTATGTGAGCGTCGCGGAGAAAGAAAATGCGGATGGTAAAGGAGGAGGAGAGACGTTGCAGCGTCCGGTCACGGCGTAGCCGTGCCGGCTTAAAAAAAATGACGTCAGGGCTTCTCCTAAGTTCTTTCCTTCTTCCATGCCCACGAGCTTCTACTCCATCGAATGGCTACTATATATCGATTTGCCAACAAGATGGATCGAACTACATGCGACTCGACAACACCGTGGTGGGATACTTCGCCGATGCCTGCTCCGACCATGTCCCCGTGCGGGGACTGAACATGCCCAATGTCGCCGATCCATTACATATTCTCTACACAGCAGAGCTCGAACACCACTTGGTCCGCGCTGCGTCGGTTTTGCCCTTCCATACTTGCATATACTGTATGCTTCCTGCATATATATCCTTCCTATATATGCTCCCGCAGGGAGCATATACACTACTTGAAGCTGCCTCGATGCCTTTCGCCTCCGCATAGAGGCACCCTACTTGAAGCAGGCACGCTCTCGACTCAGAACCGCGAATTTCACCAAGGGTGTGCTTTAATTTTGACACTGTTCAGGACGAGCTTGCTTACAGAACCGCTTACCTATCTACTAGTACGTACGCTGTCTGCTTCCAATTTCATCTTCCTTGTATTAGTGTACACATGCGCTAAATGTACGTTTCGACCATTTTTTTATGTCTTTGTATCTGACCAGGATTGGACTTTTTGAAGACTTGAGCGACAATGCATGGTGACGTGAGAAGAACGCTTTAGTCGCTGCTTGCTAAAAAGCTGAAACATTAGAGGGGGGCATTTCAAAACACGTTGCAGGGGCAGGGGAGGGGGGGGGGGGCGGGGCGTTAAGGGTGGAAATAAGCCAAGAGATGTAACGAAAAGCACAGTTGGCATAATAACTGAGGAACTGATTTTTTAACAATTCCACTTTGCAGTAACCTTCCGGCAACACCCCTGTAAGCACTGCTATTCTTTTTTTTTTTTCATAATAAGCTGCTGTGCTTTGGTACGACTAGTACGACTTTAAGTGATCTAGTAGCCTTTGCTCCGGCTTAACATTCGCCATATCGAAAAAAGCAGATGTACTGAGTTGCAAAAGTTATTGAAATAAGCTAGCGAATATCTGTGTGACACAATAATCAAAATGTTTTGCTGGAGCCTCGAAATAATTTTGATCTATACACATATACAAATACTTGGACCAGTGCAGCACGCAACTACTGCTTATGTAGTCAACAGAAAAAAGTTCATTTATACGTACATAATTCCGTCCATATATTTTTTTTCTTCTAGCCAACCCCGTTATTACTGAGAATGGGGCGCTTCAGTCATCATCCAGTCCGCAAGCGTTTCAAGTCTGATGTCGAAAAAGGGCAGTTTATATGCCAGATTGGAAACTGCGAAATGCGGCTAATCAGGACAACATGCTGCTAACCTCGAGACGGTCATGAGCAGCGGCATCACCGAGCAGAATACAAAGCTCTACTCCTGGTGGTGGTGGTGAAAACTTTATTTCCGTAAAGAGAGAGCTGGAAACGTCGTCGAGCAGCAAATTCTCAACATGCATCTGGCAGCGAGCAAGTTGATCCGACCGCCAAAAGGCAAGGAAATGAAGCAGCTGCGCAAACCTCGCAAGTATCGAAACCAGAAGGGTCTGATGCATAAATACAACCGGAAAAGCCGTTATGGATGCTTGCGTGGTCACTATAAACGGTCGACCATTTCGCATGATTGATGACTCCAGATTAGGGAAACTGTCGACCCTATATTGAAAACCCTAAAACAAACAAACAAACAAACAAACAAACAAAAAAAAGACCGTGAGCGGCGAGAGTGTTCGACAACAAGTAGATCAAGAAGAAAAAGAAAAAAGCAAAAGTCACCACAGAATCGTCTTGTTTCACTGAAAATGGACAGAGCAACTCGCCTTGATCGAATCCTCGGAATCAATGTGCAGTTCATCGAAGATGGCAGAATCCGTGCACGTGCAGATGCAGACACTGGCTATGAGAGGAATACTTGAAGCGTAAAGTGATTGATGTGCTTTCTGGTAGGTCTAGAGCAATTGTACAGCGTAACGACGGACAACTGAGCCAATATGATTAAAGCAGGAGAGCCAGATCGCAACCCGAAGGGAACTCAGATGCGCCACAATCTGAGGATGAAGATTGGGGACCGTCAGATGAAAATGTAAGCGATTCATCTTACCTGGATGAGTTCGAAGGAGCATTTTCCCTTTCGGATGACGAAACAATCCGGTGTGCTGTTCATACACTACAGCTTGCAATACACGATGCCATGAAAGGCTGAACGGCCAAAGAGCGCGTTATTAAAGCACGCAAAATAGCAAAAAAAAAAAAAAACCGAACGCTAGAGGTGATTTCCCTTATTCGCAAGTTAAATTTGAACAAACCAGTATTAGATTGCCCAACTCGGTGGATGTCAACAATTGCGCCATGCTTAAACGGCTGCTGGAACTTCAAGAATTTTGTGGCGACTATTTTAGCAGCGAAGATGATCGAGCTCTGCAAGTACCGCTACAGGCGGCAGCAGAATCTCCCCCTAGAGGGCCAACCACATGGAACGAACTTTCTCTGCGAACTTCATGCGGCGCGGCGGAACGCCGACGCACCGTCGCCGTGCCGAACCACATGCAGCGAAAAACTGGCGGCGTCGGCAGCGTCGGCGCCCGAGTGAGAAAACTCACGACCTGAGTCCGATTCAACAACTCACTTTTCACACTAAATGACACTTCAAGAGCAACATATAAATAAGCTAGCGTCTCAAATTGCGCCCGATAGAGCTTGTATAGGAGGTATGCACGTGACGCCATCCGCTAGGGGCGCTAGCGGCCAGGGCAGAATTCGCCATACACGTGGTCGTGTGTGTGGGCGCCACACCCAGCCGCACTATTCAACTCGTTCTGATCCGGGGGGGAAGCCTTTCACGCCTTTACAGAATTTCTTTGTGCGCCAGCGAAAACCATGCGAGCGAGTGGATACACCCGTGGACTTCTTGGAACAAGAAAAACGACTGTCTGGACAAAATGTTCGACTTTGTGAAAACATCGGCTCGTACAACCGCGGTAACTTCGTCGAGGAGTGTCGTGTACTACAAGACCATTGCTTCGCGTTGAATTCCCTGACATCGGTGCCTGCCATGTGAAGTGCGGTCTTAAGTTTTGCGACAGGTGAAGAAATTAAAACGTACTAAGCCATGAATGTGTTTTAATTTTTGACAAGAAAGCGAGGCCAAGAGCCACACGTGCGTGAGGGTGTCGATGACCGACGTGCCGTTTTTAGAGGTGAGCACATTGCGACGTGTTCGCTTAGCTAACGCTGTCACCTCCTCCGACTTGCAAGTGACATGTTACAACTTTATCAAGCGTTATCGCTGCACATCGCGTTGTTGCGAACCTAGGTTCCATGAGTTATGTACATTTCAAGCAGAGCTACGTAGCCGATACTAAATTTGTAAAACATGCTCTCTGGGTGTGCCGTTTATCCTGCGAGTGCGTGACAGTACTTTTTTTCTCGACCTTCTGTCGCCCAAATTAAGCAACTGCATTGATTCGCTTTACTGCTGGAACAGCGCCTGTGGAAGCTTCGGCAGTTTGCCGACTACCGCCACTAGAAGTGTACGTTTCGCCGCCATATGCCAGCTTTGGAATTGGGGAATTTAATGCGCTCGCTGTCTTTTCAAGATGTGTTCTGGCTCAGTGGCAGCTAACAACAGGTTTAACGAGCTGCAAGTCGTTTTTCGCGAAATGGGTAACCGGCCACTTTTGCTGCCGAGCTGTTGCACGGGTGCACATGCATAGGTGCAACACTGAACAGCGTACGTGTGATGTCCCGGAGCATCAAAATATCGCTGCAGACTCCATGCGCATATAGGGCTCAACAAAGAAAAGTGGACGCGGACGTATTTACCAGCATGATAAAACTTTATGGATAACTTCCAATATACGGCGGGCACCTGACAGCGAACCTGAAACTGCGCGAGCCGACGCGCGCTGATGCCACCGGCGACCTCCGACATGGCGGACGAGGCGGGACGATGCTCGCGCCATCTGGTAGTACGACCTCAGTGAATATAGTGTACGTCCGACACGGTAGCAACAGCGTACTGCAGGCGCGTCTTTCTGAAGCAGGGTTTGAGCCAGTGTTGAGCGGAACGTCAAAAAAGCTCCTTCAGCTGTATCATATCAGAGTAGGCAAAATCGCAACGCTTACAGCACCTTATGGCTAGACATCGCAGCTGTCTCTTCAATATCAGCCACTCGGTACGGCACAGCGATCCTCAGGAAGGATTCCGTATTGACATTTCGATTATTATTTATGGAAACAACAAACCTTAGCACACTTTTCTAAAGTTTTGCGTATCGTCGGCGCTCACGACTCGGAGCTGCAGCCGGCGCGATGGATGGATGGATGGAATATGGGAGCGTTCCCTTTGAAACGGGTTGGTAGCAGTAGCTATCATGCTCATTTTTCTCCATATATCTTAATTATTGATTTAGAATGGTTAACTAAACCATCATTCTATTTATTAAATTTTGCTCCTACATTACTAACATTGTCACTTCTCTGCTTTTAAGCCACCAATCTTCCAGCCGTTTTTTGCTAGTTTCCACCGCCGGTTTATTCACCCGGCCACTGTTATCTCTAAACCCCAGAGCTTCAGGAACAGTGATTGCGCCTGCATCAACTTCCGGATGGATACCATTGCATTCGAGTATAATATGGTCAATTGTTTCACTGGAGTTTGCACATACAGCACATGCGTCATCTCCATTGTTAAACTTCTTTTTGTAGCTGCGTGTTCTAAGACACCCTGATCTAGCTTCAAAAAGTAGGGCACTGCCTCTTGAGTTATCAAAGAAATCTTCCTTCCTGATCTGCATTTTCCACTTTCGGTATAATTCCACACTCTGTTTCTTTTCCATCGAATTTATCCAATTTTTACCTTCAGTGTTTTTCACCTGTTGCTTAATGCTCTTTATTTCTCCGTCCTTGTGACTAGCATACTTACTAGTTAGTTTCCTAGTTCTTTTCCTCCATTGTGAGTCAACGCTTTTTAAGTACAGGTATTTAAATACTTTAGCTGCCCATCTGTTACTGTCCAATTTCCTCAGGCGTTCCTCATATAATATTGCGGCAGTAAGTGCTGCCATCTCACGGTGGTCGCGCCTAGGAGCGGCCGTTCGCCCGCCGCCGGCGAAATATCTGGCCCGGCTTGATAGCCTGCGAACGGCCGCCGAGCGGCAGTTCGCAAGGTTTGCCGCGGGAAAATCGCTGCGGATGAGCTTGAAGCATTTCTCATGGAAAGAGAAGACTGCCTGCAAGGACTCCGAGACAGCGACAGTTCTCTCAAAATAGAAGAAATACAGAACCTGCTCGATGCAGTTGAAAAGGTGCCCAGAAGCAGACTCGAGTGTTTTGCAATTTTGGGAAGTGGAGAAGTTGTGGCGCCCAGAACTGTATTCACTAGCGACAGTAGCGCTTGCTGTGCGATCTACGCAAGTCAGCGTCGAGAAAGCATTTTCTGGACTGTCATCGAACCTGGATGACTTCGACAACCCTCGACAATGTACTTTTCCTTCTATCCTGGGAAATAAAAAGTTTGAAGCATTTACTGCGCACTTAAAATGTTTGCGAGTAGCCATGAAAGTTTTGGTTTGCGGGGTTTAACGTCCCAAAGCGACTCAGGCTATGAGATACACCGTAGTGGAGGACTCCGGAAATTTCAACCACCTGGGGTTCATTAACGTGTATTGGCATCGCACAGCACACGGGCGCCTTGCTTTTGGCCTCTATTGAAAAGCGGCCGCCGAGGCCGGGAGTCGATCCCCCAACCCCCGTAACCACTATGCCACCCCGGCGGGGAGTAGCCATGAAAGCATGTCATGCTTGTAAATTACGCGACTAGGCATACGAGTCTAACCTCAAAGTGGTTAGTAGGTGTAAGCGCGCTTATGCAAGCAACCGTGATGCGCAAACATGGTCGTATCGCGTCGAGGCCATAGGAGTTATCCGGTTCTCCGGCAAGTATGACGACTCCAACCCCAATACGAGGCAGAGGTCACTTTTGTCCGCGCCTTTCGGGGCACGACACACGGGTGCCTTTGCGTTTCACCGCCACAGAAACACGAAATGCGGAGGCGCCCTCGTGCTGTGCGATATATAGTCACACATTGTATATATATCTTTAGCTTGGAGTGCGTGCTTGGTTTGACCTTGATATGACTTCCCAGAAAAACGAAGCAGGAAATAACTTTCGGCGCATGACTAATTTTTTTCCCCATCCTGCTCTGATCACCACTCAAAATTTTTCCTTAGTCTGTGCTACCGAGTGCAGCCCGTAACATCCGATGACTAATGTAGACGAACTACTATATGAATTTTCAGCTTGTATTATATACTGGAAGAGGGAAGACAACTTGGTATTAAAAAATGTAGTTAGATACACCTGAAGTTTCTCTTCTGAACCCGTTTGAACAGCAACGGAATGTGCCTTCGGAGCCGAACCCGAAAAAAAAAAAAAAAAAAAATCCGGTTAGACGCCCTCATTTCACAAAAATATTAAAATGGAGAACTGAAACTGTGCGGGCAACCCCTCTTGGAGGCGGATGTGCTATCGGCGTCAAATGCAACGCGAACCTAAGTGCCTCTAAAGCTCTTATTCTGCTTACGTCATCTCCTTCGCGGGCAACAGCCGCTGCGCAAGTCATTTCCATCTAACCATCCAGCTCGTCCACACTGCGAAAACAAGCCAATCGTTTGCACTGCTGGACGCCGCCACACTCACTGCTAACTAGCTTGGTGTGGAAGCGGCAGCTTTCGGAACCGGTTTGCAACAGTACGAGGAGGTTAGACATTTTTCTTATTGGAGTAACTGGGAAATTGAGGCGCGTCCTGTATTCTAACTCATTGTTCAAAGCCTGCAAATATAAGAGCTGCGTCTTGTACACAGAAATAGAATTTTCCATGGCTAAAATACGCTTAAGAAGTGCAAGAACCTGAATAGAAGTCAGCAGTGCACGCTATGTGCTGCGAATGAATTCAATGCAATGAATTCCCACACACTGCTGTAACAAAACGGCTTACCGATATGGCTGCAGTTAATTCAGCAGACAACATAGGAATAAAAACAGGCAACTGTAAAAGATGACTTTATTTACACAAAGCACAGACTTCCAAAGCAGTGGCTGACGTTCTCTTTTGCACTACCATAGGGTTTTTTTAAGCCCCTTGAGTAGGGGATACAAAGAATGTTGAAAAATAAAATAAAGGCCGGGAAAATTATCTTAAGAGTCACATGGCGTACTTCCGGGTCCACTCCTTTGCTAAGTCATTGTACTTCTCCCTGTCAGTCTTGTAGATCTTGGCTATCTCGGGAACCAGGGGATCATCAGGGTTGGGGTCGCACAGCAGAGAGCAAATGGACAGCAGCACTACAAAAGAAAGTATGCAAAAAGAAAAGTGTCACGGAATCGTAAACAACTCAAGTAACTGCAACTACCTCCAATGTAAAATACACAAATGATGGGAAAATATGCTGGTCATAACACACAGGAAGCCAATAGACATCAAGGAGAGCACTTTGTTGATAATGGGGATAACCAATTTGAAATGAGAAAAATAAAAACATGCTGCCAATGGGACCCAAACCCATGACCCCTTCTAATTCTAAATTACAATTTCCATAATTGCATTTTTATTTCTAATTTGTCAACAGCAAAAACCCCCAACCTTTTCTAGGTGTCGATTATTTGTTCCTTTTGCATGAGTCCAATGTACAGGTGAAACGAACAAAATGGACAGATTGCCCTTTCATTATATGTGGCATGCACAAAGTATGCAGGATAAGTAAAAGTTTTTGACAAGGACACACCATCCCTTTGAAACAAGTGGCATGACAGCCTAGCAATCCTTCCAATGCATTCCTTGCAATGTTGAAACTGCTTGTTAATCTAAGCCCCTCTGCCACTCAGCAGAACTGCACTCTTACCAATGGCAGAGACAAATTGCTAAACCTGAGAAGTTCTATTTATACACCAAAACTACAAGGTCAGAACCCAGCCAATATAAATGCATGTTATATGCAATTGCATTTGCCCTAACACATTACCACTAATTGAAAATGTGAGCTGGTTTTGAATTGTGCTAGTAGCTTTCAGTTGAAATGGCATTTAGTAGAATGACAATGTATCACAAGCAAGAAAAATGGTTTGCAAAACCAGTAACTAACATCTCCATTACACACAAGTATGCCACAGGCAGCTAGCTAACTGTTCCATTTACACGACAGCAGTAACAGCCTCACAGACAATATTCACAACATTTTTAACAAGTTATCTTAAAGTGACACCTAGTACAAACTTAACTATTCTCTAGTCACCATCATAATGCTGCAGTAGGAATGAAAAACTGCTCCATGATTGCTTTTCCCCCCACTTTATATCCATGTGTGAGCACTGGCCTGGCACTTAACCTTAATCACCTGCCTTTAGTGACGTGCAATTTTTGTAAACAAGCTGACACACACAAATGGTGCTGACCAAAAGCAAGGAGATGGAACATTTCAGCTCCCCCACAAGAACCAGTAATGCGAGGCATAATGTAGCATCACTTTTCAAGTAATACACATACACAAACCGTGCAGTAGACAAATTTATGCAGTGAGGTTAACAGGTGGAAGCAGGCTCGAGCATTTTGGAGCAATGAGAGTTTTTGAGCCAGTTTTTAGGCTCAAACACTTAATAATGGCAATTTCTGCTACTTGAGAAAAAAATGAGAGGGTCCCTTAGATGTCCCTTAAGAGGAGAATGGCGAAAGCCTACCCTCCATCTCCGATCATTTGCCTCCCATTGCTAGCCTCTTGTCTGCATTAGTTGCAGTGCTATATATAATTATAATTGGTTTACAGGAAAGGAAAGGCGCAGTATCTATCAAACTTTCTCCGGCAAGTAAGAGTTTGGACGGTACACCATCGCTCCTGTCGCATGGCGTTCAAGTGTGGCATTGCAGACGGCAGAGACGCATCCCACCTCCGCCAATCAGACCGCCGCAAAAGCGGGACACACTGTATGACAGCAAGAGCCATTAAAGGCTTTCGCCTTAATATCTAATTGGGGCACTTTTTATTAGACATTCAATATCTGGCCGACTGCGCAAGCATCTCCGACAAGAGATGACAAACAGCCAAAATATGTTTAGATCCTAAAAACAACACGTCTGACCAGAGCAACAATTTGTAACAAACAGAACAGCAGAAAATGGAATGCTTGATTCTACACTTCATAACTGAACATCAACTTTAAAAACTCTTCGGTATTTTAATTCGATGCATTTAAATGTGAAATGTTCAAACAGTACCATTAATGCATTAAATATTTTTTGTAGGCAATACCATTACGGTCCACTGTAATGGAAAACCATGTTCTACTAGATTTATTAAATACTAGACATTGAGTTTTGGAGCAAGATGGAGCAGGATAGAGGAGCTTTTTCACCGTTAGGCATATGCATCAATGACAAAATGAAGCCACATTTGTTCAGTGGTTTTGCAATTACATGTACCTCTGCCCGGTTTGTATTGTGTTTGGCTGATATCGAGTGCTCGGTAAATGCACCTTGACCAGCACGCCGGTTTCCGACATGAACCTGGTAATCTTCACAGTGTCCTGAGTCTACAATATAGATTAGCACAGTCTGGACTAAGAAATTGCATAAACCTAGAAATTTCAGTTCACCCTCGACTGAACTCCAGCTTTTTTGAGCTGACATATGTGGTCTGTCATAAGAGTATAATATACACGACACCAGTGCCACACTAACGCCTATAAAATATAAAATAGCAGCTCTTTCCTGGGTCATCATCCAGACTATATCCACTGCTGGGCAAAGGCCTCTCCTATTTTTCTCCAATTAACCCAGTCCTGTGCTAGCTGTCCACATGACCCCTGCGAACTTCTTGACTTCATCCACCTGCCTGACTTTCTGTAGTCGCCTCCTACGCTTTCCTTCCCTTTGTATACTTTTTGACCATTGGTTATACTTTTCGCACTACACACCCTGCCCATTTCTTCTCAATTTTTACTGGAATGACAGTAACAAGAATTATTTCTCTGAACCCTCTGCACGCTTCCCATCTCGTAATGTTAACACCTACCATTTTCCATTTCATAGCTCTGTGTTGTCCTCGACTTCAGAACCCTTTTCCACACTTCAGCCCCATAGGTGAGTACCATTAAGATGCAACTTATCTTTAGTAATACCAGTAAACTGCTACACAATCTGCTCTGCAAGTACATTTCAAACGCCCTCCATTCCAATCTTATTCTCCTAGTATTCCCTTTCTTGATCAGGATCTGCAGTTACTACCTAAGGATACATTTGTCTACCACTTCCAGTGCTTCACTATATTTTTAACTGCTGTTCCTTTCCCACGCTGTTGAACATTCCTTGGTCTTCTGCTTATTATTCTTTAGTCCTATTAACCTTTAGCCTCTTGTGGGTACCAGGGGCAGATTGTGTAGGACATTCAAATTGGTTTGGTTTGTGGGGATTAACGTCCCAAAGCAACTCGGGCTATGAGAGACGCCGTAGTGAAGGACTCCGGAAATTTCGACCACCTGGGGTTCTTTAACGTGCACTGACATGGCACAGCACACGGGCGCCTTGCTTTTCGCCTCCACCGAAAAGCTACTGCCGAGGCCGGGATGCGATCCCGCATCCTTGAGAACAGTAGCCGAGTGCCGTAACCACTGCGCAACCCCGGCAGGGTGGACATTCAAATTGTTACTGTACGAAGTGTCACATGTTCAGGAGAGCCCGAAATGAATAAATTATGGTTTACCATGATGTACATCCTCAATGCACCCACCTGTTTTTCTGCCTGAAAGACAATTCAATCAAGGAGCGAGGAAACAGCATATTTTTTCCAATCAGGGGGCACAGACCTAAAATGAAGGTAATGGCTAGTGTGTGTGGGTCTTAGGTAAATATTTAAATTTATATGAGAGGACTGCCAGGAGACAAGCACAGTCTGTCAAAAGTTTGGAGCCCAGGAGGTTTGCTTTCGAGCCACACAGTGTGGCTGGTAATGCATTCACAGTGTTCAAAATATCCTGAAGATGAGAACACTTTCTATCCTGCTCTTTCCAACAGGAAGACTTCCATCAATACTAAAGGGCTCACTACACAGCTCAGATGCAGAACCCTCTAAACTTTTCAAGAAGACTATATATATATATAAAAAGGAGGCGGCCATAGATTTTCTAGGCTTCAAGTTGCTCAACTTAACACCGAAGCTTTGCAATGCTTTTCTCGGGATACAAAGGCAGTCATCCCTACAATTTTGGGTGGCAGACATGAATAATGGAAGTGTATGGCTCAATTTTTTCCATTCATATGATTATAACTGAAACAGATGCAACCAGAGTTGCTTCATAGAACTTCTTGAATGGGCCACACGAATAGTGAAATAAGCATTTTCGAAACCAAATTTGGTCAGATCATGCACATCAATCAGAACTTTTTTCTGGCAATGTTGGGTGGGCCTCAATGGTGGCAGTGAAAGGCAATATTTGAATCATCAAATATCACACACCAGTGCATATGCTTAATTGTAATGACTGAAATTTTCCTCTGATCTCTGCAAGATGCTAGTTTTACCTTCGCGTCATATGTAAAAAGTGATGCTACTATGCTTTGCCTCACTGGGGACAATGCTCTCAAGAAACAAACGTCTTTCTCCTTTTCTGAATTGACATTTTTTTTGGAAGCCTGGTTTTCTGGGCGCTTTTTCGGCTCTATGAAGGCCCGAAAAATTGGTCAGCGACTGTATATGGTTAACGCCTGAAAGTGACTGGCTATGAGGGCCACTGTAGTGGAGGGCTTTGAATAAGCTCGCCTACCTGTAGTTCTTTTGGGTGCACCGACAGCACACAGCACAAGAACACCTGGTGTTTTGCTTCCACTGAAACCCTTAACCAGGACCGTGCCCAGATCTCATGGCTATGTATCGAGCGCACAAATCACAGCCACCACGGCAGGGCAACAATTAACTATTGCAATACTAAGTTGCCTGCGACAATCGCAGGGAAAGTTTCAGATCTTGAGTCTGCACATCGTAAAGCACTAACAGCATGAGGTGACACACTCTGCGACAGCGTCTCGCAGTGGGCTGAGGGCCACCAAAGCAGTGCCACTCGTCGCTGTCGCTCAGGTTATGGGATTTTAGAAAATTTCACATGCCGCCCAGAAGCAGCTCGCGAGACAGCCAATCGCAGAAGGCTTTGGGGTACTCAAGTTCTGGCTCTTTTTGCGAGTGAAGTTTGTTTTTCTACGATCCGATTAGAGAGTAGTGAACTAGAATACTTATTCTAGTTCACTATAGAGTAAAGGAAGAACCTGCAGGCTATCACTTAGTCTCCTTCATGCACATATGAGCGCATCGAGTCAGTTCAGTAAAAGAATGGTAGTGTAATAAAGGAAAAGGAAGGCTATAGTGTAGCTGGAAAGTCATGGTTGCAATGCAAGTCTGCATCGCAGTGTAGTAGCACACCACAAACGGAGTACTAGCGTAACTGCATTCCCCTAGACCAAATGACAAGGCGGTGGCAACAGAACAGCACTGAAAATGCACCTCTCTGTCGCCGAGACCAGTCACTTTGTGCGGTTACCGCTTAATGAGGCTACCTTATAGAATGTCTAGCAAACAACTTTTTTTTCAAAATTGACTTCGTGTTTTCCGCGAATATTTAGTACAACCCCCCTCCCCGACCAGTGAAAAAGCAGGAAAGCAGTGGCCAGTTGTAATGAATACAGTATAAAATCTATAAACACACACACAAAAAAAGATTACTGAACTTGCAACCACCACAATTAAAACAATAATAATACAGCTCGAGAATAAGCTTTCCAGATAAATTCTGATGACACATTGAACGACACAGTGCCCCTGAAAAATTCAAAAAAAAAAAGGGGGGGGGGGGGGGGGGGGGGTGGAGAGCACAGCTAGAGCTATGCACCTGCATCAGCCTGAATTTACCAAGCAGTTTCGCAGCCAGTATAGACTAACCATCACACACAGTACTCACTAGGCGGACAAGAATAACACAGCTGAAATGGACAGGTTGCCAAGCTTTATACACATCCGAAGTGAAAAGATTTCACTCCAGTGTGAACAAAACTATAGGCTGGGCACTCGTGGTGGTGTGTCGAAATTCAAGGCAGGGAATTTGTTTTTCTCTCACTTGGCGATATTTCTCCAAGTACACAAAATTCCCCTGGAAATTCCAGGCTCTGTCCATAAATTTCTTCAAGTCCACCATGGGTAACATGTATGCAGTGCATGTCACAAGTGGCCATGCACAATGTGCATGTCCACAACTGTTGAGACGACATGCCAGTCTAATGGACAAGTAAAAATATGCTGACACAAAAGCAAGCACTAAATCCTTACAGGAGGGGAAGTGCACAGGCACAGATACACAACTACACAGCAAATACCTCAATAAGAATTTTGCCTAGATGAAGCAATTGCATCTGCTCACCTTACTTGTAGATAAGTCAATATTGTCTCTTGTCTTGCAGCACAATTCTGGATATTCACCCTAGCTTGGCTGTTTAGTTCTTAACTGAATGTTTATATTTACATACAAGTTGAATGACTCAAATCTAGAAGGCTTTTGGTGCACATGTGCAAAAAAATGCAACTCAAATAAATTAAGAGAAGTGAGAAGGGAGTTCACTAGCCAGTTCGTGGTAACCTAGGTGACGTGTGTAGGCAGTATCAGTACCATACTCTTATGGCAGAAGCGCGAGGCCCGGGAAAAGGCACAGCATTGAGAATGGTATGCCACTGAAAAAAAGATGGAGGCAAAGAGCAAAAATGCAGCAAGCTCCAAAAGCAAACAGGGTGTGGCATTCTCAAAACTCTACAAAAAAAATGTGCACAGCTGTGCTGATCTTCGTAACCTTTTCAGTCATAAGACAAATTACTGCATGCGCCCTGCCTGTTGCTACCGGCAACAGCCCCTTCCACCAGGCATTGTGCAAGCTGACCAATTTCTGGCACCATGCAGCAAGCAGGCTTGGTGAAATTATGCAGAGTTCCCACCACCTTGGTGCTTTAAAGGGCCACTGTCCAGGGAAGGCCCTTTTAAGCAAAGGAGCCCAGTCGTTCGATCAGGTACCGGAGATAGTCTGTGCAAAATGCTACAGTGACACGCGCGCCGCAAAGCATCGAAAATGCAATTCAAAGCTCTCTCATGCTCTCCTCCAGGAAGCCAGCTTCCCCGTTTCCTTCGCTGGCCCGACAGGCCACAGTAATGACGTACGTACCGCGAACGACGTCCATTGGTCCGTCTCGCTGACTGACGGGAGAAGGATGGGTGTCTACCGCTCGCTGCGCGCTTTTCCCTCGCGACGGCCAAACTGAATTCAGCGGCGCGCGCTCCCTCGGCCGTTTTTTTTTTTCCGTGCTCGCGGGGTGCCACGCCCCACCTCCCGCCAAACAGCGGAGGAGGAAGGGGAATTTGTCTTGCGGAGGCTAGACGACCTCGGGCAGGAGAGTGAAAAACCTTTGCGAGGGAACGGAAGGAGAGAGGCATGACAGAATCGGGTGATTGCGGTGGCTGTAACTGCGTTATTAGTTACTCTTTTCAAAAACATTTTGCGGCCTTGCGTTCTAGGGGCGAAGTCTCACAGTCACCGGGGAATAAAATATTTTCGACCGGAGGGTGGACAGTGGGCCTTTAAGTATCTTAGGTGGCAGGGCAATGCCTCACATAGCACTTAGCTCGGGCCTCTGCATTACTAGTCTTCCTTAAATGGCGCTACCATGACCCCGGCCATCTGTGCTCACTTCCACATTGTCGGCTATGCTTGAGGCAGTCAATTGTGGCTCTCAATTTCACCTGCTCAAGTCAATATTGCTAGTGTTGCCTAATATTTTTATCAGCTAATACCTTAGCTGCATACAAAGAACCGCTTATTTTTAGCACGAAATTGCTTTGGTCAGATGTTTGGAATCAGTAAAGCTCCGGTACCAATGCAACCGAGCGCACTAGCCTTTTACTAAGGTCAATATTATGTTCTGCTTGCCCAATTTCTGCTACACATGTGGTAAAGCTAGGGTACAATCCTGATTAACAAGCAACCAATTCAAAGAACAGCTACACTATGGTGGGCTACTTTAGAAGCAAAACAAGCATACACTAGACAACTGGCAGTGCCAAGAAAACCACCCCAAGAGATTGAGTGATGGAAACTGTATTAAGGTGCAGAGTGGGAGAGAAATGGCAGACGAGAATGGGGAACGCAGGGTAAGAATTGACTCACATTTTGCACTTAAACGTTCAAACTCCCTTTTTTGGTGCATGCAAAATAATGGCTCTTTTATGAACTATGGGGATCCCTGAACAACTGTGGCTAGAGGATCTGCCCTGCAAGTTAATAAGGCTAGCTGTGTTGCATGCCTATGGGCATGATTGGGAAACAGTTTTCAGGGGAAAGTGGGGAACCTGCCTTTCCCATTGTGACTAGTTCAGTTGGCTTTGAATAGGTGAAGCGAGTGGACGGACTGGAGCGTGTATCACTCTTAGCTGTGTCACGGAAACTGGAGCTAACATAAGAGCTGCACGATATGTGGTGAAATTTTGAAATAAACTGGAGAAGTGGCCTGTCAGGGCACTCGCCATGATCAAGGAAATGACACCATGTGCTAACAGTGACTGTTCAAACGAGGATTTTTGGACAGCCAGCCCAAAAACGGTCAGAGTGCCAGTTGATGACTGCTATGGATGCCGATAAATATTGTGGGTGTATTTTAGCAAAAATGATGCTTTCCAGTGTCCTCATGACTGTGCCATCTTTAACTCTTCTGCAATCACATGCACTCTAAAACACCAATCAGGTTTCAGTAAAACATGCCCACAATCATTATAGGGCTGGATGGATGCTTTCATGGCAGTCTGTTAACGCTTTGTCATTTAGACAGTCCACTGCTTTGATCATGACTAGCACCTTCTCAGTAGGCAATTTAATCAGTGTATTGCAAAAGTTCACGGGGTATCATGGTTCCTACATTTGCTCCAGTTTTCATGACTCGCTAAGAAGCGGGTACATGCTCAAGCCCATCCACTCGCTTTGACTGCTCCAAGCCAACTGAGCTTGGCACACTGTGAAGCTGAAAAGTCCCCCCCCCCCCCCCCCCCTCAAAACCAGTTTCCCAATGTGCTCATATGCGCCCAACACCACTACTACTCTTACTTTCAGGACAGACCTCGTATGTGGGAAATTATGATGTGGGGTTGTTTAATGTGCACCCTGTTTTTCCCCTCCGTAGAAAGCATGCAGAACAATCTAATACTACCACGTTAAAAGGTTCACCACATGAAAAAGCTGCTTCCCAGTCACCCGCTACTTCTGCTGCAACTATAGCAGCAGAAGGAAGCAGATAAAGTGCTCTGCCTGCTAATCCAATTTGGTGAACAGGTTGAAAAAGTGCACAACTGCTCTCCATGAATAAGCAAGACATGCCTTCGTACAAGTAACACACACGCTTAAAAATATTCGTACACATCTGAAATGGTTTAGTGCTGTGTAGGCATGCCACATTTTTGTCTACACCTGAGATCACTAACAACCAGCTCATATCCCCTTCAGGTGCTGCGTCCACGTAGTGGACGCAACCCAAATTCCCCTATATCTTTGCACTGAGTGCAAATTTCCGCCTTTGAATTTGACACCCGTAGCATTTGGACCTGCCCTGTTAAGTATGTGGCGCCATCTCTTGTTGCTACAGAGAAATGTGCTTGCAAACAGAAAGTAAAGATGGACGTCGCAGCGTTTTATGGCGGGACGAACCAGCAGCTCTTATTTTTGCATGCCTCTCTAAACCAATGCCTAATAATACTATTCATTGTAATGAATGTGTCAATAAGGAAATGTAGATGCTGCATGCCAGATTTCAATATCTTAGACATAGAAAAAGTGCTTCAGATAAGACACGCCGTAGTGGAGGACTCCAGAAATTTTGACCACCTGGGGTCCTTTAACGTGCACAGACATTGCATAGCACATGGACGCCACTCCATTTCGCCTCCATCGAAACGCAGCCGCTGAGGCTGGGATTCGATCCCGCTTCCCTGGGCACAGTAGTCGAGCGCCTTGACCGCTGCGCTATCCCGGCTGGGGCGAATAAAATAAATATTTTTTGCATAATCTTTTATATTTGAACTTTGCCTTGCCTACTGAGCATGCATGGTGCAAAACAAAAACAAACAAAAAAATTCCCTTAAAAAACTGGCGCCCAAAGGGAATATATAGGATTTGTCTATACTCTGCGCATGCATGTGTGGATGCACAGACCCGCACATGCACGCACGCGCACACACACACACAGTGAAGCACACCCGTGTTAACACCACAACCACCATCTTCTTTGACTTGCAACATGCATGCGGGCACTACACATTCATGCTTGGCCTACATTGTACCACTTACTGTAATGCAAACAAACGTGCACTCAACCAACATATGAGCATGCTCAAGCACTAGCAATAATCCCTCCGGGCTTCCACAAACAAATGGCAATCCTTCCTCCCAGAACAATTTTCTTGTCAAACTACACTTTCATTTGTACCATTCTGCACCAGTCTTTAAAGCAATATTCATCCCTTTTTTATAAAGCCCTGTCTCATGGGCACTGCACAGGTCTTAGTCCTTGTGTTCTTTACAAGCACACAGGGAACTGCTATACAGTAACAGTTTTCCACTTTTGCCACTAGGGCCTTTAAGGTGAAGGAGCCCACCCGGATCTTTAGAACCCAAAGAAGCCATTGAAGCACTTCTGACCAGAGTGTCATCTAGCACAGTAAAAGACAAATTAACAATGTTTAAACACCAGTGCAGCTAATCACCGCACTTGCAGACCAACACACTCGCAAGCTGTGCACTGCACATAGTCTCCATCAAGTTCCATGCATGCGCAGAACCTTTCGCACATTTTACTTGCCTTAAGTATGCTAAAACTTTTTTTTTTTGTGAAGTCCTATGCTTTGCATACACTGTTGGGAATGGAGAATTGCTTCCAAGTCTCAAACGCCTCTGTGACACTTTTTGCAGCGCAGAGTAGCAGTGGTGCTTCTTCATAAAAGACCTTATCAAGTTTTCAGGATGCTTGACTTCAAGGATGGTGTGGACAAGCAAGAGATAAATATGCTTAGGCTCTTTAACTGCGTGCATGCCCAATGGCCACAGCGCAATGGTGTGAATTTAAGAGAAGCAAAACAAACTATGCTGCTGGGCTATTATTTTGACAATGGGGTCTCCCAATCGTCATTGTGCCTGCCGTAAAGTGCATGCCCGAGGTGCATGGGCACTACTGTTCCGTGAAATTCAAGACGACTGACTATGGACTTCAATGGTCTTGCCCCGACATAACATAACCTTGCCAAAGCCGGCATGTTCACCCGCGAGGTGCCGACAGCAGTACACCCATCGAATGCTGATCGACACCTGTTGTATGTATAAACATTGCGCCGCGAGACCGTCAAATGTCAGACTGGACTACTGACCCCTTCCTCCATGGTTCATGTAGAAGTTCATGTAAAGTCATTTTTTCTAAAAAATGTGATTTTTTCGAACTTTTTCACAGTCCGTAGTGAGTCAAAAAAATAGGCCATGGACAGTATCTGGTGCTAGTCTGCCTATGTCTGAGTAAACAAGCATCTGATGCCATAGACTTAAATGAGCCTTGGCAGAGACCATGCAGCTAGTTCTAATTATCTGAATTGACGAGATTTTACTGTACTGCTGCCTTGGACTAAGAGCTCACCCAGGGAGTTTATCAATTATTTGAACAAGCACATATTTAGCCACTCATGATGAATTTTAACAGTACATGGACACTTAACCACAGAGCGCCATGGCACGGGGTATTCAGTTTTTACAAAATGTGGGGTGGGAAGGGAGGGAGGGAAGGGGTCGAAAACCAATTTTTATAGCATAGCGAGCACAACGCCAGAGGGAAAGACTACAGCCACTGTATGTCTGGTGGGTACTGCTGCACTGGGGATCGAACCCAGCTGAACACACAAGCATTGTGCCTGGCAAAGAACTTCAGCATTACACTTGGCATTGACAGACTTGATCTGAATGATTGACAGCATGGCTTGGACAAACCAGCGCCACAAAGCATTCGTAGCCAGATCGGAGACAATGCTCTATGTTTGAGACGAGCGACAATAGCAGGTGCACAGTTTGACTTTAGGTTTTTTTGCCTGTGCCTAATCGCTGCATAAACAGAGCGCTCACGAAGAGGGCATTTTTTCGTATCTTGTTTGTGGTTGCGGCCTTGCGCGCTCAGACAATGTGTTGTGGTTTTCTCATTGCAAAGAAATGCCCTCTTCATCCGCACAGTGCCTACGTGGTGATCGGGCATAGAAAAAAAAAAAAAAAAAAAGAAAAAAAAAAGGTCAAATTGAACTGAACACCAGCTATCATCCACCACCACAAACATACCCGTCAGCACGTCTCTCACCTGTTACCTATCGCTTCATGGCACTGATATCAGTCCAATCCACACTGCTGACCATTCGCGTTATGCCTGCAGTCAGCCGTACAGTTCTACACGGCAAAATAATGGTTCACCTGGAATCTACAATGACAGCTAGTAAGAAAAAATAAGCTCAAGATATTCAAAGGGAAGCCTCTGTGACCTTTCTTCATCCATAGTAATGAAATTAGTTCAGTTTATGCATTTTGATGTGTCAAACTACTACAAACTCAATTTCAATTGAACATTTTTTTTTTTTTACAGCAGTAAAGCAGTGATGATCAGTACATAAAAATTATATAAATTGTCAAGGTGTTCATTCAATATGACAATGGACATTCTACGCCAATTTGAACACTTGTTACAGCATACTCAACTTCACCGCAAAAAATTCAATATGGAAGTTCAAACAAATACATAATCCTAAATGACTACTAATCCTAAGCTTTAATGAACTACCCAAGTGTCGTAAAAAATAATAAATATGGAACATATAAGACCAAGTTTTTCCTGCAACACTGCAAATGCTAAAAATTGTAAAAACAAAACAAAACAAAAAACATATCTCAAACCTCAATGATAGAGTTACACTAAAGGTTCTTTTACAGCTTGAAATAGCAGTATAGCTTGCACATTTAGAGCACTGAAGTTCGAAGCTGAAAAGCACTTTTGAAAATACCATACAAACAAGTGTAACCGTGCCCTCATTTCCCGAAGCAAATATTTCTAAAAAAATCTAAGGGTCACACCCAAACATTTCACGACCCACGTGATGCCCGAAGTCGTAGGTCATCATCATTGTCCCTCTGCCGCGAGCTTCTGCAATCTATATCGGAATTTGTATCGCCAGCCCCGGCCACACTGGCTTTGTTCAGAGACTGTCAAAGGCACGTGAGTACTGGTAGTGTACAGACATTACAGTTATCACGGGCAAGCTCACCAGCATGCTGCAACCTCTGGACGTCAGCATCTATCGGCCTTTAAAGGTTGAATTCCGAAGGCAGTGCTCAGAATGAATGGCAAACTGCAATCACGACTAAACTCTGACCGGGCGACTCAAGAGGGCACCGCCCTAGACTCTGCTTGACTGGATTTCGTCCACGTAGAACTCAGTTTCTATGAACATTGTATCCCATAGTTTCAAGGTGACCAGTATTTCAAACTGTTTAGACGGGACTGAAGACTACTTGTAGAGTGAACGTGCATCAGAGCACAGCACCAGCTCTGAATCGGAAGACTCCATGAGTGACGATTAAATGGTAAATAAACAACGCACATTCATTGACTGGTATGTTTTTACAGTAAAACCTCGTTAATCCGGATTGCAAGGGACCCGCAAAAATGTCAGAGTTATCCGAATTCCGGATTATCTATTTTACCATGAAAACAGAAAAATGCACTGGACATACACATACCTTTATTTCACGAAAAACTGCGTTATTCTGGTTTGCTTTATCGCCGGAGTCTGTGCTATAACTATTTTCTTTAACCCCATCAGGTGATTGAGCGCACGCTGACATGAGCTGCGACACAGGATTCCTCGAGTACAGCGAGAGCATCAGCGGCCTCCTTCACTGTAAGGCATCGCGACGGCTGGTCGTGACAGTCATCATCAGAACAGTCATTTTCATCGCCATCAAGCACTTCGGATATGACATCAGTTAGTATGCCAGAAAAAGCAACACAGTCGTCTATTGCAACGTAGCCTGCAAGCTGGACGTCGGGAGGAAGGAGAAACTCCAACCGGCTCTCATCCACTTCGTCGTCCATTCCTTCAATGTCTTCTGGAATGGCCTCGGGAGGTAAATCACGGTCGTCAAGGTGGACAAACCCGCTGTGTCGGAAGGAGTTCACTATTACCTCCGCCGACATGCTGCTCCACACATGTACTAAAATATGGATCGCGCTGAGGAGGTTTAAGTCGTATACTCGACCTGCCTCTTTGCAGAGCAGCAGCCGTTCCATGTCCATGACATGTCGCCGGTACTTGGTTTTGACATGTTGAATAATGCCCTGATCCGGTGGCTGCAGAGCAGCCGCCTTATTTGGAGGCAGAAATAAGAGTTCGATGCACTGCAGCCCAGTCACACTAGTGTGTGCACTGCAGTTATCCACCACAAACAAAACCTTGCGGTTTTTAGCAGAGAAGCGGCGGTCGAGCTGCCGCATTCAAGCTTGGAAAATATCAGAGTTCATCCAGGCCTTTTTGTTAGATTTATAGTCCACAAGCAGACAGCGGATGATTTTGAAGCCCCTCGGTTGCTTTGCCTTCCCAATTACTAGAAGTGGTAGGCGCTCCGTGCCCAACGTTTTTGTTGCTTAGAAGCACAGTGACCCTTTCTTTGCTTCTCTTGCCTCCAACGCATGGGCCACCCATTGAATGTGACTGTCTTGTCCGGCAAGGCCTTGAAAAAAAAAAAAAGGGCTGTTTCGTCGGCATTGAAGATATCTGCTTGTTCGTAGCAAGCCAGGTACAGTGAAATTTCGTTACTATGAACACCACATTAACGAACTTTTCAAATTAACGAATTTTTTAAGAATCCCCGGCAGATTTGCCATGTTTTCAATGTAAAACTATTTCAGAATTACGAATTTCAAAATAGCGTATATTTCAGAATAACGAACGTATTTTATTTCTTGTTCTATAATTTTGGAACATCAG
This sequence comes from Amblyomma maculatum, assembly GCF_055883805.1. Taxonomy (NCBI): domain Eukaryota; kingdom Metazoa; phylum Arthropoda; class Arachnida; order Ixodida; family Ixodidae; genus Amblyomma; species Amblyomma maculatum. The sequence continues at coordinate 20,937,711 of NW_028146738.1, forward strand.
TATTACGAATTTGGCTAAAATTAACAGCACCGCAGCTTGCAACTCTCGCGTGAAACGAAACAGAAACCGCCATTTCTGTGTGTATGGTCCGTGGGCTGTAGCTATCATCATCAGGACATCTAGGACCAGCTCCTAGCGCCACCATGAAGCTATGGTTTATTACGCAGTAGCCAGCAGGCCTAGCTGCCTGCGTTTTTTTTCTTCCTGTGTTGTGTGCCGTGTAGCCGTACGTGACTCGGTCGTTCGTGCGTTCGGGACGGTATTTTTTTTTTGCCGCTGATTATCTTATTGCGAAGTTTGTGCGAGATTGGCGATGATATTAGCCAGCGAAGTGCCAAGAAGATATGAACGCAGCTGCTTTCACTGCAAGAAATCGACACAGGGAAAAAGCGATTCGGCCTCTACAGACAGCTAGCATTGCCCCATCGACTGCCGCGATCATTATGAAAGACCGAGACAAGATTTTCAAAGCTCAGGGAGCATTGAAGATGGGGTCATAAAAAACTCAGATTTTCTTTCCTTTTTCTTTTTCACATGGACAAAATCCGTACTTTCATCGCTCGGTGCAATCACGCACGCGACGAGGTGTTGCGGAAAGCAGAAAGTGTATGTGCTGTAGTGGTGTAATGTAGTGCGCGGTCGTGTTTGCTGCACGCGGCAGAAGAAAATAATGGATTTCTTCAAATAAATCAGCTTTGGAGTTAGTGCAACCTTTTCACTTGAGGTTTTGCTTGTCTACACACGTGCCTACTGCCAAGGTACGTCATTTTCATACCTAGGTTTAACCACTGGCTTATAATCGCAGATTTTTTCATTACAACATTATTTCAAAATAACGAATGATTTTTTGCGGTCCCGCGGGATTCGTTATATCGAGATTTGACTGTACATATTGGGGAAGCTCGGTTCGTCATCCAATCTGTGATGCAACGCTCATCCACCACTGCCTTCTCTCTGCACATGTTTCGAAAGGTCAACCCATGCCATTCTTTAAAACACGCAAACCACCCTTGAGAATAGAGTAAAACAGCGCTAGGGGAGACGAAACACGTGAACGACAGACACATGCCCTCTTCTGGAACCACCCTTGACGCACTGAAAGAGTCGATGTGCAATTTGAATGCATATCTTTCAGCCTACTGACAGATCAGCGGTCTGCTCAATGGAAACTGTCCATTACGCATACCTGCGATCCATCGCAGCAGTGCTGTCTCCAGTTCCGGGTGTGCTGCTGTCCTCAGCCTTTTTCTTTCTCCACTGAATTTGCCACTGTCAAATGCTTCCAATTTTTTTTTTTGTTCTTCATGTAGTCGCTTAATGTGAGACTTTTCACTCCATATTTTTTCATTATCTCTTGCCGAGAACCACCTTCGCCAACTTCCTTCAGTATCCTCACCTTCGTTTCCAAATCATTTGGCGGCTGCTGCTGCCGTTTCGCTGAGGTGGCGGCTGCCATAATCGCAGAGCGTGACGGCAGTGATAATGCACCAGCGCAGATGACAAACGCAATGGGCACCTGTTTGCACGCAACGTGGGCCGACACGCCAACACAAGACAAAGAAAGCAGAAAAGTAAAGCCGCCCAGTCATCCTTCGTAGCGTTCAGTGGATTACTGGATGCTTCTTAGTATGACGATGATGATGATAGTGTTTACTTCTTTGCAGCAAGTGATGACTAGCTCCACCTATCGCCACCACATTTTCCGCGCCGTTGCTCGCCTTGTTCCCGTTTGCCAGACTCTCCGCAGCTTCTCCGTCGCTCGGCAAGGGGTTGTCGAACCTCCGGGTCGCCGAGCTCTTTCGGAGATTGACGTCAGAGTTAACCGGATTGCAACCAAATGCTTCCGAGTTAACAAGCTTTTAACACCAAAGAACTACACACATTTTTGCCGGGACTGTGCAGCAAGTCCGAGTCAACCGAATTTCCGAGATCTGGATAAACAAGGTTTTACTGTAAGTGAAATTTTTTTTCGTGTGTTGCATGCACGGGCCACACCCCAAAAACTGGCCTCATCTGGACAGAAAAGTGTGGCCCTTCACACATTTATATGGTACATACTGCATGTGATTGCCCATAAATATTGAACATGCAAGTCCTGGTTCCCAGTTTTATGAAAATTTGCTCCTCTTTGCTATCTGTATTCCATTCAGCTCTTTCAGTTCCCTTTCTTTTTCAATGACCCAAACTGCCTGTCTGCACTCCCTTTTTAATTAAGGTGATTAAAAAACTGGTATCTCCTACTGGCTTTCTAGCCTAGCAGTGAAGATACCTTTTAAAAGCTCAAAAAAAAAAAAAAAAAAAAAAAAAGAGAGAACTACTGCTCTGATTTGAAAAAGCTAAGCTTAGAAAAAAATGCAATGATGGTGAAACACCTAAAACTCTCACCGTAAAAACCAGCATAAAATATGGGGTTTCCCCCCCCTTCAATTATGTGATGTCAGATTTCCGCCTCGTATTAATACAGATCTGAACAAATTTCAGCCTAAATTCAGTTCACTATTCAGCACTATCAGCATCAGGCTTCCAGCAAGAGGAGACGCCATCTAATAGTGGCTTTGGTTGACTGTTTCGATCGGCACCACCACTTGTGATATGCAAGCAACCAGAGCAGGTCAATCGCACCTGGCACAATATAGGAATGGCGAAAGCTCAAATCTGCATTTTGCATGGGTCTTTCACGAGCCTCTCCAGCCATGGTAGCCATGCCCTTATAGCCGAATTTCTGACGCCTGACCAGCATTACAGGGGGCGCGTTATTGAGGAATGACAAATGCATTTAGAGGTATCCAAACAGAGTTTCTACAGAAAGCAGTCTTTTAAAAAGGGTCTCTTGGAAGACTATACATCTGACGACAATCGCAAATACTCTGAATATGAAAGCACTTCCAGAGCGCACATGCTGCGTGTGGTTTTAGACTCAAACAGGCACAAGCGCAAGCATGCTAACTGGAAGTGGCCTATTGGTCTAAAACAACTATGCAGCTTTTGAGGTTCCATGCAGCTCTTCTCATGATGCATGGAACTCTCTAACCAAGCGTGCCAACACAAGAAGGGTAGCGAACAAGCATGGGCACATGGAAATTACATGGCAACATTCAACGCTTGGCACAGGGTGGCGTTGGACACAAAAGTGCGGATCTCATACATCTCGCGGAGCAACCACGAAATGTAGTGCAATAAGTATTCTCATCTTTCTTCGCTTGCATTATATAAAAATTAAAACTTTTGCCCGTTTTTGCAATCTCAAAATTACACCTTGTATTATTGCGAGCCTGTATTATAAGCGGGTTTTAGCAGTTTTTACTCTGCCTAGTTTACTCTAGTGTTAAGTAGCCAGTAATGTAAGAGACATGCATTAAACACTTTCTGCCAGCAGAAATTTACTTACCTTTCGATATCGTAAGAGCTGGAGACCACTGAGACCTTAGAATATCCAGGCAGATGCTTCCATTGCTGTTGATGTTCGGGTGGTAGATGCGTGTTGTAAAGGCTACCTGCATATCAAAAATGCAAAGAAAGCATAAGTCCCTCACTATTGTCAATAATGAGACTACAAGCTTTAATGATGATTTGGTTTATGGGGTTTAACATCCCAAAGCGACTGCAGACAATGAGGCAACCCTTACTAGAGGGCAAAAGTGCACCAAATTTTAATGCATTTGGAAGATGGTTGCAGCAATATTAAAAGCCACGAAAAACACCAATGCCAGCATGTTTACTTTCAATGAAGCAAAAATCTGAAAAAAAAAAAAAAAAAACCGCTACCACCATTTCCACCATCACGCAAGTTGACAGCTGGACAGCAGAGCCGCAGAGCAGTTACTGCAAGGCTACAGCTGCATGCATTGCAGTTTTTTGGGGTGGTCAATGCATGCTAAAACTTGCCCACCACCCGGTGATGGCCATCCTCGCCACTTATACCTTCTGTTGTGTTAATGGAAAGTATGAGTTAAGGGGGCACGCGTGTCTTGGAATAGTAAAAAATGGATAGAAAAATCTGTTTTGAGAAAAATGCATTTCCGGAATGTTTGTACCTTCAAGCTCCTGTCCTAAAAATATGAACGCTGAATTCGATTGAGAAATGCAATAAAACCGACTTTTAAAGCGCCACGGGAGCCGCGAAACCGCCCAGAAGGAGCAAAATTTGTTCAAAATTCCCGCGCGCGCCGCGGGCGAAGCAGCCGGCCAATCGCCGCCATCTTGGGCTTGTTTTGAAGTTTGTTTCTTTGTGCGCATTTTGCAGCATGTCAAAATGGCGTCACTCAAGCAGAACAGCCATTGAACAGCTGACATCGCAGGTTTTCCGAAAGCCGTTCTCAGCCGCTGATTGGCTGGCGCGCACGCTCGCCGCGTCTCGCTTCCCATTGGTCACCACGACTGGCGCCATTTTCTTTTTTGTTCAGTTCTCCATTGCGGCGGCCGCTGTGCACGTTTCTTCCCTTCTCTTGCGATCGTATCAATCGCTCTCGCTGCCGGCACTAGGACGTACGCAAGTAAGGAGCGTGTGCGTGATTCTGACAGCCTGCCGTTGTCCGCGTTCCCCTTGATTATTTTTTAAATCTACAACAGTTCCTGAACCAATGTAACTACCATAAATTCAAGTACAGATTTGAAATTAGCATGAAAAACCGGTCATGACTACTGAAAAGTTTCATTCAGATTGGACAAATAATGAAGAAAATTATTTTTTAAGACCCACATGCCCCTTTAAAGGGCCACTGTCCAGGGAAGAACCTTTCAAGCGAAGGAGCCCAGTGTTTCGATCAGGTACCGAGATAGTCTGTGCAAAATGCTACAGTGACAGGCGCGCCGCAAAGCAACGAAAATCAGTCAAAAAAAAAAAAAAGCTGGCCCGTGTCAAGCCGCAGCAATGACGTATTTCTCGGGAACGAGGTCCATTGGTCCGTCTCTCGCTGTCTGAGGGTGAAGGATGGGCGTCTACCGCTCGCTGTGCGCTTTTCCCTCGCCACGGCCAGACTGAATCCAGCGGCGCGCGTGCTCCCTCGCCCGTTTTTCTTTTTTTTTTTTTTCTTTTTTCGCGCACGCGGAGTGCCACGCCCCACCTCCCGCCAAACGCGGAGGAAGGGGAATTTGTCTCGCGGAGGCTAGACGACCCGGCAGGAGAGTGAAAAACCTTTTCGAGAGAACGAAAGGAGAGAAGCACGACAGAATGGGGTGATTGCGGTGGCTGTAACTGCGTTATTAGTTACTCTTTTCAAAAACATTTTGCGGCCTTGCGTTCTGGGGGCGAAGTCTCACAGTCACCGGGGAAGAAAATATTTTCGACCGGAGGGTGGACAGTGGGCCTATATGGGCGGGAATGCTTCCTATGTCACCAGCCTCTTGAAATTCCACATCTGTCAGTGGTAGAACTAGACCACGCATACTGGCCAACCCGGCAAAATAGTAATAAAAAAATTTGATCTGAAGATCTCCGACTCGCGCCAAAAGAGGCGAGGCACAAGCAGCAACAGCAAGCATGAAATCAGAGTCCTAGGGGTGTACGCGGAGCCGGGACGTCTGCACGCCGCCGCCGATTGTTCTTACTACGCCTCTGCAGCGGATGCAAACTGATCGGTGCGCTGCCTTTTCTCTCGGCGCCATCGGCGCGCAGTTTTTTTTTTTTTTTTTTTTTTTTTTTATGGGAAACCATTCATAGCCCCTACACACAACTCCGTCCGCGACCGCCGTTGGTAGCGGTGGTTCCGAAAGACGAGCTTTCGCGCTGTCATCGGGCGTAGCGCAGCTCGGTTAACATGAGGCCACGATAAAGGCGGACGTGCATGAGACATTCGGCCGAGCGTACAGAAGGGTCACGTGGCGTGATGTTTGAGCAAAGCCGAGGCAACCTTCAACGCCAACCGTGCCGAGGCCGCCGTCAGCTGCCGCCGACGAATTTGCCGCCGCCTACAAGAACCGACCGTCACGCCAACACCGTGAGAAGCAGCCGCCGAAGTTTTCTCTCGGCGCGTCATCGAAATACCTTACGACGATTGTCCTACTGCGGCGCAAGCTTCCGCTCAGACAGCAGCCATCTATCTGCTCTTTGACGTGTCAGATGTCTCTCGCTCGCTGAGGTTATTTTACACCAGCCTCCCTCCAGACACATTGGACTTTGGGCATGCGCGCTTCCGGCGATCGTTCGAGTGCAGTTTTTGTTTGAGATGTTTTGAAGAGCCCGCGTGCAGAGTCTAGCATTGGCGACGGCGGGTCCCCTGCTTTTCGCCTCCATCGAAAAGCGGCCCCATCGCGGCGGGGTGAATCGGAAGGCACTCATTTTTCGCCGATTGCGGTTAGAATCTCAAACTTTTTTTTTTTTTTTACAACGCTTCAGTAGGCTTTTCTCCGACCGCTATGAAAAGAATTAGCACTAGCGGTTCAGATGGGGGACAGTGAGAGGGCTTCTATGAATGTTACCCGCCCGCTAGGCCCGCCATCTTTTTTCTTTTTTTTTTTTTTGCATTTCACGGGCTTTTCTTGGTGGTCAGAAAACAAAACGTGAGGCCTTCTTTATCGTAAATAAATAGAATGAGGGTTTCTGAAGGTGCTCTTGAACTTTGCAAATCACGCTTACTGTCTATTAGTTAACTGCAAAATAAAAAAAAAAATTGCCTGTAGCGCGCATAACGGCTGGCAGCTCTATGCAAAAGGTTTCCCAACATGCCTCCTCAAATGTTTTATTTTTAACTCTTGAAGTTAGCTCGGTCACCCTGTATATTCTTTTACAGGTCTAGCGGCGTTTGAAATTTCTTGCTAATTTTTTTTCTCAGTCTCAAGCCTGGAACAGAATATGCCATATCCTAAGCAGCTCGCCTATTTACTTCCGTTCTGTCATGAAGCAACACAAACAAAATCAAACAAAAGGAGACAGACAAATGTCAACACTTAAACTTTTTTTTTTTGGAAAGGGGATCAAAACCCCATGGCTATTAGGTCTGCCGAAAAATTGCAACTACCCCAGACATGAGCAGACTGTGCAAGTGTGTGTCCTTATCGACCTCAAAGAGGCAATATGCACCAATAGAGGTTCTAAATAAAGCTAAATGATTTGCACCCACTCACTGTACATACGTGAACTACTGCTACAGTTTTGGTAAGCAGGTGAGAGCAGCATTGCCTTGAGTCATACCAACAACTACAATTTGTTTTCTTTCCCAAGTGCAGATGACAAAAGAAAAGAGTGCTGTGTGATATGCTACATGTACAAGTGCAAGAAAGCACATGCAGTTTTGTGCTATGAGCCCTGCAGTGTTTGTGAAAGCCTGGACTAGGAAGGAAGATTTAAGTGATTTTGCAAGTGTGACAAACATTTCGCAACATGTTTTGGAATCTGATCCTGCATGCTTTTTTAGGTATACCTTTTATAGCCAGATTTCCACACAACACAAATAGGTGCAATAAAGATTGCAATATAGAAGAGAAACAGTCCTTATTGTTTATGGTGTTTAGTGTCCATTAAGGGGGTTAACCATGGCTGAAGAAAACCTGCCAGAAACCAATTATGAGGTTTTAGAATAAAAGCCTCTCCACAGTGCACCCCCAACGAATGTTTTCTATCAGCCTTTCACCAATGCTGTGAAGCATTAGCTCTAGGTTTTGCCCCTCAAGAGCAATGTTGTGAGAGGAATGTGTCCCACACTTGTGAGACAATCTGGGGGTGGTCCATAATTGCTGCCACCTCACAGAGCGAGACAGTTACATGCCGGGAAAGTGAAAGTTTTATGCTACCTCTCACACACACACACGCACACACACACATATATAAAAACTAGCTGGAATCCAAACCATTTTTCTATGAACAATTAGATTAGATTAAAAAGCACAATGTTCAAATGAATCAAATGAATCATGGTTTACAGGCACATCCAAAGTTTTGTTTTCATAAAGCTATTTCATGCACCCCTTAGGCACACCTATAAATAGGAAAGAATAACAAACAAGAAATGGCACCCTACCTTGGGCGGCTTGAATGGATAGTCTGTTGGGAAGTGGATCGTGAGAAAAAAAACTCCACCTTGGTAGGGGCTATCAGGCTAAAAAGAAGCAAGAGGGCAAGCCAGCAGCTGTTAGCAGTCAGCGACAGATGGGTGTCCTCATGAGTCCTAATATGCCAAACAAATTCAAAACTTTTAGCAGGACCACATACTAAACTTTTACTCCTGCATTACAGTGAATACCGTATTTGCACAATTCTGATGTGCACCTTCTTTCCCCAAATAAGCTAAAAATACATGCGTGTCACAATAGAACACAGAAAAGCTTCAAAATTGAAACCCCAAAACCTGGAGCAAAGCAGCTCAATAAACCACGGCCCGCCACATTGCCACCGGTATCATCGGCATCAGCAAGCAGGTGAGCCGCCTGTTTTTTTTGGTTGTGTTTGTCCAACCTCTGTGCTTGTGTGCTTAACTCATGATATCACGACTAAAATAAGCCCGTAAAGGATCACGTGCGTGCAGCGCACAGTGACTGGCTCTGTGAACAGGCCCTCAGGCAGTCTCAAGAGAGCGACTCTCGGGGACATTGAGAGATGGATTCACAACGGTCATGCGTGCATGCAAGAAAATGTGCAAGTTCCAACACTTTACATGATACCGAAGATGCCCTTTTATGGCCGGTGGACAGCGACACAGGGCAGTCTTCATACTGACGAGTAGCCAACGAAGTCAATGTCTTGTGGTTGTGTAGATTTTGTTCCATTAAATGTTTTAACCAATTTTCAGACGCTTGCTCACTGCATTATTTCTTTTTGCGCAGTATAATCGGTACAAAGTTATTTTCGTGGTTTCCAGGCAGTAAATATTATTGCATGTCACAAGTGAACCAAGCAAATACGGTAACCCAATGTTAACAAAAAACAATTCATAAATACTGTAACAAAGCACAGCCACTTACGGGTCCCATAATTGTAGCTTGCCAATGGAATACTGTAAAGCAAGAGAAACAAGCAAATAAGCAAGCCTTACTATCCTGATAGTACTACTCTGATAGTAAGCCCTAGCACATACTATTTCCTTCTATCGGCAGAAAAACATAAAAAGGCAGAAACATTCCCATACAAGAAGGGAGCAACATATATGTAGTTCTGTATTAGCAAGGCACTGATAAAGGCACACAAGCACTGATGAACTGATCTTGTTTAACGCTAATGGAAAAACTCCTTAGCTTACCCAATGGTTACACCCTCCCCCTACCAGGTAACAATCACTAGTGTATGCTTATTCCATTTGCACAGCTAAAAGTGAAACATACAAATGGATTGTTAAGCATGGACGTAGCAGTGGCTTTCATGCTGCACACCCCAGTGAAAACATGAATGTCTCATGCATTTTCTGGAAAGTATGTTTTCATCACGCTTTCTGGAAACTACTGTGTCAATAGAGTGCATTTGTAACACATAAATCAAATGTCAATTTCTGCAAATATTGTGGGTTCTCAGCTCCACTGAATAAGTATTTAAAACCAATGCTAAAAAAACAGGGGACACAAATTAGCAGCTCAGTTGCTTCAGGTCTAACCTACAAAATGCAAGCATATCCATCACATTTGTTGATTGTACATATTTCATGAAGTGTTCAATACCTCTGTTATACGAGCATTTTGAAGGCCCTTGAGCGCTGCTACAAAGGTGGTTTCAATAGCCACTGAGTCAACTAAGCAGCTTAGAACTTATTGAGATCTCTAAAGGCTGGTTCACATGCAAGCGATTGAGCGGCGAGCGGCTGCGACAAGAGCTAAAAATTTCAAACGAGTTGGAACTACGTCGCTCTTGCCGCCGCAACAGCTCAGAACAGGTTTTTGCGTCGCCGCGGCAGAAATCGCTAGCATTTTCGCTTGCATGTGAACCAGCCTTAAGGCAGTGTGCACTACCGTACGCGAAGCACTCTTAGAAATGAGATTGAAATCTGAGCAGCAAATTCGCTGAAAAATTAATGAACTTCAAATTATAAAGCTTATCTTAAAAGAAAAAAGAAGACTGCTCAGGTTTCAAAGCAATAGATAAAGCACAATGCTACTGTTGCTAGCGATACAATAGCAACCAACATTAGCTATCTGAAAAATACGTTAATGCAATACACCTTCTCCAAATCAAAAGAATTGATGTTAAGAGTGATAATATTAGTGCAATGAAACAAAAATTTCGACAACTTGGGGCTCTTTTACGCGCACAGACATAGAACAGTACAAGGCACCTGGCTCTTCACCTTCATTCGAAAATGGCCACGGCAGGGATTGAATTGAAACTCTGAAATGGCGGAAACTAAACCAGGTGCAGCTGAAGGAAATTTATGAACAGAATGAAATAAGTATGATCAACAAATGCGCCAGATATGCTTGCACTTTGTCAATTAAAACTGCGGCAACTACGCTTCTACTTACGTGCCCTTTTTGGTCTTTGAAGTGTCAGTTCTAAAACTGCTCAGAGGAGCCCGAAACCAACATTACTAGATTACTTTTCAGTTTGCAAACTCCGGCTCCGCGGGTGTCACACTTTGTCCAGCCGAGAGATGGCGCGTTTGACGTTTGACCGGACTGACAGCCTCCGTATCAACACTGCCCGCGCCAGCAGTCAACGGACTACGAGAAGTTGCCGAGGCATTCTACATTGTCATATGGGGGGAGACATCACTATCAAGAAAAAATTGAATTCTCGATGGACACATCAGAACTTTTAGATCTCTTATGCACACGTGTCCTGTTGTTATCCTTGCTTTGTGCACATGCCTCCATTTCCTGGTTGTGCCTTTTTCTATCCTAATACAGGGGTGGAAGCAAGCTCGAGCATTTTGGAACAACAAAATGAGAGTTTTGGAGCATGTTTCTAAGGTCAAACGCCTTTGATAATTGCTGTTTTCTTTTCTGAACTATAAATTGCAACCCGATTCCTTTTTATGCAAGTCCAACGCTTTTCCGACTTCACAGTCATCTCTGACGAGGCAAACAGTCAAAGCATGCAAAGATATACAATATAACATAGGCTGACCTTAGCAACAGACTAGCAGCAAATGGCACGCTTTCCGGTGCACTTCGTAACTGAACACCTAGTCTGACATAATGCATTTACCTATTTTGACTTGATGGATTCAAATGTTAAGTCTACCACTTGGATGCGCTTCAGCAGTAATACTAATTTGTAGTCCAGATTAATGGGCATGACATTTCCGCTCCCCATCTTGTGCATATTTATTTTGAATACACTTCAAAGCCCCCAGATAAGGGGCATTACATGATCCTATGCCTGGGCTTATCTGATAAATTCCCGAGCACTGGTTATTTTGTCTGCCAAAAAGGCGCCTTCAGACCACAATAATGCGCCTTGACAAGTTTGGCACCAGGGCCGCTCCCGTACGTGTTTTGCCTGCCTTGGGACTGCAGACGACTTCAGCACCACCTCGATCGCCTTGTTTGTTTGTAATCATAGATGAGGTCTATAGCGTTGGAAGCAGGCTTGAGCATTTAGGAGCAGCTTCCAAAACCATCCTTCAGCTTTACTTCACTGCCGCCTGCCAACAGATCATTCTTTGCTTGAGCAATGCTGGGACTCATTTTTAATATCTTGGCAGTAGGCTATATGCCCTTCCAACACTCTTGAGAAGCTTTCTAGTGATTGACAGCTTTGGTGTACCAACCCATAACACTTCAAGTATAATTTTGTCTTGTTTTCATAGTAAAAGCATTACAAAAAGTTGTATATTTTTTGCAGCCAAAAACGTTTCCCAACGGCTCGCAGTAGTTTACGCTGCCTGCTTCGTTTGCTACTCTCTCCACTGGCGATTCAAAAGGCTGGAAGGAGGTGCTACGCCACATGCATAGTGCATTTTTTTTGCAATTAACTATCTTCAATTATCTGCGGCTCATACCAAATTTACTTGCGAACAAATATTTATTATGTTCCATGCTTCTTTCCATTATAAAAATTTCATTGGTATAAGCAGAGTGCAAAATGCATTATATCTTTGCCCCTGATGCTGTGACATTCCCATGTTCTGCTAAATTTGATGGCAGAACATCAAGGTAGCCAGTCTGGAGCAATATTGCATTTTGGAGCAGGCAAAGCAGTATGGAGCAATTGGAGCAGCGCTTTCCACCCCTGTAATAGTCCCCTGGTTTCACGAAATGAAATCAGTTGGAGCTTGTGCTCTCTGTGTGCATGTTCTCTCGTTCCGTCCCATCCTCTTCGTTCACCTTTGAATTTGGTAAAACAAAATAGGGGGAGGGGGTTAAAGAGCTAGAAAAGTACAGCAGTCTCTTTTTTGTTTTGCACTGAGCACATATGTTATTCACCTTCAAGATATTGAACTATTTTATTGTAGAATGAAAGCACCCAGAGTTATGAACCACCAGCTATGGAGCGAAGAAAAGGCAAACAAACAAAGCACACCTGTTGTACTTCTAGCTCTTTAAATATTGCTGCAAATGAAATGGTGTTTTTTCTATCAATTCAGTAAATTGTTTTCAGTATAACGCACGTTTGCTATTGGCATCATTAATCGACCTTTTACATTAAAAAAAAAAAAAAAGCGAGCTAAAACTGTATCGTGCTGTTAAAAATTATTACAATTGAACATTCCAACAATCAAACCAGTTGTTCTTGAGTTTGATTCCAGAGATATATATGCGATTACTGATGTTGCTGACTCGCCGCTGTAATTATGGGCAAAAATGCATTAAAAACAACGCCTGCTACGCAACTTCAAAGCTGCATGAATAAGGCTTCCGTGGAGCAATTCTGACATCTCTGTCACATGCGATGGTTCTTGCTTTTTCAATGCCACTTTGTTTGCACATCAAAAAGTAATGCTTCTGCAGTCTCTAGAAAATAGCGCCTCTGAAGCGGAATAGTCTGCGTAAATTGGCGATAAACTCTGAGCGCAGGCTAATGAACAATCATGCAACCAGGCTAACAGAGCAGAAAGTGCCACCTCACAAGCGGGAATGGAAGGGGGCTGCGTTTCGCCATGGAGTTTGCAACTGCAGGTAATCTAGTAACACTGCGCAAAACCCCCATTTACCATTTCACTTAAAAGCTACAGAAGCAAGCCCTTATTGGTGCAGTTGATTTTTCTTTTTAAGAAAACATGACACACAGCCAAAATGAACAAAAGCATTCTTTCGTACACTTTTTACTCCCTCCACTCCTGTGAACAATTACTATTAATGCATACTCATAAAAAGTACATAGTTGTCTAAAGTGCTGCAACTTCTTAAGCAGGAGGGCCACAAGTCATGTAAACAATGAAATGCGGCCAGCTGCCTTGGGACCCCTGCCTTAAGTCAAGTGACAAGGGCTGTACACCTTTTCATCAGGCGAGAGGTATGTCAAACGCCTCTTCTCTGGACTGCAAAAGAAACGGTTCCGCTGCAGCTTTCTCTGTCCTCGCATCAAGCGCAAAATGCAGTTCAGCAAGCAGTATGGCAGTGCCCAACGAGCAATTGTTGATAAGATGTATAGAGACTGATCTGAATAAATTTCGATCACCTGCAGTTGGCTATGGCAGCAAGCGTATGCATAACACTGGGTGTCTAACCCAGTTATATACCCCATGGACCCTAAACTCTCCAGAAGATTTAGAACCATTATTGCCATTGAAAAATAAAATAGCTACCTCAGCAAGAACCTTTTCAACTCAAGTAATGCAATGTGGCAGCATCTTCTGCAAAACAAATGGCATGATAGGCTTAAACATGCCAGACATATCACGAGACTTAGGGAAAATGCTATGCAAACAGCATATACTGCACATCCTTTGCACCAAAGGAAAACAGGCAGTCATCAGGTGACATGCCCTCCTCTGTGTTTCAAGAATCCCCGGCACATCAAAACAGCTTAGAAGACAGCATACACAATGCCCACGGAATTGTGCATGCCTTCCGGGCATACACGCATGTGCAGAAAGCAACTGTCTGAGACTTTCTGCACAGCCAGGTGTCATTTCAAAGCTAAACACTTAAGAACGTGGCAGCAAAAGTTGACAAAATACTCACAGTCATCTCCTACAGGACCCGCTGAACACTGAGCAGGAGGATCTCGTCCCAGGTCCTGCAACTCCTTGAAATAAATGAAAGAAAAGCAAACGAGTTTTAACAGCTTGAACAGCAGCAGCATGCATCAACCTGTTAATATATGAATGCAAAACCGCTTAAGGTTAGCTTCTCTGAATTGAGTGCACGAGAAGGCCGCCAAAAGCTGGCAAGCTGCAGAAGCATTGACACTAGATGTACCACTCAAGAATTGCAACACGAAAATTCAACGAAGCGACACGATTAGTAGCATCGGCCACAAGGATCGATATACACACACACACACAAAAGACAGTGAAGGGAAGGGGGGACACGTGCCGACGTCTAACAGGTTTGAACAAATGCACCCGCCGCGCATTCTTGAAGGTCAGTGCCACTATAAGAGCGTCTAGAGACCGCAAATACTGGCTCCAGAGATAAATGAGTTTTACTGCACGTTACAATACTGGCCATCAAAGAAAACTCATTTGCCGCCGGAAGCAGCTAATGAAATTCGTACAAAAGCGCCGCCAAGATTCTAACGTCAGCACACGTTCAATCTGACGTCCGCTGTCGGCACTTCCACCACGAAAAGTGACTCAACGTGCGAACGCACGTATACGTAGCACTCTTCGCATTTTGTGCAAAAAAGGCGCCATCATTCCCTTTTTGTTTAATAAAACTCGCACGCCGAGGCAGGCAGTTCAGTACTGAGACAGCTCTAGGATGCATCTACCAATTTCTAAATATTCAGGATATGGGAGACCAGTTCAATGCAACTGCCAGGCACACAGTTTGAATGGTGCAAGGAACATTCCAGATTAGCGAGTAGCGCTCGGTTCGAGACATGGGCCGCAATATACCAACAATATCGTTTTCAGTTTCTTCAGAGCGTATGTAGCACTGCACAGCAGTTTTCAACATGCTATCACGAGGAATGGCCTTTTTATAACAGCTCGGTAGGCAACTCAAGCTGTCGGCTCACTGGCGCTCTGGCGCCAGGACACCGTTTAACACTACAAACTTCGTATCGACAATTACAATCGCTCTGCAAAGAGCGAATAAACCAGAAACCTATGCACTGCGAAAGCATGAACGAGTAAGTAGAAGGTATGGCCCAGGGATGGCAAAAAATAAAAATAAAAAAAGGCTTTCATTCACTCGAGCCGGTGTGCTGGTAGGCCTACAACCACCTTAACACGGCGACGTTCAAGCTGCATGACCTTATCGATGCATCCGCTCAATTTACGTAATATGCACCCATTAAAACCCCAAGCAAAGAAACAGAGCTCTGATAAATGCTGAAAAACTAAATATTACCTTGTTGATCCTCTTCAAAGCCATGACAAGTAAGCCTACCCCCGCTGCTTCCGACTGCTAAACAATCGTCGCCCTGCGCAGCAGCGGACCTGCGCGTGCTAAGTGTGCTTAATGATTTTCTTGCCCACGACTTAGCAAAGATTTAATAACGCAAAAATAATAATAAATTATAAAAAAATTTTAAAGTGTTATGTGGACGTTTTTGATTAAAGACAAACTTATTTAATGTTTCGCTATCTCACGCGCCTCCGCGTATCGCGCGCTACGTGCAACGGTGCTGCGGCTGTGTTGAGCTAGTCGAGCTAGTTTAGTGCCTTCTGGATAGTTGTAATTGTTGGAGTTGTTGAGATTGCCGCTAACATTCTGCTTGTTCTGCGTGTTTGTTGAGGCTTGGGCGTCATCGGACTAAATGAGTAAGCTTTTCTGACATATTAGCGATAACTTGGTGTTCTGTTCCACGCATCTTATTCTTTAAAACTTGTGTTCACAAAGTTCGACTCCACGAAAGTTCGTGCCGTTTCATTATCGTTGTGTAAAATTTCAGCCCCATTCACTAACATAACTGCGTTTATGTGACACAAACTACATGTATTAAGCTTCATATGCGGATTAAAAGTAATGGATCCACGCTCGATAACTTTCTTGAGTGATTAGTGCACTTGAGCCCCGGCTCGTGAACCCATGTCTCAGCAGTCTAGCTTGGGAGATACCAAAATAGTAATTGTGGGCTCATGTGCTTGTACCGAAGCACAAGGTATGAAAAGGAGCATAAACCTGGAAGAGTGGAACTTTGCGGCGTTGTCTACTTCAAGCACCACCTGCTGTATTTTGTAGAACTTGCACAGTGGAATCGGTAAGTGGCGTAACATGTATTGGCACATGAATGTACCGAGGACGCATGTGGCGTTCACACACACACAAAATAAGCATGAGGCGGTTGATGTTCGATCATGGTAGACTATCCGTGCTTCATGCACGCGCGTGAAAGGGTGCTACAAGGAGAATCGACAAAAAGCATTCATGGAAAGAGTTGCATAAAAAGGTCTGCGAAATACACACAAACTGGCATGTTAGATTGCTTAGGTCTACAGCTAGGTCGGCGGCGGGCACGTTCACGACCTCATTTGTCGCCACAGATAGGCTTATTGTCCCCGCCGAGTTGCACAGCTCTGTGCGCCCTTGAGCACCTGTGCGGACTGGTTCGTTTCCGGCTTGTGCCCAGTTTCGTGTGTGTGTGTGTGTGAGAGAGAGAGACTACTCCGCGACCTGATTAGGTATACGGGTACTGCAAGGACGGACGGCCTCAAATTTATTAAATTCTTAACCGCATGGAAATCAACTGTGGGTCGCGCCTTTGGCTAAAGGTTATTGCCTTTATCTTAGTTTTACCGCCACTGCTGTGGTTGGTGCAAAACAGCTAAATGTTTGTAGCTTATTTGCCAGTGTTAGCAACAACGCTGATCGATGAGAGACATAGATGGCGCCTTTGGCTAAAAGGTTATTGCCTTTATCTTGGTTTTACCGCCACTGCTGTGGTTGGTGCAAAACAGCTGAATGTGTGTAGCTTATTTGCCAGTGTTAGCACCGTGCAGCAGAAAGTTGAGTTTAATTCGGTGTCACATGTGGTTCATGGATTGAAATCAGTTTTGACACGGAATGTATGTACAGCGCCGACCGATGAGAGACATAGACGAGGACACACATCTGTGATCTTGTGTCTTCTAGTCTGTCATCTGCCAGCGCTGCACATCCCATAACGACGGAACCCTACCAGCGGGACCAGCAACATAACCCGCTCAAATTTGACATAGTTGTATTTTGGTAAGATGAGGGTAGGCCTGCTTTCTCCAACTTTTTAAATGCGGGCATAAGTAATCGCTTGCACTAGATCGAGTTGGTTTTTGCTTTATCCATTACGGTAAAGGTACCAGATCAACTGTCGGGCAATTGTGATGAATGATGTGTATGAATGAGTACTTGTGGGGTTTGCGTACCTAACGTAAATGTGGCCTCACTTGGTTTCAGATTCTTTCTAACAGCATTAGCTAACCTCTCAGCTAATTTCTCTTTAGTTTGACATGTGTGGAGAGTTCAGGCTCTGACTTCGAAAGCTGATTTATTAAAAGAAAAAAAAAAATGGTTAGACAGCTCTCCGAATTGGACAGCTATCCTATTTACAGCGTGGTTAATTCACCAAAATGGTTCATTTGTGAGATGTCAAACGTACCCTGATGGGATGTTTCAAGGGGTAGCCAAAGCTTTCTAGCAAATAAGAAGGAAAGTGGCTAGTCAGACTGCTGATTAAATGCAGTATATTGGATGCATTTTTCTGAGTTTATGGTTTTTTTGTTGTAGTAGTCACAGTAGTAGGGGAAGGATATTGAATGGTAGCGTGGCTGGGATAATGTGATCACCATCTGAGTAGTCGAGTATTACTGTGTTTAACTGCTGGTCTAGATGCTGTACAGATTTTCCCAGACAATTTATTCATTGACTGAGCATGACACTTGCTACAGCTTGCTGCACTCTGCAGATATTCCATAGACTTTGCTTCAGGCTGTGTGTTCTCCTTTTTTTTTACAGAGTCATTGACTGAGCATGACACTTGCTACAGCTTGCTGCACTCTGCAGATATTCCATAGACTTTGCTTCAGGCTGTGTGTTCTCCTTTTTTTTTACAGAGCACTTATCCTCACGTTTAGCAAGCTGATTTTGTAATCTGGCAGTAAAACTAAAGTGCTCAGATATTCTTTGTTCTTGTTTGTTTTCATATCAGGTTGAATATGATGCATTTGGTATATCGAAAGCTCTGACAAAACCGAATATCATGTCACATTTACCTGCCTCCCTCATGCCTTCCTAGCCACCCCCATCACAAGCGATCGCACCCGCCCATTTTTCCCTTTCTCCGTGGCACTCGCAAAGTGCACGGACGGACGTGTTTTGCTCTGGTGTTGGTGTTGGTCGCTAATTAGGGTTAGAGTCATATTCTCTGCACGTGCTGCCACTCCCATTACTTTCACTAGCACTCCGTATTGTGCACAGCGCCGCGTGGGGAAACAGCACTGTGCATAGCCGGAAGGGCCACAGGGGTATGACGTTGCTGAAGGTAAGTGCGACGTCATATCCACCGGCTCACGGTTGGGAGCATGCCACCTGTGACCCGGCGGCCACTCAGAAAATGTCAAAAATAAAGCAGTCCACTCAAAACTGACCAGGATTATGTGTCTCTACTAGTGTAATCATGTCTTAAGAATGCAATTGTGGTGCTTTCTCAATATTCTTAGATATTTGTTCAGTATACCTTTGAGAGGGAAAAAAACAGTGCCTTGACTGGGTTTCGAATCTGCCAGAATAAGCAGATCAGCTTTCCTGGACCATGCACGAGAGGACTATATACATTTGCTGCAGCCGATCACACATCGTGTAAAACTTCAAAACACTCTCACGCTGTACTTCATAGTCGTCTTCATCAAATTTCAACTGCAACACACTTTCGCCCAGTACAGTCCACATCGTCGTCTTCATGAACTCGAACCTGCACCGATGCCTCATTTAACTTCAGTAAATATTCCATACACATGAGCCATGTAGACGAATGTTGGGCGCCCAGGCAGCTTAACAGAACTGAAAAATAATAATAATAAAAAATGTCAACGTGCATAGTGTTGCAGCAGCAACGCTCAGGCTTTCGCATTTCTCCAGTGGAGGTTCTTAAAAATATCTTCAATGTGGGCCATTTTGTGCTTTTTGACTGGATGACAGGAGCACAAAAAATTCCCGTGGCATTGACACTTCACCCTAGAAATTCAGTTACACCTTCAATTGGCGACATGCACAACATAGCAAGAACCATGCAGGGTCACGTAATATTTTGCCCGAGTTCTGAGTGACGTTGGAATCTTAGCAGTCAGAATGTGTGTACTGCACAAGCTTGACATGAGGAAATCAAGAAATTAAGCATTGCTTGCAAAGGTAGCATGAAGTTAGTGCTCTACAAGGTGAAAGATAAATGGCAGTCCAAATGGAGTATTTAAATAAATAATAAGGTACCTCTAGTAACACCTGTCATAGGAGAACGAAAGTCATGTTCACATCAAGAAAGTTTCATTGGAGTAATTTTTTGTCTTCATGGCTGACACATTCTGTTTAGTTTGTTTTGTTCTTCCAAAACAAGAGGGACTAGCATGTGAACTGTGTGAAGTGATCACCAAAAACATTTTATACTCATGCAAAAAAGGCTGAAAAACTGAGGAGAAAACAATTTTTTGGTGAACACATTTCATTTCATCCTAGCTTACTTTTTAGGCAAAATCTACTTGTTCGAATTTCCAGAGTTGTTTTTCTTGAGCCAAATAACCTTACAACTTCTCCTATTAGGCAAATGCAATGAAAGTGATGTTTGGTGCATGACTGTCCCAACACTGCACAACACATTTGCTCTCAAATTCCTGATTTGATACTCAATTGTTTGCTCAAGAAGAATGTATTTTTGTACACATCAACAGTGTGAAAATGAAAACTTCGCATTTATGAACAACTTTTATTTTTACTTTTGCAACAAGCTTCATACAAAGTACTTGTGTGTGTGTACACTAAGTACCCCCCCTCCCTGAGAAAGAAAATTC
This sequence comes from Amblyomma maculatum, assembly GCF_055883805.1. Lineage (NCBI taxonomy): Eukaryota > Metazoa > Arthropoda > Arachnida > Ixodida > Ixodidae > Amblyomma > Amblyomma maculatum. Next base: position 20,957,660 of record NW_028146738.1, read on the forward strand.
CAATTACATAGATCCATGGTGATGTGCATTATAAGCACTAGCTGGTCCACCTTGTGTTCTTGCAACTGTTGCATTTGTTTTAAAAACTGCTGCTTCACATGAATGCACGGTGATTGTGTTTGTTTCGTGAGGGTTACAACGGCGCCTCATGGGGTGACAGATGTGTTGTCAGAGACATGAGTGTCTGGTTGCGGAGTGCATTTGTGGTCAGCATCCCAAAAGCATTCACCCTATGTTCGACCCACCGCACACTCAGCCTCAGCTACGTTCATCTCCCTCCCACACCACTACTGATGTGCCACATTGGCACTGGCAGTTTTATCATAACCGCTGTAGCTGCTACAGCGCAGGCATGCAAGATGCCATGCGCTGCCATTTCAGGATAATATTTGGGTGGTGTTTCAAAGAGTTTGCCGTCGTCGCGACCACGTTTCCTATCTGATGATGGCAAAATTAACGCGAGCAACAGCACACGGGCTGTCTGCAGGGGGTGGCCACGTGATCACAGACATACAATGTTGACAGCCAGTACTACAACATGCAGGCCTAGAACATTTATCTTCAGCTCTGGTACTCTAAAACAACAGTGTTTCTTACTCATACTTGGGGAGTAATTGTTGACTGCATAGTATTGTGCTGCCTTTCATATTGGTTTGTAATGAGAGAGTAATTACTCATAGATGTCCACCTAAGCACAGCCAACAGCTACAAAGGAAAGCTAAACAGCTTTCTCTCTCTTTTTGAGAAAGCTTTCTTTGTAGCAGTTGGCTGCACTTGGGTGGACTCGGTACGAATCTACTCCACAGGGGGGATTCCCTTAAATATTTGACCATATTGGTTTATGCGCTTCTTTCTTTTTTTGACTTAGTCCATGGGAATACAGGGCCCATATTATAAACGATTCCTCGAGGGTCTCGAAGCGCTTGCCAGACAGTTGTAGCAGTGGTGCATGCGCACTTTCTATGCCATGGGTGTAGAAAACCTGAATATTGCCACGGTTGCATTAACTCTAAAGTAATGGAATATGTTTTAAGAAGTTATATTTACAAATGAAGTCATCTTGATAATGTGTGCCAAGGAATATATTTTTGTTTCTTGGCAAAAGGAATAAAATTTTTGCTTTTGCCGCACCTGCAGTGTGAGAAGACATACAATAAGAAATAACTGAATCAAATTCCTTGTAATAGCGATATGCACCTGTCTTGATGGCTAGCCCAACTGTACTTAATGTTGGAGCTGAGTGCCGTATCTCTTTCTGCTGCTTCAGCCACTTGATGACTACCTTGAGAGATCTCAGTTAAAATTGGGCATCATACTTTCCATGTATTTTATCGAATATTTGTACCCCTTTTTCTCAGGATCTGCTATGTATAAAGCTGTCATACTGGTATCGTTGTATTCAGCTCTCTGTGCTCTTTGCTGAACTAGAGTTATGGTTTAGTAGAAGCTTCCTTTTACTGGACCCTTCTAATTTTTAGTGCAAAATGGGTAGTAAACATACTGTGGAACAAAGTTATATCAATTGCCATAGCTCAGTACATTCTTTCTTGTGTTGTGCACCAGGCTAAAATAATGCCTCCACTTCTGGTCCTGAGGAAACAGGTGCAAAAATTGATGTTTTGAGATAACTGGTTTTGAAGTGAAAAAAAGCACTTCATTACAGAATCGCTCAACAAATGCACTTTGATATGATTTCAGTAGAAATCAGCGAGGAATTTGTCTCAGCAACAACTAATTGCATGCTTAGTTGCTCCTTTGATTTTGTATCAACTGTGTAGTACTTTCTGTATAGTAAAGCCATCGCCAGTTTGCTTCAGACAATCATTGTGCCGTGTAACATCCTAGTAAAACATGCAATGACGTCAAAATGTTTGCTCAGGTCATGCTCCTACAATTAAAAGTAAGCAAGGAGTTGATCCCGGGTGTTTTCACTGCCTAAAGACGAGTAAGCGTATCATTTGAAGCATGCTCCCGAAAAAAGTTTGTGACCCATTCACATTTTTCGTCTTCTCATGGAGGCATTTGTTTCTTTCTTTGCCATTGAGTAGGGCTGCTGACTGCTAGAGTTTTGAATAATAACCTGCGGGAGCCGGTAGCTACCATATAGAAGAGTAAAGGGTGCATTTCAGGTGAATTGCATAGCGTTCAAAGGACGAGCGTTTCGTTTGAAACGTAGGACTGCAGGAACAGGTAGCCCATGGTGGTCACTTGTGGCCCAACTGAGACGATTGGTATACGCTCGCTGCTGATGACGAGGCAGCCTGCGTCGACGATTAGCCATGGAAGGCATGCTCTTCACTGTCACTTGCAAGGACAAAGCTAAATTTACCTGCAGGCAAAATGCTAGGAAGAGCTCCTTTGTTGCCAGGTGAATGCTAACGTTCGCTCAGAGTCTGAGGTAATCAGTGAATCTATTTTGTTTCTTCTTTTCAACACAAGAGAGCTACATGTTGCACACAGTTGCAAAATGAGGCACGGGTGGTTGATCATACAGGTTTTGAGAATGCAATGTTTTGTTAGGCAGGAACACTTAACACTGCTTACATGTAGGAATGCAAAATTCTTTTTATTATGTGGTTGAAATATTTTTGGTTGCTGACATGTACTAAATAAAGTCCTTTCTGCTAGTATTGTATTCAGTGTGTGTGTTTGCATGTTGGACGTAGACTGCCATGCTTCATGCAGCATCTGGGAGCCATAATCACTGAAACCTTGGTTTGAAAGCATACAGTTCGAGTCCCTATCCCAACCTTGCCTCCAGCTTGGCTAGCTGAATGCATGCTGAATGGGAAGTGAAATGGCATTGACACCACCTGGAATGGTGCACGAAAAACTGTTGCATCACAATTTTGATGTGAAAGACAGGAAATCTGGCACCACATAGGGGTTTGTCAGTGGTTCCACATGAGCAGTGTTGCTTCAGAGACAACATGGGGGGAGGTGCCCTGCCACAACAGGGGTATTGGTTGTGCATGCCGTCGTCCCATTTGCTGCTTTGGTGGCTAGACAACGGCTGGTGCCAGGCCATCTTAATGGGTAGGATTGAGTGATGGCGACAAACGGGTCATCATGTAATAAGGCTAGTAGGCCTTTCACCCTCCAAAATTATCCGCATACAATTGAGACATTGAATCTTGTTCTGGAAAAAGCTGAGATTTCATGTCAAAAAAAAAAAAAGACAGCCTACCCTATGTCCTTAAACATTTTTGGCTCACATAAGAGATTATTTTAATTTCATTTTTCTTATTGTAGAAGGTGGCTTCACACTTCGATTTACTGGCTTAATGAGGGAATAAAAAGCAGGCCTGATATCTTGTTTCTATTGAACATTTTAAATAATGAGGTTACAACTAGTCTTCTTGTTATCAGGGCCTGCAAAGTTGAATACTCATAATGAAAATGTTCGCTGTCTTTTACGAGCAGGAAGGCAAACTGAAGATAATGCTCCATCCATCCTTTTCCTCTCATTTCAGGCACGAAGGAGTCCCTTCTTCCCTTCCTGCCATGGCTTGGCACAGCTGCTGCACTAGGCATTGCTGTCCTTGCCTATAGGTCATACAGCAAAGCTAAGGGCCGAGTGAATTTGCTCATCGACATGAGCAATCCCAAAATAGTAAACTCTGTTGATATTGAGGACATTGGGAACAAGGCTGTCTTCTGCCGCTGCTGGAAGTCCAAAAAGGTAAGTACACGACTGTGCTTATTGCAGTGGGGTAAATTTTTTTTGACGTGGAACATATATGGTATGAGAATCTCTGGAGCTGATTCATGCTGAGTGAAAAATTTGTTGCAGCACCTAAACTGAGCTGCCAAGCTTTTGGAAATGTTCCAGATGGAGCAAGATCCTTTCATTTATTTAACTGTTTGCCCAGTTTGTGTAATGTACCAGGTCAGAAGTAAATTCGTACGTTATAAATTGGGAATGTTTCATACCCACTCTGAGGCTGTGAATAGCTGTGGCAGCTAATCTTTTGCCATCTGGCAATGGAGGATGCAACTGAATTTCTGGAACCTAGCAGAATCATTGTGCCTCATTCACTGTTTGAGAAAATAATGGTGAATTGTGGGGTTTAATGACCCGAAACAACAAGGACTGTGAAGGTTGTTGTTGTGGAGGTCTCTGGATCAATTCATGCGGCCTGGGGTCCTTTAATATGCTCTGACGCTGCACAGCACATGGGCGTCTTTTGCGTTTCAAAAGCCCTTTCTATAGTTAGTGTTGATGTCACTTCTGTTACCTCTGCGAGGTTCTTTTTGATGTAGTTTTTATTAAGGAACAGAAAAACATGTTTGCAGTACTTGTCATGTAGCCATTTATTTCAGGGGCAGCACCAGTCAAAAATTTTGCGCTATTAGTTTTCAGCAAATGGTCATTTGCCACATTATGCAGGATGTTTCAGCTAATTTTGGCAAACTTTAAAGCACAAGGAGTAGTCCTGTGTTCATCACGGAACTACCATTGTGACTGGTACCTGTTTAATTATGGCGCTATATACCCTAGTTCTTCAAACTGGTTGTGCTGGGGTTGCTAGAGTCGCGTTACTGAACTGCATAGTCGTGTGGTGCCTTTTAAGTCTTAAAAAAGGCTTTATTTTAGGATCGAAGAAGAAGCCCGTCTTAAAGTTACTACATTGAAGATAACTAAAATGGGCAATTCAGCATACTTTGTATCAAAATTTGTGCTGATAAACAGTCCTAATGCAACTGTTCATTAGCAAATCGAAAGTGTTCGAAATATATGATTTGTCAACTGTTTATAATCATGAACTAGATTCTTTGGACAGCCCTCTCTCTCTTTCTTTTCACCAGCTCCAAGGGAACTCTGATTTGAACTTTTTTTGTCGATAGATGGCAGCACCCCGCCGGGGTGGCGCAGTGGTTACGGCGCTCGACTACTGTTCCCAAAGATGCGGGATCGAATCCCGGCCTCGGCGGCCGCTTTTTGATGGGGGCGAAAAGCAAGGCGCCCTGTGTGCTGTACGATGTCAGTGCACTTAAAAGAACCCCGGTTGGTCGAAATTTCCGGAGTCCTCCACTACGGCGTGTCTCATAGCCTGAGTCGCTTTGGGACGTTAAGCCCCACAAACCAACCAATCGATAGATGGCAGCACTTAAGCACCACAAAAAGGAGGAAAGTTCTATTGCCCGTCCAGATGTGTAAATTGCATTGCGACACGAAAGTATCAGTTCTTCCGCGTACAAAAAGTATAGTAGGAAACTTAGTGGGCATACAGCCAAACCTGGTGGACCCAGAGAATGGACCTTTTCTCCAGTACCGCACCATTTTAGCGTTTTCCACCCCCCATCTTTTGTGTGAAAATTCCTTTATAGCGGTAGGTTGAGGTTACTCTGCAGGCAGTACTCGGCAGGGCTGGTTTAGACTAGCCAGAGATATAGCTAGGTGTGAGTCATCTTTCGACAGAGTTAAAAACTCTTGAAGCTAACTCTCCCCCATATTAGTCTTGCGTTACTGGAAAACAATCCATTGTGTTGGAGACCCTAGTATTCTAGTAATCAGTCCTCAGATAAAAGGAAAAAAGGGAATTCCTAGTGCAAGGACACCCTTCCTGACTACAGCACATCTTTTTAGCCTTTCCTTTTGTCATTGCCATATCATGTACTGGAATAGTTTTCCTATTAACTGGTTTATTTTGTTAAAATAATAAATATTACAATTAAAGAATATAACACCCGTGTATATCTTTTTGTACTCGAAAACGGGGCAGCAACGCTTAAAACCTTCCCACCAATTCCACTCTATTTGCAAGCTGAAATTCCTTACCTCGTATGGTTTCCGAGAAAGGCCTAGTGTACGCCCTGTTTTGCCATGTGTGTTTTTTTTTTTATCGCTGTATATTATAGCACCCCTTCTGAACACGACATTTGGCAGTGTGGTGCAGGAGGTCCTGCTAGCTGCGTAGCATACCGAGGTGGCTCCAATTGGGAGCATCAAGGCAGTGGGCGATTGCTTAACATATGTGAATCCGGTTCAGAAGTGGAACTAATGATTTTGCCTGCCAGGTCACCTTGTTTACACGACGGGGAGGTCTATTCTTGAGTGTAAAGGTTGTCACCTGCGAGCTGCTTTGGGCAGAGAGGGTACACCCACGCCTTGCCCGCATATAGTGGACAGCTGCTGCACTGATTACAACGTGAACATTTCGGCGGAGATCTGCCTGATAGGAGGAAAATTAGTGAGAAAAAAGCGACAGTCAGAGATTCGTTAGATAACCGACGTCTCAATGCCGATTTAACTCCTTCAGAGTTGACGTTTGGAGCGAGAAGCGCGCATTTTAGCCATTGTTTGCAGCTTGTCACCATCTACAGGGCGTCCCCGCTAGCTTGAGCCAAGCATTAAAAAAAAAAAAAACTCAATTCTAGCTGACGAGGATTGGTTGCATATTGTTGGCCGCCAGGTTAAGGACCTCTGACAATATTTCGTTTATCAAATATTTGATTGCCAAATTAATTTTCACAATCAATTATGCTAGAAAATGCGACTGGCAATTGTTGGAGGCGGTAGTGGTGAAACCTAGTGATGGGATTGTTCTCACTCTGGACACAAAAGCTAAAAAAAGGCTAGTCTCACATTCCTGTTGCGCCCCTTCCGTAGGTAGGATGGATTGGTATTTGCAGGGCTATTTGCTGCTGCTTTCTTAACTTGTATCCTACTATAATGCACACCTGCATTGGGTGGGAACAATGCTGTTCTCCCACATAGATGGCCCCTGACAAGAGTGCTGGTTTGCTTTGGTGCGAACAGTGCCATATCATGGGGCTGCGAGGGAGGGAGTCTTCTTGACTGCGCCCTGAATTCATTTCCTTTTGTTGGCTTCCCGGACAAGGGCTAGGAAAAGTATAAAAAGGAAAAATATTTTAGAAATACAGCCCACACAAGAATAAAGGACAAAAAGAGCTCAAGTTCATCCAAGCTCTGAGAAAAACATGCGCGCACAAACATTGACAAGCAAGGGGTTGGTGGTAGAGTGTAATATTGTCAAAACAGTTTGACACCAGATGGAGCCACTACCCAAATACATAGTTGAATTTGGCACGAATTTCGAATCACTGCAGAAAATGTATTCACAACTTTCAGAACCCGTAAAACGCTAACAATAGGTTCAATATGAATAAAAATTGCGGGTTAACAATCAAGAAAGAAAAGGGAAGGAAATGTTGCGGACAAAATTTTGATATTTAGCCTAGTTTTTTTTTTACGGAGATGACAAGAAAAACCTACATACCTGAAAGCGCAATATTTAGGAGTATTTCTCTGATTTAGAAAAAAAAAAATGAAACTTCAAAAATAAAATCTGCCTGCAACATTTTCTCCATTCTCTAAAGAAAAAAACAATGCCACAAACCCCGTGAAAATTGAACCGCATTTAGACATGCTAGATCTTCTGAAAGTTTCTATGGACGTTTACACTAGTTAACGCTTTTAAGGGGAAGGAGTTGTCTTAAAAAAAAAAATTGTTAAAGTTATCATTCTGCCTGTCATAGACGTTGATTTTTAGATTTTTGAATTTGTCACATCAAGAACTGGAATACAAATTATTGTAAGAAACTGGGTCAATTTGAAGAAACAGGGTCAAAATAGTTGAAACAATCATGAGGAATTCTGTTCCACAGCATGAGCATGTAGTCGGAGAATCAGAGCGGAGAAAGATAGATTATTTTTAAACGTTTCCATGATATGCAGAGCCATCATTTTTCACAAAACAAAATGCATTTCAGCAATAAAACTTTGAAATAACATCCCGGATATTTTTTTTTTATTTTTTTATTTGTAATTCTAAAGCTGTGTCCCCCTACCTTAAGCTTGGCACAGCTTAGCTGAAACACTTTGTCTTTTAGAGTGCATGCTGGATTGTGATCAGTCATTTGAAAATGCAATGACTTTGCAAGATTTGTATTTTAGTCTGGGTTCATTGCTTGTCTTTTCTCACAGTTTGTTCCTTTATCCTTTTCAGTTTCCATACTGCGATGGTACACACAACAAGCACAATGAAGAGTGTGGTGACAATGTTGGGCCGTTAATTATCAAACGAAAGGATGCCTGAAGCGGTGGCAAACGAACAAGGAATACAGTAGTGCGTATGACAGGCAAGCTGTTAGTTTGAAATAAATTCGCAAACAACCACCTTAGTACAGTGTGGGCATGTTGTCACTGACTTCAACCTTCCTTCTTGCTAATTTGGCAAGCTTTGTTCTCTCAAACCTGTAGCAGAAAGGGGACTTGGCAACTGTAAACCTTTTCTTGGTATTGTCTGTTTATTGATGCGTTAGCATTGCAATCGCATCTCATCTCTCGGTGTACAGTTCTGAGAAACAGGAGCAGTACTTATGGCCCCTCAAGCAGGATTTAAACCCCCTGTGGGTGGCATAAACAAATCAGCTTGGCTTGCCGCTGATTAAGACCACTCTGCTATGGTCGCAACCCAAGTTTTTTAACTAACTGCTTTGTGCAGTACTTTGGGTCACATTGTCCATCATCTTTTGTCTGTGCACGAGACGGACCGAAATGCAAACGCAAGTTAGCCACTTGCACATGCTAGCCCAAGTTGAAATGTGTGTCCAGTTTTGCGTAGCCACTTTGAAACATGACAGCACACAAGCACTTGAACACGGGAGCTAAATCTTGAACGCTCCTGGAAGTCTAATTTGGACAAATGGACAATTTCCCAAATTATTTCAATAAATTAGAAAACATGCTAAGAAATTTCTCACACAAGAGCCTAAGTTTTTTTTGGTGGGAATGAATTCAGTTCGTCAACAAATTGCTCACAAAATCAGAGGGCACATGCTAATGAATTTGCTTTCGCATCAATCGCATTGATTGCCTGTGAATGTTTTTACCTGCATTTGCCATCACATTGCAAGCAGTATCACTTGAACATATTGAGCATTGAAGCTGCATCCCAGAGCGAACACTTATTGACGGGTTACACAGTAACAGCAGACGCTATTTGGAGGCAGGCAAATTGTAGTTTCATGCCTGTAGTCATTACCGTGTACATAGAATGCAGTGAGGTGATGGCACTGGTGATTAATGGTAAGAAATGGGCAAAGGAAAGAAATTAAAGGTGTTAGCTATATTTTGCTCATATCATTACTAGCATTGGTTGTGAGGCCACTACACCTTTTTTGTTCTTCGCACCAGAGATAAAATTTGAAGCAGCATTGGCTAAATGAGCAAGACTTGCATGTGCAGATTCTTTAGCAAGATGCAGAATTAATGTAGCAGTGGCAAAGGTGAGGGTTCACGACGAGTAAATTGCAGACATGTCTAAGTAGTGAACTTTAAGGTCAAAACAAATTTGAATCAAGTAGTGATATTTTTCGAACAATTTTGAATTGAATGCTCAATAGTTGAACTGCTTTCCTTGGCATCAAGAGCAGGAAGAAAAATATAAATGCAAAAGAATGGGCGGAGGTTAATTGTAATCAGTAATATGGCAACTTGAATGTTTATTGGGGGGTGGGGGGGGGGGGGCGGGGGTAATTCTGCTGCATGGTCTCCATATAGAATTTGTGGAGGGTTCAAATACATGAATAATAACCACATTGCCATTACGTATTAGACACTACAAAAGAATTCTCGAAAACTGCGCACTGTCAAGGCAAGTAAAATATGAATTTCTTCATAAAAGAATATATTTGTATGTCCCAAGCATTGTGGCAGAAATAACTGTCAGGGCTGCCATGGGAAGCTATTGCTATTTTGCTATTCTATAAGTAAAGAAAATATCACTCGAACTTTAGAAGTTTATCAGTTCGAAACCAGCAAGGCAATGAATGCTGCAGATATGAAAAGCATAAAGGCCATGAAATGAACAAGTTGAGGGTAAATATTTTAATGAATCTTTGTCATTCAAGAATCTTGCTTACTTTTTTGTGCATGTGCAACGCTTTGCTTCGTCCTAGTGCATTGCACAGGAGCAGCTGTCATTTATCATTCTATGTAGTTACACCAAAATTATAGTCCACATATAAAAGCAGTTCTGCAAAATATACACTAGAATTGTGAAGATACAATAGAATATTACAAATGTGAAGCTGCAGCTTGATAAAGAGCAAAAGATATGTCACTGGAAACAAGGTTCTCAGCATGTATACGCATAACCTTGCAACAAAATATTTTCAATTTATTGAAGATGTATGTGTCCAATATATCCATGTCTCTAAGCACAAGTCACTGTACATAATGCATCAAACAAGTTAATTAAACACTTTGTGCGAATACAGGCAGTGAATTTAATGCATAGGACAGACTGTCCAGGCAGGAACATAGCTATGATTGCAAAGTCATGATATGTACTTGGGCCGTGCTGAGTCATGACAATGTGGGTAGAATAATAGAAGAGGAACGCAAACATCAATGCCAAATACGTATTTTAACTGCGTGTACAGCAACAATTATTATGCACTCAAAATAAAGAGTATTGCTTTTGTTCAAAAAGAAGTAAAGTAAGTAGCTAGAAATGAATCAATTTTAATGGTAAACATATTACTGGACCTTGGTACAAGTTTTACCAAATATATATGTAGTCTCAAACCATTGCACCCCTAGCTTTTTAAAATACCAGTTGTTCGGATGCTCAGATACAGCAAATTGTCAGACAGTCATGAGTGACAATTCGAGTTATGAAGCCGTAATTATTTTATGATAAACAGGTAGTTCTCTGAAACTATGTGCATACCTTATAAATGAATGATTAGCCAATGGACATGGTACAGTTTGTGTTGTCGCTGTTTTGCCGGAAGGGTGAAGCAATTAATATGACGGCAACACATTCGAAAACGCACGCACAAGCATGGATACATCTCATTTCATCACTGCGGGCACTCTCTGTGAAAACACTGGCGTGAGCAAGGGTGGCAGCAGCAGATACCTTCGTGCTGCCACTTGTTTCAACGCAAACTAAGCGGAGAGCAAAATGAACACCGAAATGACAGTACGAAACAACTTCATGGGGGCCTGAAGCTTCTAAGTCCTCCCCCTGGGGGATTTAGGACAGTAAGGCCAAATACGAAATTGGTGTGCTAGCACTTCGGTTTTCGGTTGCGCATACTGATAATTGTCACAGATTATGAAGTGTCTGGCCTTGTGACTACCACCAGAAGCATGCTCACGAGAGGGACCGGACAAGCAAACAAATATTGGCAAAATATGAAAGCAAGGGTCTTAGAAATTATACAGTTGACCTTATTGCTATCTTGGTGCTGGTTCCTCTGTATTGGATGTTTTGCAGTGATGGCTCAGGACAAGATGCCCTTAAAAGGGTGCAAAAATGCCAGTAAAACTCTACTCTGTAAAGTATTTTTTTTCTTCTTTAAACTGCACACAAACACCCTCTCAGTATAAACATGGCATCATGAGAAAGGTATCTTTGTGCCTTGGTCAATCAACTGTAGTCTTTGCAAGAAATTTGAAACACACTTTTATTGAATGTTGGGATGCTATTTTCCACTGGGATGTCCTTCAGAGAACCTTGAAAAAGATTTACCAGTCACGCCTCATGGCATTCGCTATCTACCAGTCAAAAACGAGGGTAAAGTATCAGACGATATAATAATGGTTCTGAGCCTCCACAGCCATTGGAGGACAAGAATGCATGTCAATCACACAAATGAAAATGTTTGCTCTAGGTGTGAAAATTTCATTGACAGTGTGACATGTGCGGGACGTTCTGAGCTCAGCCTGAATGGCTAAGCCTGTTTGACAAATTGGCTGCATTGAAGTTTTATTATTCTGTATAAACGGATGTTTGGCACGTCCTAACACCTTAATGCTCAGTCTAGTAGCATGCACTGATGTTTGGGGTTGCAGAGATCAAATGGTACTTGTTGACTCTGCACTGGGTCTATATCGATAAAATGTCATTGGTAATGATCCTTCTGAGCTCGTGCAAGCTCAACTGCATGCATTGCAAACCTTTTGCTCAACTGCTTCTGCTTTCTGGGATGTAGCTGTGCTACACTGAATGCCCTTTTGACACTGGATACATTGAGATTTTGCAACAGTCCAGTTGTGATGGTTGTGATGATGCTGACAATAATGAATGTTATTACAGGCAGCTGAATGAATAGGCTTGCCTGTCATGCATGACAGTTGTGTGATTTTACTATTTATAGGTGTGATATTTATTGCAGCATTACTATGCAGACATTTGCTCACCATGTTTCAATGATGAAATGTTAAAGGTGCCCATACATTATTGGCAAGGTTCGTAGGGTCCCATGATTCTGTAAAAAAAATGGTGAATTTAAGTATTTTTTTCTGTAATTGTGTTGGCAGCCACTTCCTTTTTTATCCTTTTTGTTATGGACACCAGTAGGTATGATAGTATGGTAGAGATTTGCCTTATTTGCATGAATATAAGATGAAAGTACTCCAGATTACTCGACAAGAAATGTGACAATCGTAATGTAACCTTACACTGTTCAGGCCAACCATAGGCACACTTATTTTCCCTCCCACATACCTCCCCTCAAGATGCAGACCGAAGCAGCAGATACGTCTTTGTTATTTAACTCTTTCAGGACTATGAAAAAAAGAAAAACGAGATTGTGAACGGTCTTGGAAAAAACTTATATAAAACCATAATGTCAACAACCCTGGAGTAACATATATCAATATATAACTGTTTAGTGCTCCCTCAAACATGTATTTTTTTAGTATATATACAATGCCTTATTTCTTGTTTTTTTTTTTTTTTTATACGGCTGGCATGTCATTTTTTTTTTTTTTCTTAACTCTTTTGGGGGCGTGGAAAACGCTTTTATTAATTGCAAAACTTGCAGAATTCTGCTATAATACATCCTTAAATTATCTATTTAGATGGTCTTTCTGCTCCATAGCTGCTCTAGAACGCATATTTTCATGCTCCAAAACCTATTTTGGCTGCCCACCCCTGAGCCTGTAATTCACAGCATAATAGCACACTTGTGATGTGCAGTAATGATAAGTCAATTTAATATTCCTAATGAATGCTTCCGATTAGTTTTCTAAAATATAACCAGAGGCCTTATTCAAATTTAAAACGGAAAGCTGAGAAAGCTGTATAACTTTTCTTTGTAGCTGTGTGGCTGCACTTGGGTGGATGTCAATGAGAAATTACACCCTTATTACAAATCTACTCCAACTTGGGGGATTCTCTTCAATATTTAACCAACACTCTGCTACTCCAAGTTATTAATGAATTCACTCTCGCCCTACCACTTTGGACTCTTGCGGCAGCTTCGACCAGATGGACGGTCTTCAGTTGAATATTCAGATCGGAGCGCATCATTATGAAGACTTTATGCTTATTTATTCGCTCAGAAAGAGTCTGAGTGCATTAGCAGAGAATGTGATTGAGATCAGCTCTAGCTTTACATAAGTTACTGGCTAGAGCTCTGACGCGGGTAGCAGAGGCTGTCTGACACTGGATTTGGAAACGATTTGGTTTGCAGGTGACGCAAAGTGGTGGCCTGACTCTTCAGGATGTATTAGCTGGAGGATATTTAGCTCGCCCTAGCCTACAAAAAAAAAAACATTCTCCAAACTGATTAGCAAAAAGTTCTCAGTTGTAACTAGTAGATCCCACTTCAGAACTGGCAAGATCACAGTTGGGATCAGCAGGCCTTTGCTGGAACCAACTAGCCTAGTAAAAAACCAGCAAGGTTCCTGCTGGGACCAAGTGGCCCACTAGAAAGCCAGTAAGCTCTGCTGCTGGAATCATTTGGCTCTGCAACAATCCAGCAATGTACCTGTTGGGACCAACTGAAACCAGCAATATCAGCATAAATCAGACTTCCAGTTGGGGATTTTCTCCTGAGTAGTACAAAAATGGGAGCACGAGTACTGCAGTCATGCATCTGTGACAGAAAAATAGAAACAGGATACCACTGCATTTGTTCTCTTTGCACTGCTGAATTCCCTCTCCGTTACGTGCTCGTGGAGAGCTCTAGTGTTGCACCTATGTCAAGTTGCTGCGTACCGTCTGCAGTGCAGCTTCAAAAAGATCTGCCAAATTCATAGTTTCTTCCAGAAAGCGAACTTGAATAAGCTGAAAAGCTCAATGATTTGTACAGACTATCAACAAGGATAAAGCCTGACCGGAATGGGAAATGTCTTGGGAGTCTGCAGTCACATTGCATATGCCATGTACTTTGCTTATAGGCTAAAAAAAAAACGATTGTTTTATAAGCACTGCGAAATGAAGCAGTTCGTAGCACACTTGAATGATGTTCTATGCAGTTGAACATTAGGTGCGTGAATTATTTTTTTGTGAGAATCTCATTTTTGCAGACATACAACCTGCTGTACAAACACAGTGTTCAGTGCAAGTAGTGCCAAGCCAATGCACTCTGCATGCTCGCATAATTAACGAAGATTTAAACATGCACACAAAACATTTGGTAGACTTTTAAACAAGTTCTTTCGTTTATTTTTATGTGCCCGAGTCCAGATTATTTGACAGAGGTGCGGACAATGTCGATGCAAGAATGTGAACCTAGCAACGTGACTATGTGAACATTTGTTAAATTTCAGAAGGCATTTGTGCTTCAAAGACAGCAGCAAAAGTCTGCGCTGCCTCACGATTATTTATCTCGTAGCTGGCTTGCACATACCATGAAAAATTGTAGTTTTTTGTTTGAAAAGGAAGATTTCTAGCAATACTGGCACTCGTGCTTACTGCAAGCACGAAACTGTAATGGCCTTCGTGTAAATCGAAGTGTACATTCATGCACCAGTAGGCCAGAGAAATGGGGCGAACTAAGTGGGAAGCACAAGAAGTGCATGAACAGTGTTTTGAGCCTTTTACCTCGCAATTTAAAAAGCTATTATGCTGTATAATAATGCAGTGTTTAAGTGCATATCAATACTGAACAGTCTATCGAGAAATGCTTCTCTCCAGCAAGTTTTCTTGACCATTGATTCTGTTTGTGAAAATCTGGCGTGCCATACCTCGAAGGTTCAGTTTCAACCTCTTTGTTTTTAGTCTCAACTTCTATAACAAGCAAGGACACCAGCATTCCTGAACCAGATCTTTTTTTTTTTTTTTTTTTAAGCTATTGGAACAAAGGTACCCACTGAGAGAGAGCGCTCACAAAACCAGCGGGGTTGCGCCTCTCCTGTGCCTCCATGCCAATGTTTGGTTCTGTCACACGTTTTGTCATCGTGCGACAAAACTGAGCGCTGGCTAAAGAGCTAAAGATTTGAAGCCCATTTGAGGCAGTTGGCACGCCAGCAGTGTGACCGTGTGAACAGCAATCTCTGCCTAAAAGACACATGGACATTTCTCAGTTTTCTGCTGGACCCACCATACTAAAACCGACCAGTGAAAAAATATCAGCCGATTCCTCCACAAACTCCTCCTGCTAGATCAGACCCTTCTCAAAGCCCTCAAAGAGCAATACTTCACTGCCACTACTTGCACACCACTCCCTGACTACTGCAGCAGCCCAAACCCCAAACTGAGCGCAGACATCTCACCATGGGAAATATGCAGTCATGCACAAGGTTGGAACGACATTATGGGCAGACATAACCACTGACAAGATGCTCTGGAACCTGGATGAGAATTAACTTTCAATGAGTGCTGGCTAAATGGAGTGCTCCTGGTGCAATGGATGCCAAAATCACCCTCATCCCTACACCAGAGAAACCTTTGGATCTCAAGAATCTCTAACCGATCTCTCTAACCTTCTGCTTAGGGAAATTTTTCAAAGTGTGGTGCTGGGTCACTTGCAGGAACAAGACCTATTCTCCACTTTATGATTGCATTCCGAAGCTATCTCTCCACCCAAGACTTGAATGCTACAGCTCTCGGAAGAGGCACTACACCCCAAGAATGCTAAGTGTGCTACGGCCGTCTTGGCTCTGGATCTTACCAGGGGTTTTGGCAATGCTCACCATTTGGATATTAAGAACGCTATGTCGAATCTTGACATAAGAGAACGCACGTGCTCCTGAGTAGCGGCTTTCCTCTGCAACGGAACAGTAACAGACATTTGGTTTACTCTCCTCACCAACCTTTCAACTATAGGCAGCAGAGGTACGCCTCAGGGCCCAGTCTTGTCTCCATTGATTTTCAACATATTACACTCTTTCCCACTGTGACAGCTCTCAAATTATCCTGCCTCTCCCACTCATGAGAATGGCATTACACTTTGGACATTCGCAAGTAATGTTGGCCAAAAGGAAGATACCCTCCAGGTTGGGAGGGTTTCCACCCTGAGAGCAGTTCAGTCCTGTTTAACAATCCATTCACTCCCTAAAAATATGTCCATCTGGTGCACCACCGAGCTCAGCAAGAAGCCAGAGCCACGGCACTGCACAAGCACTATCAAGCAAATATCAGTGCAGAGAGTCGATTTGCCAAGCGGCTGGAGGGCGGAATTCTGAGCATTTAATCATAATATGTTTGAAATCAGCATTAGGTGACCTGTGTAATGGGTTAACGAGAGCGGAGGAACGCATGTTTTTTCGCCTCCTTACGAACACTATGATGTGCCCGGCGTCACTTAAACACTTTGACGGCGCCTTCTCCGGGGAGTGTTACCCTGCCAGGGTGGCACAGTGGTTATGGCGCTCGACTACTGTTCCCAAGGATGCGGGATCGAATCCTGGCCTGGGCGGCCGCTTTTCGATAGAGGTGAAAAGCAAGGTGCCCGTGTTCTGTGCAATGTCAGTGCTCATTAAAGAACCCCAGGTGGTCGAAATTTCCGGAGCCCTCCACTATGGCGTCTCTCATAGCCTGAGACCTTTTCCACATGGTGTGGGCGTGCCCCTCCAACCCTGCCTTTGCACCTAACTCAAACCCCACCCGGGAGGACTGGGAGGCGATCCTACTCACCTGCTCCGACCTGAAAGCCCAAAAGGCGGTCAAACGAGCAATGGTGGCAGCAGAAGCCACTGGGGTCCCATACTAGGGACTCTACCTAGTGTTTGTGAGGGGAAGGGCACTAAGCCTGACCCCACAGTAACCTCCATGTAACTCTATTTTTAATAAACGTTTTCACCACCACCACCCCCACACAGGGTGCACTGTGGCAAGAACAGTCCTGGATGAATTAAAACTGGGAAAGTAGGGGATTGGAATATTCAGGACTGAAGTTGGCAACACGTCACCTGTTGTAGCTTAGTCGGAGATTTATGAGGAGGAGGGAAGATGTTTCGTTGATCACGGTAACGGAGAGAGATATCATGATATACCATGCACTCACGAGTATTTCCTGCAGGCTGTGGCAGTCCCTGCTCTGCTGACGTATCCTCGAGCAAAAGAGAGGGTGACCCGTATGAGCGAGCACCCATATTAAGCGAAAAGGGCACGCGTGCTCGCGACACCGCAGCAGACGAGGTAAAAATTGGGCCAAGTGCCTATAAGAATACATGGTGAAAGTTTTCAAAAAATTTTATTTAAATTCACGGGGCACCTTTATTTTATGTTAAGCAACTATTGAGGCACTTAAAACATTTTTTGGCTCCAAATTGACGTAGCAAACATTGTCCCACTTTTTTTTCAAGATATTCCGTACCTTTACCCATCTAAAATCTTTTTTTTTTATTGGTGCTCTCTAAACCCAGAAAATTATTTTAGCAAGTTTGTTGCTTGCATGTGTTCCTATGGGCCATTCGCGCTCCCGACTTGTACCCTCCTACGTTTCGCGGTGTTTTAAAAATACTTTGCTTGTGTAATGAGGTGACATCATAGGCGCACTGTATGTGAAATCGGAGAGCTTCTTTAAAAATCTTACTGTTGCATATGTATTACTGTGGGCCTTTTCAACTCCGTCGCGGTGATGCAACGCGGCTATAGACTCTCGACTTCTGTGCCCAAGGACGTGGGATCGAATCCCGGCTGCGGCGGCCGCTTTTCGATGGAGGTGAAAAGCAAGGCGTTTGTATGCTGAGCGCGACGTCAGTGTACGTTAAAGAACCCCAGGTAGTCGAAATGAGCCCTGCACTGCGACGTATAGCCTGAGGCGCTTTGGGATGTTAAAACAACCAAACTAAACGCTCATTTTCAGCCCCAGTCGTCCAGCCTGGCGACAGCCACCGCATCTCGCTTACATCGCAGAAGACCTCTGGGCTGGGCTGCTGTGTGCGCCTGACGTCAGTACGGTAAAAGTGGCAGTGGATCCGGTTTACAACAGTCCAGAGAGGAGGTGTTTTGACCTCCTCATCGCGCCTAATGCATTCTAAATGGATGAGGCATTCGCACCGCCACACTAATCTTTAATGATCTAAAATCAATAATCTGGAATTTTGCGCGCGGCAAGGTGCATACACATATGCAAATTTGTCACCAACGCTCGCGACGCCGCTGCAGACTGTGGGTGAAAAGTAGCCTTAATGCCCATTAAAATGTGTGCATGGAAATGAAAGCTTTCGAAGCAGTTTGATGTTTTTTTTTTCCTTTTTTTTGTAACAGCAATCGTATGTCTTATAATAGATTGTGAAAGCATGATCGAAACGCTATTTCAATGGCGCAGTATTTTTGAAACACCCGTAAATTCACGTATGGGAGTGCATTGGATGGGAGGGTGCTCCTTTAGAAACACGTATGTCACATTTTTCTCGTTTCGCAGAGCACCATGGTGGCCGGTCATTAAACGTCCGCGAGAGTTAGGAAATGCGTGACAATTGTATCATTGTATGCTACGTAATCAGGAGGCAATCGATTATTACAACTCCGCAAAAAATGTGTTGTGAAGCCGCGTATACATACCGCAGACAGGCTCGTTATTCGTTGGGTGCTTGAATCCCGCAAGCTTCTTTTGTAGCCTAGCTGCCACATGCATAGAATTTGTTCAAGGTGTGCAGTCAAGGAAAAACTACATTCAACGTCGTGGCAAATGGCAACGAAACTGCATGCCCATGTAACAGACGGCGGCGCAGACGCGTTATTCGAGTGCGGACGGCATCCGCGAACGCGAAGCGTTAGCAGACGGGGCATTTTAGTCGTCTGCTGCTGCGCGCGGTTCTTTTATCGTTCTGTGTGAGGACAGGTTTGTATTATTTGAGCGGCAGTACTTAAAAGGGCCTGCGCGCGGCAGCCATACCTATACCAGCACTGATATTTAACGAAAACTAAATTGGCATCACGAGTGACAGTTCGAACTATCTGGAAAGTCTGCGCGATGCGGACAAAGACCGGTACATAAAATACGCAATAAAAAAAAAATTCCAACTGTGCAGCACAGACCCGTTTAGTTTGCGCGGTAATTAAAAAAAAAAAAAAAAAAAAAAAAAAAAAAACGACCTGTGGCCGCGTTTAAATATGTGCAACGTTCATGAGTTTCTTGTGCTCTGGGCGAGCTTCGTCATAACTGAAACCAACTGAAAGTAGCCGAAAGATAGGACACGATTACTGAAGCCATGGCTATGGCCAAAGCAGACGAACCCGCGCGTTGCGCAATTAAATGCGTGCCGAGCGCTTCTCCCAGCTAAACTGCCGAATCCTTGGATTCATATTTTTTTATACCAAAGTTGTTTGGGGTGCTTGCCTTATTTGATCAGAATAAGTCGGATGTTTGCATCGTCTGTGGCGGCAACGAAGCAAGTCGCTGCCACAGCGATGGCACCGCCGGTGGCGTCACCTCGTTGCTTTGCGAGATCGAAATGATTGTTTCCGATGCACAAACAAAACGCTTCAAATGCAGTGTAGTTTTGGTCAAACAAAGTTTAGATTGTTATTATTTATAAATAATTAAAGAGCACTGCAGAATCTGCATTGGAGTAATACGAAAGCACGGCGGATGCTGCTGTTGGGTGCTTCTGGTTGCTTAATTCACTTCTTGTTTGCCAATTTTAGTCTTTGGTACTTTCAAATTGCGCGCCAATCCCTTCCTATGCCCTTTTTCGGCTCTGTTCCGGTTGCGCGATGTCACATCCTTGACGTCATATCCACTGCGTCACCCCTTTCTCTCTTCCCGCTTTCACTCCCACCTTCCTGCCTTCCCTTACGGCGTGGTTCAGGTGTCCCAAAACAAGTGTGGCAGATACCGTAGCCTTTCCTGTGAACCAGTTGTTCTATTAACTAATTAACTTATTGGCCTAATTATTTTTACGGACACAACATAACATCAGCTTCTATTGATTGACACCACTCATTAACCTCTACCACTTCTCAATTACCCAGTCAAAAAAAGTCAATGGGTCCAATTGGGAATTTCCCAATTGAAATGAATGGGTCAAAAACCAATTGTGTTTTCGCCACCCATTGGGCCTGACCATTTGATATGAATTGGTGCTCCCAATTGAAAATAATAGGTCACCCATGAAGACCAAATGGTTCATCAATTGAACTCAAATGGCATACCCATTGAGCCCAAATGGTTTGAACTCACATAGCTGAAAAAAAAAAGAATGGAAATGCAATTTCAATGTTTTGTGTCCAGAAGTTATAGGGGAGCCGACTTCTATACAAGTGGAATGAAATTACAATTTTTTACAGAAATCATATATGAGACAAGCAAGCATTACACACATGGAACTAATACAGATTCAATGTATATATCCACAGGTTGCAGATTTATATACTCCATTCTTTGAACAGTGCTGCTGGGACCAGTGACACATTTTTGTTATTCAGAGTTAACTTATTTAATTATGCCTGCACTTAGAGTGAACATGATATAATCAATTAATAAGATTAAGCGGCATATACTTTTTATAAGAACTTAAATTTTTCACTGTTGTCTTTTAATAGAGGTATGTATATCTGTGCACATCTCATTCAAGGATATCACTGACGACTTTCCCAATTGGGAATGTTTGCTTAGGACCAATTAGAACCAATGGGAAGCCCAATTCGTTTCAAATGGGCGTCCCAATTGGGAGCGAAGGCATCCCAATTGGGATTGAAGTAACCCATTGGGCTTCCCAATGGGTTTATTCAATCCCAATTGGGACCCCCAAATGGTTTCTTCATTCCCAATTGGGAGTCATGAAACCAACTGGGCGTCCCAATTGGGAGTGAGGAAACCAACCGGGCTTCCCAATTGGGAGTGGAGAAACCATTTGGGTTGGACAGTACCCATTGGACAAACCATTTGGGATTGGCAGAACCAATTCAATCTGACTGGTCTTCCCAATTGGACCAATTGATTTTTTTTGACTGGGTACAACTGCTGCGGATACAATTTTGCGGACACTGTCTGCGGACAGAAATCTGTGAACATAGTGAAGTAATGCTTTGGCATTTACATAGAGAAGTAATGCTTTCGCATTAATAAGTTGATAAACTTCTTCGAACATTCCGCAAAATGACTCTGACCACTTACATTCCGTTGCCGAATCTTTATCGCCTTCTGCAGACATGAGATAGCGAGGTCCAGGAGGTTATAATGGCGAGGTCAAGGTGCCATCGCTGGAACAGCGGCCTGCTTTGCTTCGCCGTTGACACAGACTATGCGAACATCCCACTTCTGATTGAAGGAATTTAGTACCCCAAACAAATTTGGTATAAAAATGTACTGACCACCAAATGCCATTTATTGTGCGAAATTTGAGCAGCAAGGATTCAACTGTTCGGCCGAGAGAAACATTCTATGATGTGTATGCATGCTATTTCATGGGTCGCTGAAAACCAGCACTGCATGGTAATAACTTCATTGCCCACGGAGGTCAATCACTGTCAGTTTGTCGAGCCCTTCTTTGAAGGCTTGGTTGGCTGCAAAACACAGACGGGGAGGTGTTGGCGGCGCACTGCATATTGTTAAGAGTGCAGCTCTTTGGCGCCCGTTCCTGGGTTTCGTGTCTGCAGCCGGAGCAGCACGCGAACACAGTATCTGTTCCATTTTCTCCGACAATTGTGCGTTTGGATGGTACGCCATCGCTCCTGTCGCATGGTGTTCCTTGGCGATCGTTCAAGTGTGGGATTGCAGATGGCAGGAACGCTAGACAAGATGAGACTTCTGGAGGAAAGGCGCAGTATCTGTCACACTTTCTCCGACAAGTGTGCGATTGGATGGTACGCCATCGCTCCTGTCGTGTGGCGTTCCTTGGCACGCGTTCAAGTGTAGGATTGCTGATGGCAGGAACGCTAGACAAGATGAGGCTTCTCAGGCTTTCGTCTTTCACTACTTTAGTCGCTAAAGTCCGTCGTAATTTTTTCTTTTTCACTTTAGGACGCAGAGATCGTGCTCCTGAAAAGGCGGTACGAGGGCGTCTCCAGGCTCATTTTTTAACGCTTTCTAATTTTAACGACTTTGCCTTTTTCAAAGAAAAAAAGGTAACCGCAATGCACTGCGTATGAACCCTTGGGTACATTCACTCTCAATTCCCATTTTAAAGCACCTGCCCTTGCTAAAGGTGCCATCCTTCTCATTAATTTTTTTTTCTAGTCAGCGCGTAGTGATCAGACTTGCCATTGCCCATAGCAACAGGCATTCCATTCTTTCGGCGTAGGCGGATGTGTGACGGGGCCGAGGAGCGAGAAAGGCACAGGAGATAAATGAACAAGACAAAAGACTGCCGGAGTGATAATACTGCCAGTGGTCCTCGCTTGGGAAAGGAGAGTGAACTACACATACACAAAAAGAGGCGATGTGGCGGCGCGGCTGCTGACGGGTGTTGTCTCACGCTTCCGCGTAGGGGTTTCTGATGGGTATAGGGTTAATGCTGGTATCTAGTGTTTCCAGGGTACAAGCCAGTACACGGCCCGGTCCAACATAAAAATAGCGTGGAGTCTCTGGCATAAACTAAGTCATGTTTTCAAGCGCTCGCAAAAGAATAATTAATTCTGCACGAAGATCACACTTCCTAGTGTCTTAGCGGCGCCAATGCGCGCCTTTTAGTCTTTACACAATAATTCATTTTGCCCTCTGCTCCTTTCTCCCTTTAACTGCCCAGCTGCACCGCCTGAGCGCTGCACCCGGTGCGGACCGCACCCCCCCGCAACGCTACTGAGCACATGTTGTCACATTGCCGCGCTGCTCTTTTACCCGGAACAGTCTTGCACATACTGTGGCAACAGCTGGCTGCCAGGGCACACTGAGAAGATTCCAACGTGGCTCATTGTTGACATGGATTTCTTTTTCCGTGATACCCGCGCGGCTGAGCCGTGGCAGCCATACGCGATGTCAAATCTCGGAGAGCTGTTTCGTTCGGCCACAGTCGTTCGTGCGTACTTTTAGAACCTGCTCGCTATGAAAACTCTGCTCCCGAGACTTTATAAACCTGCCCGCTCTGCCGTCATTCCCGTGCACTTTCCCCACCCTCATAACTTAACGACGGGGCCTGCATTGGAGGACGATGCTCGGGCATCCCTTACCCTGTCGTTCAAGTGCCGATGGGGCCCGCAAGATGACGCAGGAACCACCATTTGCCCAAAATGTTCTACACTGGCCGCAGAGGTGGATGTTTGACACCTTCTGTGGACTTGTGCAAGGACAAAGATATCGAGGACACTGATCTTACAGGAAGGGACTTATGGCGACAAGGGTAGAATTTCCCCAAGTGGCTGACTGACAACAATAAGAGCAGGAGTCTTCGGTTCCTGCACGAAAACCTTACATGATTTTCTACTGTGTGCAGGGAACCCAAATTATGCTTTCTGGCAAGTGTGCGAAAGAAAATGTGTTGGCTCCTATTTTGTGAGAGCGTGTGGCAACGTCATTGCGCAGTCACACAAACAATGCCAGGGGTTTGTGTGCAGCTGTACCAACCAATGCCAGAGCACGGGAGGCTGAAATACCCATCTGAACGTGTGCCTGACATGGATTGACCGAAGCTTGCAGAGTCCTGATGCATCAGAAAAAATATAGGCAACGAAATATGATAACTCAATCTTAAATGAACTGATGTTCAACTGCATTCACTTAAATGTAAGTGAACAACTATAGGAAGGTAACAGATAGCATTATTTCTTTCTAAAATCTATTAACTTTGTGCAAAATTACTCTGACTACAATGAACTACTGCAACTTGATATTTTGATAGTCACTGTTGTCTTTCAAGAAGAGTTATTTCTGAGTCATCGTCACTCAATTTCCCCACATTTCCTTATGAAGACATCAGCAGTATTACAATGTATCAACACCTCAACACCTTGTACACCATGCAGCTTGTAGTTGCACAGTGCTTCGATGCTAATGCTTCACGTTTTAATGCTGTGGGCAACCAGCTCAAAACTTGTGAATTAGCTTGCTTCTCGAAAGTCTCAGCAGCAAATGAGTTCCACTCTACGAGCTGAATGCTCAGGCAGTAATGCGAACTTTTAACAAGATAGCTTTTTCGTTCGGTGAGAAATAAGCTGCCAATGTCAAGATAAATGCGGATTAACGGAGTCTGCAACGTCATGTCCCCCACAGCAAGTCAGATCTCATCTTGATGTCTCGTGGTGGTTTGTTGGGTCCAACGTCGCACCGAGAATTTAAGGGACAAAAGAGCGTGTTGTTGGGCTAGTGGATTTTGCATATTAGGAGTTAGCGCAAATACTTAGACAAGGACATAAAATCGTTGTGTCTCTTCTATTCTTTGTTTTAAGTATTTGTGCCGACTTCTATACTAGTGCAAATAATTTCAAGCGAGGAATGAAATTATTTGCACACTAAAGAGAAAACTTGGGTGTTTTTTGTTATGAAACCAGAGCACTACCTATACACAATGAGGGTACATGTGATCAACAAGGGGGGAGGCGACCTACATAAGGTGAGAATGATGGATGTGTAGCACTGCAGAGGTTTCTTTATGTTGGCACTGCACCAGCTCTGCAGCAAGGAGCAGATGAGTGACAAGAAACGCATTCGCATGGGATAGGTGCACTGCAAAAGTAGGTAAAGGTTTCGCTCCTTTTAACTTGATATCACAGAGCAAGTTCACTCTGTTGGTAGACACGTCCTTGTTTGGTGGACTTGAATTGTTAAGCACTTTTACAATAGAACCTTAAAGACACGGAATGTACAAATTTAATCTAGTCAGTTTCACATACTGGAAGAAAAACAAAAGTGCAAGGAAAGCAGTGCAGTAACTTCTGTATGCTGCACATCTGGTTTGGAGGAGCATGAGGCTTCAAATAAGACATGACCACAAATGTCTTAAAACATAGCTGCACTTTAATAACAATCAACTTGCCCATCCATGGCCTACAGGCACATACGTAAGAACTGAATCACAGGGTTGACCTGTCATGCCATGCACCCTTTCCTTCCAGTTAAAGAACAGTGTTAATAAAAACAACTTGTGTGCTATGGGTCATATTATGACTAACATTTGACAGTCGGTTAAAAAAAAAACATCTCAGAGGCTGACATACTGGAAAACGCCCATTCCTCACACACATACGCACACGCACACACACACACACACACGCACACACTGGTTGCCAAGCAGCATAATAGTGTGTGCACAGAACTACAAGATATACTGAAACAGTGCTTGCCCTCCATTTCACAGTTCTCACATGCTACTTCCTTGATATGGGACTTGCTTACTTCCCACTAACAATCTTCAACAAACATGAGTTGTGACCCGCTAACGTCTCATAACCAATTCTTTAATTTTACAACTCAGAGTGCATTCCTTTGCAGTACTTGGCAATATAAACATTACAGACAACACTCAAGAAGTGCAAGCAGAGAGAGTAGGCACTA
The DNA here is from genome assembly GCF_055883805.1 of Amblyomma maculatum. Taxonomy (NCBI): domain Eukaryota; kingdom Metazoa; phylum Arthropoda; class Arachnida; order Ixodida; family Ixodidae; genus Amblyomma; species Amblyomma maculatum. The sequence goes on from NW_028146738.1 coordinate 20,983,250, forward strand.
TTTCAGAACCTAGCACGAAGACAGTCACACATCAGCCTGCCAACTAATAAAATACAATCTGGGCATCTAGAGGTCAAGAAATAGCAGTTAAATGTATTGCTCAGCTCATAGAGTACTCTGGGATTTTATATATATATATATAATATATATATGTATATATAATATATACTTTGGTGGTACACAACCTGCTATAACACATGGTAGTGACAAGAAGCCTAGCAGCTATAGTCATCTGACTGGTGCTATTTTTTTTTCCTTTTCAGTTAGCTGTAAAGCGTGCTACACGGTGGCATAGTGGGATGGGCCCGCCACTAACATGCACACTTAAAAACCACTCGGCACAGGACAATATTTACATGCACGCTATGTACAGCACGCCATTTGGGGGGAAATGGGAGCCCACAGAGTCTTTACAGCAGCTATGGAATGTCCAGGGATATGTCTGACTAGAAAATGCTGCCTCTCATCCCTAGGTTTCCCCAGGGGGCTTCAGTGAGTTGAAGCAGGTCTGGCAGACACGCACTGGCTTGAGTATCCTCAGGCGGCTTATCTCAGATTCGAACCGACTGCACCTGCATTTAGACACAAATCAGGGAGGGGTAAAAGAGAAAAAAAGGGAAAGTTTCAGCTCAGCAGTTCCAACTGGAACATCACAACAAGACAACCAGGTCTCTTTCTTTCTTAGTAAAATAAACACTTTGATAGCAAAACAATAAAAAGTAGAATTAAATATTAAAGCAAATGCCAGTACAGTGCAGCCTCACATGAAAGGGAACATACAAGTGTGTGGTCCCTGTAACAAACAGTACTGTGGTTTCAATCCTGCATTTCTGAACCATGTCAGATGCACGAAGGGATGCCACGCTGACATATCATCTCTCTCTAGCTTTTGCTACACAGTGGCATTTTTTTTTTTACAAATTATGTCTGCTAAATCAGGCATGAATTACGGCCACAAGCTCGCATGCTTTCTTTTGTATTCAACTTGTAGCGGATGGGTGTAATATTTTAGATCTCTAGGAGGCACATGCCCAAATGTATAGCCACTTCACTTGGCACCGATTTGCCTAACAAGGAAACTATTGTTGCTGCATCATGTTTCTTTGAGCTTGGCTTGGAGTTTTGTGTCAAAGTTATTGCATATGACAGCACCTCATTGGCTGGGTTGGGAAGAACAAAAAGCTGACTTTGCATTCTTGCATTCATATGTGACTTTTGACAGACCTTCCAGCTCTATTACCTTCAATAATGACCTGATGCTGAACCCATAGTGAAAGAAGGCGTTGCAACTGCACAGAACAAATGGGAATTTTCGACAGTAAGGTTTTACAACCAGGCTGCCAATGAAACAGCAGAAGCAAGAACAAAAAACGATGTTGTTATTCAAATACTTAAGTTATGCCAAGCTTAACCTTAATGACACAGCATTTCTTGCTGCAAAAATAACTGTGAGAACTTAAACCTAGTATGAATGAAGCTCAGCACTGGAGTACATTTACTACGTTAGATTAAAAACTGAAAGCACCACTTGCTTTGTCTCTTCTTCCTGTTGCCACAGTATTTGCTCACAGTGCAGTGGAGGCAAATGATAGAATGGTGCTAAGAGAATGTGGATAAATGTCTCAGTGCATCACAACCAACAAAGATTGGATGTGCAGGCATGAGAACAACAGTGGCATGACCGTTTTTTCTCCTCCTACATATTTTACCAAAGCAGATGTAAGTGATGTATGTGTTAATTCAGCCTATCATTTTAGCTCAACTTTTCCATTCTTTTCTTTCTCTTCAAATGCTTCACATGTCTGCATGTCAAAAACACAATTTCAGACAAATTTGGTTTGGTTTATAAGGTTTAACATCACCTTATAAACCAAACCAAATTTGCACAAGTTGTATTTTGAGGCTATGAGGGACGCTGCTGTGGAGGGCTCTCGAAATTTCGACAACCTCGGGTTTTTTTACATGCACTTACATCGCACAGTGCATGGGTGCATTGCATTTTGCCTCTGCCGAAAAGCAGTCGCTGTGGTTGGGATTGTACCAGCACCCTTGGGATCAGCAGTCGAGTGCCCTAATCACTGTGACAGATTTTTAAGCAACACATCACAGTATAGTTTTGGCTACATGTAGTCACCGAAATTGCACGTGCATGTATCCTTGGCTAACCCCCCCTCCCCCCCCCCCCCCCTTCTTTTTATGACCTTCACCCTTGGCAGCAGCAAACTAAGATGATGCACGAGAGGCATTTTCATGTTTATCATCACCATCATCAGCCCAACTGTGTTCACTGTGGGACAAAGGTCTCTTTCATTTACCACCAAATAACCCTGTACCGCACCACCTGTGGCCACCTTGTCCCCGCAAACTCCTTTCTTTGCCCAGCTGAAGACTAATGCAGAACAAGGAGATGAAACCAGTTACCTGGCTCTAACCATCTGTGGAAGCAAACTGCTTTGAGTCTGTGTGCATTCGCACTATATATGCACACTAGTTCAAGCCAAGGTGGCACTCATTCTGTATTTATTGTAAAGCCTCCTGCAGCTTTTGCTTTATCTTGAAGGGCAGCCTAAGGCAGGGGTTCTCAAACATTTTTGCCTCAAGGAACCCCAACAGCCATCAATATGTATCAGGCGATGCTGCTCGTGAACGGAGCTGTCCTGGTGTTTTCTGAGTTTAATTCCCTCTTTATAAGCAATTATTTGTTTTCTTGCTTTTGGCAATCAGCTTTTTAATAAATGCCGACCCCCCAAGTCATGCTCAGACCTTTAAATCCAAGACAGATCCACAGTCACTACTGTCCAGCGGGAGCTCACAGAACCCACAAAAGCGCCCTAAGAGACCTTCAAGTTAAATCTTCTTTTTACAATACATGCCTTGCCAAATACCTCTCCTTGACCTTAGGATATTTTTAACTCATATTTGATCCCTAACCCATTTTACTCTATTCACCTCTACCACTTTATATTCTATAATTAGTTGTGCTGTCCTCAATTTAATTCTGATCCTTTCTGTAAAGTTAAATTGGTTCACAGGAAGGGAAAGGCGCAGTAACTGTCACACTTGCTCTGTGGACACCCGAACCGCGCCGTAAGGGAAGGGAGGAAGATGGGAATGAAAGTGGAAAGAGAGAAAGAGGAGCCGTAGTGGAGGGCTACGGAGTAATTTCGACCACCTGGGGATCTTTAACGTGCGCTGACATCGCACAGCACACGGACGCCACTTCGTTTCGCCTCCATCGAAACGCAGCCGCCGCGGTCGGGTTCGAACCCGGGAACTCCGGCACAGTAGTCGGGCGTCTTACCACTGCACCACCCCGGCGGGGTGATCCTTTCTGTAAGCCTCTAGTTTTTGCTCCAGTAGATAAAAAGGTGACAAAGAGAAATAAGAACTGTGCGTGACATACTCACTCCAATGTTCCCATTACTTTGTATCGCACTTGTACCAAGGTGGTAAAAAAAAATATATATATATATACTAATATAAAGACACAGAAGTGTCCCCGACTGTATCATGGGATGACCCTAATGTGTTTTGGTCACCAACCCAGGTTCAAAGGCAATGTCAAGAAATTCAAACATTGCTGTGGGTAGGCACCGCGCTGTTTGCACTTCTTTTTATCGCAATACCAGCAAAATAAAACTGTTACAGTAAGATCTGGTTAATCCGGCCCCCATCAATTTGGTAATTTAGGTAGCTAGAAATGTGGCCACAGCTGATCCCCATGTACTAAGTCTATGTCATAGGTCGCTCGTTATTTCAAACATGGGTGAGCTTGCATCAATTAATTCGGACAGGGCATCACATCGAGGTATGACCCGTGGAGTTGGCAATCGTCCAAGTAGAGCTCCCCAAACCTGAATTGCATTAAACAGTGGTTCCCATGCCCTTCAAGTGTGTATGCTATGGTAGGAGCAACGATAATCGAAGCCCCCCACAGCTGAAATATAGACCAGCAGCATAGTTTCAGTTTCACTTCTCTTAAATTTATGCCATCCTGCCACTGCCATCAGGCTTCATCGGCCTGCTCATCGGCCGGTCGCACTGTTTTGGACATTGCTTTGCACATCACTGGGCTTTTGGCATTAGGCGTCACATTGCCCTAATGCCTATGTTCTTCGTTAATCAAAGGCCAGTACAATATTGACACATCCAATATTATATCATTCTCCTCGGGGTACAACACAAGACAACGGCATGATTTTACAGTAACACCATTACACGCATGAGTTAACACCTTTAAGTACTCCTTTTTCCCCAGAATGATTACAGACTGGAATAATCTAACTAATGATGCAGTAACGCAAACTTCACTAAAAAGGTTTGAAAACCACCTTTAACCTTTTTATGTTGTTGTACCGCTAAATTCCTGTGTTTTGTTTGTACTTTTGTAATTGCGTTGTTCATATTTAAGATCAATGTGCTTTTTTTTTATCTTTAACTTTTTTTATATTGTTGTACCGCTACATTCCTGTGTTTCGTTTGTACTTTTGTAATTGTGTTGTTCATATTTAAGATCGTGTGTTGTTTCCATCACTGATGTACTTCTATATTGTGTGCTCACCTTGCAAAGGTCTTGTAATAGATCGCAGTATCAATAAATAAAAAATAAATAAAAAATGTGTATTCCTCTCTCCACTGAGCAGTCTGCACTGTGAAGCAGTCTCAAAATGCGACAGGGCTGTTTGTGAAAAGCACCACTGCTACTGTGTCGCACTGTGAAAAGACCGGCGGAGGTACTAACGATTTCCTGACAGAGTGCACAAAGCAAAGCACTTGACAAAACTGCAAAATATTGTCGTTGTGGCTTAGTTTTCATCTTGTGTAGACAGCCATATTCCAGGTGTTCATTTGATAAAATGACTGATACTCAAACATTTTTGGCAGTTTTTTAGAGGTATTCAATTGTTTCAACTTCAGGATAATTTGAACATTTTTCCTGGTTCCTTAACATTTTACTGTATATACTTTCTTCTTAAGCAATACTGGTGAGTTGCTGTTTATGACTTTAGCGTAACTGATAAATGCCCTCCACTCCACTTCATTCTTCTCCTAGCTATACCCCTCTCATGGCTTGGATCTGTAATCAATGCTTGCGCTGACTGGACGTATCTTTCACTGCCTCCAACAACTCGCCGCCTACTATAAATGCTGGTCTCTTCCCGGAGTTTTCTTCCTCATAATTTTTAAACCAGAGTGCTTAAATCCTCTTTTTTTTTTTATAATTTGTCTCTTGAATTACAAATCAGATGAAGGTTATCAGCAAATGGGAGATTACTAAGGTATTCGCCGTTAACTTCTACACCGTACCCTTCCCAATCTAATCCTCTTAATACTTTCTGTACAAATGATGAAATAGAAGACTGCCTCTCCCTGCCTGGCATACTTTGGCACCCTTCCTGCTTGGTATTTAATCAGCTTTTTGTAGAAAACTATGGTTGCTGTGCAGTACCTGTAGATATTTTCTAGCACCTTTGTATATATGTCTCTCTCGCAATGTGATCGCCCAGTGCTTGCATGACTGTCAATGTTCCTATTGGACTAAATGCTTTCCCGTAATCTATGAGGGCTGCATACAGGGGCTGGTTATATCCTGCACATTTCTCTATGAACCTGATTAGTGTGAGCATATGGTCCACTGAACAGTACTTTTTCTGAAAATGAGCTTGATTTCTCGGTTGAGTAAAGTCTAAGACTGCTCTGATTCTATAAATGTTTTTTTTTCCAATATTTACATATCCTTTCTTATGGATTACGATAATGTTGGCATTACTGCATGCTTCCACTATTCCTGAGACCATCTGACACTGCCTATAGAAAGTACACCTTATTATTCTAGCATAATGCTCCCTCCACCATTTAACACACTAGTGTTCAGTGGTGGGAATGGCCAAGAGCATTTTGAAGCATGCTTTGCAGCTGAAGAAATTTCAATTTGGAGCAACTTTCGGGTGTTTTGTGGCAGACCCAAGATAGTGAGAAATGATAGGGTTTGTGATTGGCTGGCTTGTGGGGTTTAACGTCCCAAAGCGACTCAGGCTATGAGAGACACTATAAAAATGTGAATAATAGAAGGTTATTAATAAATGACAACATGCACCAAAAAAAGATTTGAATGCTGTAGGATTCTAGGCAGTTGTCGTAGGCAGGTCTGAATATTTCTTCAATGCGCCAAAATTAATTTCCAGTTCTACAATGAATTATTCATGAAATTTTGTACCGTAACATTAGCGCAAATTTTTCTGAGTAAAATTCGCTGAGAACACTTAAGAACGCCCATTTCAGTTATTTTTTTTTTTTTTCACTATCACTTTGGGTTGTATTTGAAAATGGGTATATGGCTGTGCTCTGGCACAGACAGCTACTGCTGCAGCGTTAGTGCTCTTCATTTGAAGGCACTCTGCTATGAAGAGCCAAGACGAATAAACAGGCCACCAGTCAAAGGGTCCTTGTGAGATGAGCACAGCCGCATCACTTTGTTAGAGTTACATTATACAACAGGAAAGCGACCATGCCATCACCATTTCACGACACAGCGCAGGTAAGTCGAACATAGCTGTTGTCTCTCTGCTCTATGCTTCCCTAGTATTTGGCTGCCGACCGCTTAAGATATTTATGCATTTGTGATCAAGAGACTTGGTTTGGACTTCTTTGCGCCGCAACATAATTCATGCTCGTCTAGCAGATGTTCAGCAATGGCACATGGTCGAGATCATGTGTGCACATGCAGCACAGTTAGAACTCCTACTTATACGAATTTGCTTTCTGCGCTGAAAGTTAGAACTAACGTGATTACTTTACAAATAATCTGACAGCTTGGATGGAGACTGCGCTTGCTACAGGGAACGTGATTGTGGTTCTGGCAATCAACCGATCAGCATGGAGGGCACTCAAAATCTTTCTCGGGGTGTGGCAGATGGGGTGGTGCTGTACAAAAGCCTGATAAATTTAGCAGGACCAAATATAGCACTACTTAAGCCTCTTAAAAGCAATCTTTTTTCTTGCGCGTGCATTCACTGTGCTCATTTGGGACAGTGTTGGCAGCATTGCCGAAGCAGGTTTGCTAAGCATGTGCACACTGTGTGCTAGCAGTAGGTAGCAAAAGTTAAGAAAGTGAAACTCGAATGGGGTTGGATCCTATCAGTCATCTTTCTCATGACACACAGGGTGAAGGAATCAAGAGTCATGCGGAGGAATGTCCCTGAGCACATTAGACCTAAGCCTCAGCCTTTCTGCATTCTCCTTGGCTCTATGTTGCTGAAATAGCATTTTGGCGCAATTTCACCAAAATGTACCTGTTTGCAGCAGCGAGTAGCAGGCTTAATGCAATGCACAGGTTTGTGCAATTGGCACAGCGTTCCCACCAATGATATCTAATGAATTGTTTCCTGCCACTTTTCCTCTCTGCACTGATTCTACAGCTTTCCTTACTTCCTCCTTCATTACCTGCAGGGAATTCGATCTTGGCCCCATTGACTTTATCATCAATCAATGTTAAATTATTTTAGCTACTCAGTACCAATGGCAGATTAATTTAGCTATTGAACAAATCTGTGTAGGCTTTGTGAGCTACATTACCCATCTCAAAAATTGCTTATGATGCTGCTGCCCTTACGGTGCACGCGTCTTATAATTTGCCCATGCCCAATTTTCCACTGTCACCTTAAGGTTCTTCAGAATTTGCTTTAGAACTTTAGAGCAGGCCTCCTCCAAACAGGTCTTAAACAACCAACAAATTTTAGGCGAACATACTCGTGCAACTGCACAATTTTGCAACGCTCACCTGGAGCAGAAGAGCTGGCCACAGTTGCGACAGTGGTGGCGGCGCTCGGCAAAGGAGAAGCGTACCCCGCAAGAGAGGCAGCTATCGCCACCTTCATCCCGCACCCAGTGGTCAGCCATGGCTCGGCCTGGGTGCTCAGTCACACTCCAGGTGAACACTCGCCCTCTTGCATCACCCACATACACTGTCTTGTGATCCCTGAACACAAGCATTGAGCACACTGAGAGAGGAGAACCATGTGAAAAACAACACAAGGCTGCAAACCGAGTATAAGTGAACTAAAAACAGCACCCACTTCACCAAATGGCAGGGCCCAACTACAAGGCGCACCATGATGTGACTAACAGACATATGCCACGAACCCCATCGGAATGGGGTTCGTGGCATGTCTGTTCAGTTTCACTTTCAGGTGCTGGCTACCACTAAAATAAACTAGTTAAATCTCGTTACAAGAGACACTATTACAAGAGACACTCGGTTATAAGAGACATTTAAAAATGGTTTGGTTGGTTTTCCTATGTCTGCCATGTTAACAATATTGCATACAAGTGACATGGTTACAACAGACATTCTGTTACTAAGGACAACTTTTTCAGGTCCCTAGAGTAAAATCTTCACTATTTAGAAGACACACAACCCAGGTGTGCTCATGCAATGCAGCTGAAGAGTACCAACTTGTACATGATGCACTTCAGATTCCCTCAGCTAAATTCTGTTCCACATCAGCATCCTTTTTGTTGTATAGAGCTTATTCACGTGACGTCATTGCAGCTTTACTGGCAACCATGGCACGCGCAACACAACCTCGGAGAGAGGGAAAGAAAGAGAGAGAGAGGGGGCCTGCGGCGAATCATGATACTGCGTCGGTGAAATCCGAGCTCTGGCTGGACGGCGTTGCAAACGGCGTCTCAAGTGTCCGACAAATGAACGGTGCGCAGCAGGGAGGACGCCGGTAGACCGGCACCGACTCGGAAATATTTTTTTGTGTCTTTTAGTTTCGAACCGCCCAACGTTATGGCGTCTCCACATTACAGGGTTGCCACAACTGCCGCCTGCTAAACCTGATAGTGAATAGGGTCTATATGTCAGGAACTGAGAAGGCATGCTTCCTCATCATTGGAAGATCAAAACGACCCCGTTGTTTCAGCCACTGGCATCACATTACTGTCACCTATGAAACAATCAAAATGCATGAATGACATTAAGCATTTTTAACTCCTCGCTGTTAAAATTTGATCACAAGATGAAAGCTCAGAATCCTGATGTCTTTCTCTTTGTGGACAATGCTTCTTACAGCACCAAAGTTCTCGTGCTCAAAGCCACCAGTTATTTTTTCCCTCCAAATTCCACGCCCTACCTTTAACCAATAGACAAAGGCATTATGCGCTCTGTCAAGTTGCTGTACAAAACAGGGTTGGTAGAACGCCTGTTGCTCGACAGGCAGCAAGACTGTACAATAGTAATTTATGCCAAGTTTGCTGTTCAGGTGATTTCAGGTGTCTGGAATGGTCTGAGAAGTGAAGCTGTGAAAAACTGCTTCAGACAAGCAGGCTTTAAATGTGATGACATGATGTAAGAGGGCTCATATATTGATACTGTGGAAAGCTTCCTTGAAGCTGAAGCTTGGGCGAGCATCCAAGAGACTGCTGAGGTACCAGAATCTATTGAGGAATTCGTATCTGCAGATGTGGATCTTGTGTGCTTCCGAAGAGCTTACAGACTGTGCAATTCTCGCGCAAGTAAATGGCACATGTGCCATAGAGGATGACTATGAGGAGATTTCAGAGGAAAAATGTCAACATCTGAGGGTGACGAGCATGTAAGAGTGCTTCAAAGGTATTAGAGCAACAGGAAGGCTTGCAAAGTGAAGTGCTTTACTACCAGAATTTGGGAAGGAACACACTCTGCGCTCACAAAAAAAAAAAATACAGTAGAATCTCGATGATACGAATTCCAAGGGAGCACGCAAAATATTCGTATCATCCCTAATTCGTATGATCCAAAACAAGTCAACTTCCACATGGGAATGAATTGAAAATGAACCAAACTTTATTATGGCGAACTACTTGCGGCCGAAAAAGTCCGCAATGCTTGTCTGCACTTTTTTGCTGTTGATGTCGCGGACAAGCTCTGCCTGAAAGGCATAAAACTGTGCCGCGGTTTCGTCGCTCAGGCTGCCGGCACTTACGGTGTGGCGCAGAACGTCCAAAGCGTGAAGAGTATCTGCCGTTGACGGCGGCTGATCACACTCGTCAGCGTCACCATCGCTGTCAGGCTCATTTTCGCAATCATTCGCTTCGTTGACCAAGTCTTCAATAGACCTCAGCCCACAGGTCGCGACGTTGTTGTCCGCGGTAACGAAGTCCCGAGCCGAAGCTTCAGTTTCCAGATTGTCCCAGCCATCAATTGTGAGGTCTTCATCTGGCTCTTGACAGTCTCCTGCCGAAGCCGCATCAAGTCCGATGGCAAATCCGCACTTTCTAAAACAGTTCGAGATTGTGTCTGAAGTTACACTATCCCACGACATGGCTAGAAAGTGCAAAGCATCTAAGAGACTGATCCGCAAGTTTGCTTCTTTACAGTCAATTTTCGTCAGCAGACGCCTCACTAGAAGTCCTTTGAAATGATGTCTCACATTTCTAATTATCCCAGCGTCCAGTGGCTGAAGATGGCTGGTAGCGTTCGCCGGCAGGAACCTGACTTTCACGTTATTGAATGTCATGTCCTTTGGGTGGGCAGAGCACTGGTCCACGAAAAGCAAAATTTTCCGGTTTCTTGACGCCATTTTCCGATCAAGGCTTGTCAAGAACTCGCGGAAAAAATCTCCAGTCATCCGCGCCTTTCGGTTACCTTTGTAAAAGACAGGCAAACGCTCCGCCGATCGGAAACACCTCGGTTTCTTCGACTTACCAATGACGGTAAGCTGAAGTTTCTCGGATCCATCCGAGTAGCAGCAAAAGAGTACTGTTACTCTCTCCTTGCTTTTCTGGCCGCCCTGGCATGCCTGGCCTTTTACGCACAAACTTCTTTCCGGTTGAAGGTTGAAAAAGAGGCCCGCGTGGCGCGTACTCCAAAATCAGCGCCGGCAGTGTGCTCAGCCACTCATCTACAGCTGACTGGTCCACTTTCTTGCCTTCACCTGAGACGACCCGGTAGACAAGTCCGTGCCGCTCCTTAAACCGGTGCAGCCATCCCCCAAACGCTTGGAAATTTTCAATTCCAAGCAAAAGCGCGACGGTGTTGGCTTTTTCACGTAGCACCTTGCTGTCGACGTTGACGCCGGCCGCTGTCACTTCGCGGAACCAAGTCAGCAAAACCTCTTCCAGCTTGACATGGGTCGCTGTTTTAGCCTGCTTTACGTTCGCACCGAAGTGCTGCACATTCTTCAAGATGGCATCTCGCTGCCCAACAATGGTGCAGAGCGTCGACGATGCCAACCCTAGCTCTTTTGCTAAGTCGACACGCTTCTTCTTAGAATTTTTGTCAACCCTCTTCAGCACTTCAAGCTTTTCCTTAAAAGAAAGGGCTTTAAGCTTCCGCGACATTTCGGCAGCAGCGAACGCTTGCGTCTTTCTAACGTTTGGGCACCTCACGTCACAGCGAACGACCGAAAGAAGCGGTGAACGGAGAACTACCAAGGTGAACTACTGCAGGGGCAGCCAGCATCACAGGCCTCCTGGGAACAGCCGGCGAGACAACTTTTCGATAGACCAATGAGCTGCCAGCGAATGAGTGACGTACACAACTGGGCACGTGCCTCGCCTTGGCCGTCCTTGTCTAGTGCTCGTCAGTTTGCTACGAAAGGGAGGTGGGGGTAGGGTGGCTAGTGGGATGAGGGGGGGTTGGAGAGGAGAGGCAGCGGCCGCGGTGGGTACCCTCTCCCCCTGTGAGCTCTTGCGCTGAGCTGCTCGGTGGCTTTGTGCGTTTGTACAACGTTCGTTCGTATCATTCGTGGCGGGGGGGGGGGGGGGGGGGAGGAGTTAGCGGCGGCCGCGTCGGTTATGTTACCCTCTTCAGGCCAGCCGCGCCGGCCCACTCGCATGCGCGACTGGTTTGCACATTTGTGTCAACTGTGGCGGGTTCAGAAATTCTTCGTATCACCCCGAATCTTAACGTATTCTATACAATGTAGTCCGTTCAAAGAATTCTTAAAATTCATATCATCCCGAAATTCGTACCAGCCGTAATCGTATCATCGAGATTCTACTGTACATACATAGTATAAATAACTTCTTTAAGCTTTCATGGACAATTCCCTGTTAATACGTGTGAATGCATTTATATGCTGATGTGCAATAAACTGATCAACACAGTGCTTTTATAATTTTTGGTTACAAGAGACCTTGCTTACAATAGACATCTTTTTCGGGTCCCTTGAGTGTCTCTTGTAACGAGGTTTTACCAGCACACAAGCTAGACTATGAACGAAGTTCACAGGCAGCAAATGATGATGGTGAAAATTTTTATGTTTACCGGCCCACTTAACCACGTGAGGAGCAGTTGCAAGCTGGTTTGAGCCTCGGTCAGAAAGTGCTGCATTTTTAAAGCATTTGATGGAATAGAAGATAGTTCACTGTATAAGGAGGCCAGTAACAAGGAGACTAGCTACAATAAGTGAACAGCAGCAGATTCATGGCAACTAGGTGTCATCTGCAAACGTTTTGTAGCTGCTACTGCTGCTCTCAATTTTCTTAGTTTTCTGGTCAGCTTGCATATGAGAAAAGTTTTTTTTTTCCAGGCCTTTCAGGTGCTGGTTTAGGTTTGAGCACTCAGTACATACGGCATCTTTTCATTGATGAATGGACTGTTGCAACACAGTAAAATCTGACATCACAGGTAGCACGCACCAATGCTTTTGTTCACGTATAGGTATATATAGAAGGGCACACATAAATATGAATATTTTTGCACAGAACTAATGCAACAGTCCCAGACACATGCTAAGACTACAATTACATTGTTAAATGCAAGATTGCTGTCCTGCAGCTGGTGTCACATTTATTTCTGGTTTTTCAATGTTGCCGGTGTCCAAATGTCACTGCGATCATGTGTTGCAGTTCCTCGTAATGGCATATGTGAAAAGAAGTCTGTTCTGTGGCATTTCTAACATGACTGTTATGAGGTCTGATACTCTCACACCAGGCTTTTGCTGTGCAGAAAAGAAATTGGGGTCCTTGAAAATCAGTTAGCCATTTGTAGACAGAATTCATAAGTGCTGTGACTTACTTAGACACAGCCAGAGCAGTGACAGCTGCAGGTTCATTGTTGTCTTTTCTATCAAATGCCGTGTGCATGGTCAGCTTGCTTCGAAACACAAGCTGGCATGACCACTTGAAACCTGGAACAATATCAGAAGGCTGATATAGTCTTCCAAAAATTATTCACAGCTTTCCTACCCACAAATTCAAACCAATGGTTGTAAAAATAGGGCAAACCAAAAGGAAAACACAGTGATGAGCATTAATTCTACACAATGAGGATTTCGGTTATTTTTTTGATGGCATGTCACCACTTTTTTTTTTTGGTTCTCTCAACTTAGAAGTAATATAAAATAATTAACAGCAACCATTTTCTTGTTGCAAATAAAACACTAAAAAATCCCAACGCTTTCTTAAGTATTGACAACAGCTGATGCAATCAGTCCACTTGTATCTTCTCTTTCTACACACCATCCCGCCACCCCTATATACTTTCCAGCTAATCATATTCAAACAACTGTGCTATGAACAACATAAAACATGAGAAGCATCAGTCACACTACTTATGCCCATTGCAGGACAAAGGCTTGGTCCTGCACGAGCTGCAACCACCTCATGCCCACAGACTTCCTAATTTCCTCTGCGAGTGCAGTGAATGCTCGCCTGTTTCTTCCCCTTCCCTATTTCTTGCTGCACTTTTATTCCCTTTTACTTTCTGAACGGACCACGCCGCATCCTTTTTATGTTTGTACAGCTTCGCTTTTTTTTTTTCATACACACTGCGTGCTTTCTTTCACGGCTTCGAGGCCTCCGTAAAGTAGTCTTCTCCTCAATGCTGCTAAGCGTGGTGGTAAAGCCACTTAAACAAACACTCGGTGTTATTTTTCTGTTTTCAAATACAAAAACTCTTTGCTTCGCGATTCTAGGTAGTGCATGGGCGGCGATGTCATATCGTGAGAGTTGTCGCCACGGCCAGGCGCAATTTACTATAACCGATGTTTACCAAAAGCGTCTTTACTATAAAGGGGGAAAAATGTACAGTTGTCTATGGAACATGAACTGGGACTTCAGTTTCACTTTACTCTATCAGAGTTTTACTATATCAGAGTTTTACTATAGCAGGGTTATACTACTACTAGCTACACTTGGTGACAGCTTTTCTTAGCAGTGCAGGGAAGGCTACAGCAGTGAAAGTTTGACTGCACTGGTGCGCCCTGGCAACGTGGCACCCTGCTCACTCTCAATAACTTCACATCATTGTTTGGAGCAGCCGGTGCCATTTAGGAAAGCTCCTTGTAATTGGGCGCATTTAACAAATTCTGGATCTTGAAAGTTGTCAGTTATATTACAAACATGCCTTCAACAATCATTGCTGACATCATATCATTTTAGGAGGAAATTCATACTGCAAGCGAGGACAACATTCCGCTACACAGGAAAAGACTGTGTGCTTCAGCTCTATAGCTTCCACTCCCCTGACAAAAAAAGTTGCCACAGAGGCTGTCAATGCTTTAAAGCCCATGCACTTAACTCCAGGGAAAACTCCAGTGATATAAATATAGTAAATAAACAATAAAGGCAGACATTAGCCAAAAGTACCACACTGCTGTCACAGCTGCACATTTATCAAAGCTGGCCTGCTAAAGCAGTTACTTCCAGACTTCTAGGCACCAATTACATGCCTAATGCATCGCATCAGGAATTCTTTGGTCACAGTGAAGCCTGAAAAAGCAGCTACCGTAAATAATAATAATAAAAAAAAGTATATGTTGAGCAATCAAATCAAGGTCTCCTGAGTGGAATCATAGTCACGTGACTCGACAGACAGGTATAAATGAAAGCCAGACATGACAGCACCTAACATGTTTCTAGCTCATCACTTGTTGCCCACACACATTCACGACAGCCTCAAGTTTTGCATGCAGCATTTACTGAGCTTAGTCAGCTATTGCACAAATATTAAGTAAGAATACCTTCTTGCAAGCTTAGCACTAACTTTCCAGCAGCCACTTTGCTGTGGCCATAATAGTATTACTGATGTGTCTGTGTTCCCACAGATTGCACATGAATGTGATGAGCTCAAATGGATATCAAAATTTTGACTGATCCTTGATTAATCAGCACATGACAAGGGGTGATCTGAAAATTATGGGACTATTGCAGCCATATACACAGAAACAATATTAGTGCAGCGTAAAAGTAGACGGTTATCTAAGCTTAGCTCAAGAGGCAGCTCAAAATATTAACAATTTTTGACAGACAAATGCACTCACTTAATAAATGCATTAAAAAAAAAAGATGATTGGTCAGACTAACAGCAGGCACAATGTCTTACCATACATGAATTACATTCTTTCCCCTTACTCGAACCAGTACAAATTAAGTGTTCTGACCAGCTGACAGAACTCACCTTCTCTCAATATGTTCCTTCTGCGTCTCAGCTTGCGGACATCAATGCTCTTGTTTACTTCCAGTGCATCAGCCTCATTTATCATAACAAAGCTGTCAGTCAGTGAATTCTCTGACTTGCTGATACGAAGAGCAGCCCCTTTGGCATCCTCAGCTGTGCTTCCACCAGCACTCCTTGTATCCTCAGGAATGGTCAGTGTTGATTTTGTTATCTGCATAATTCAGGGTACATGAGTATAACGGCCTGGGGGGCGAGTTGGTGCATGATGGAATTGAACGGTGGCGCAACACGAAAACGGACACAGACAAGAAGGGGACGCCACATGCGCACACTACCAACTATTTATTAAACGGAAAGGTGGCATATTTATACGTCCATCTCAAGCATCACACTCATCGCCACAGTCCGCTCCAAACCCAACACGTGAACGCCGAGCAGCACCAACAGGAAATCAGACAAGATATTTCTAACCTCAGTAGATAAACTTAGGGTTCTGACTGCTTTTGCTTAACTGTTTTGACTCTGCTTTTGCTACGATTGTTTTATCGTTTTATTTTTTATTTGTTAGGGTTTGGGCTGGTCGCTTCTCATGTCTTACTCTGCTGTTTTCGGTCCACACTGCATTTGCTATGAGATATGGCCTGCCTTCCGTTTTTTTAAAAAAAGAAATTTTTTTTTCTCCCGTTTTTGATAGTTTATCTACTGAGGTTAGAAATATCTTGTCTGATTTCCTGTTGGTGCTGCTCGGCGTTCACGTGTTGGGTTTGGAGCGGACTGTGGCGATGAGTGTGATGCTTGAGATGGACGTATAAATATGCCACCTTTCCGTTTAATAAATAGTTGGTAATGTGCGCATGTGGTGTCCCCTTCTTGTCTGTGTCCGTTTTCGTGTTGCACCGCCGTTCAATTCCAGGGTACATGATGTTATGTGAAGTCTGCATCACAAAGCCTTTCAGGCTTTATTTCACGGCCTTAACACTTGAGCACAACTTAAACAATTCAAGTTAGAATGAGAGAAAGAAGATGGCTACACAGCATGAAAGAGTGCTGAAAAAGGTATGATGGGGAGCTAAGTTTGCAAGCCGACCCAACGTTTCAACAAGTGGACTTGTCTTCGTCTGGGGCCTAGGTGAAGACAAGTCTACTTGTCGAAACATTCGCTTGGCTTGCGAACTTAGCTCCCTTTCATTCCTTGTTCAATGCTCTTTCATCAAAAAATTTCAGAAAGACAAAAGTAAATGTCAGTAAAACCAAAATTCAGTAAGGCATGATGACATAACAGGCATACAGTAGTTTCCTAATCTTTCGCAAACAAATCAACCCCCCCCCCCCCCCCCCGCCAAAAAAAAAGGGGGGGGGGGAGGGGGGATCCAACAATTTCATGTTTCATATCAGATAATTCAGGAGCCACAAGTTAAGAAAGGGTTGGTACGCTGTAATGCCACTGTAAGTACACTGTCCCCATTCCCTCCCTTTCTGGCTGTGTGAAGAGACTCATTGACAAGTGTTACCTGTGTCTCGGCCTCCGCAGCTGCCTTTGACGGCTGCTGAGTGCTGAGAAGGCCCACCACTGTCTTGGAATGCTGGAGCAGGGAAGGTCGGCGGTCCTGAGAAGATCGTCTCCAGCCACTCTCACCACTGCTACCAGAGAGTGGGGAGGCAGCCCCTCGTCCGTAGCTCTTGACAGAGTCTGCAAGAGAGCAGCACGCACGTTTCTTTCACAGCATCAGCTGGTAACCGGAAGTTGTCCACACACTGCACAGCCTCCATAGAACCTTCACAATGGCTGGAAAAGCAAAATGCACACTGGAACCTATTTCAATCCCCTGCGTGATGGTTGTCCGATAGATGATAGCCTTGCACGTAGGTAAAGCATGAATGCCACAAGCTTAGGATGGCTACTTTTTCTGATGTGCAACTCACTTACAGATCTGATATTATTTTTTATTTATCTCAAACATGAATCGCACATATTTTTTAAGCAAACCTCTATGCAAGGTGTGCTTATAAGAGGCTTGGCCACAAGAGTTTGCTAAAAATGCTGCCAGGAGGCTTGCCAGTATGAATCTGTCAAGCTGTGTCGTGTTTAGTAGCAAAAATCCTCCACACTGGTCTTGTGCTGTGGCCTGTCATCGTAAGGAATGTCACAATGTGGCTATGTTTGCATATGAAGTAACAAAACAAAAACTGCAGCAATGTCTGCTCAAAGTTACAAGTCTTGTGGCGTCATGTTGCTGTATGCATTATGGAAATTCTGCAGAAAATATCTGAAACAACATACAGTTTTACCATGTGCAATAAGTGTCAGTTGGCATTGAAATTGTATCACTTTGATTGCACTTTGGCATAATATTTAATGCGAAAGCTTTACCAATCTCAAAAATCAAAAAGCTCTCGGCGATGTTTCCATTAACATGGTACCAAAACCCAATTGTCGTTGACAGTGATACAAAGCCAGCGGCACATGTGGAAAGGGAGAGATGCGGCCCATCGAAGCAAGCGTACAAGGGGAGTAGTGGTGACTAAGTACGGTCATCGGCCGCTGAAGCTCATGCCAAGAACAACCTTTACGCCTTGATATACTAAAAAAATCATGCATTTCAGAAATAACTTCATTATTTCATTAACGTCATTGCATCGAGGTTTTTGTGTAGAGTAGCCGCCATCGCCGGGATCATATCCATGTCTTCGCAATCAGCAGTTGAGCACTCTAACCACTGAGCCACTGCGGCAAGGCAAGACAGGCTTGAGTTATCCCAAGTGCATAAGTACTATAAGCACCACAATTATACAAGAATGAAATGACTATCTCAACATGTCTTTGCGTGCCAGCAAATAAAACGGATACTGCAGGAAATGCTGCTCTAGAGGTCAGAATGTCTCTCCGGACTTTGAACCATCGCATATGCTATCAACGTCCACACACCAGGGGGCTCAGCGCTTTACAGAGGGGCATAAGTTTTTTCTTTTTTTTTTTTTTCCTTGTGCTGCCTCTATAGCATTCTGTGCTCGCAAAAATTTTGTTGTATTCAAACTATGGCATGAAACTACTTCATTAAATCGTGGGAAGAAATACACACACTTTAATGGAAGCAAGACATTAAAGCAAAAAAAAAAAAAGATTTTTGCATTGTGAACTTCCTTATATCAACGTTGGTTATATTGAGCTACTGCCCACAAACTTTTCACGAAAGAAAATGAAAGCAGACTTCACTACCATGCATGCACTTTAAACAAGGGCTTGGCCTAGGAACTTCTGAAACAAGTGGCAAATTGTTGGCAAGCATGATGCTGACAGATGAGAATGAATGCATGTGTGGGAAAAAGGAAGTCTCCAAAAAAGGGCACTGTTAACCAATGCATCCAAAACGCTTACCATCATCCTCTGACAGTGAGCTGTCTGAGCCACACTTGATAAGCACAGCAGCTGAGGTGTGCTGCGTTCGAAAACTGTCCACATCATCCGTGTCAACGGCGCTAAGCTTGCGAACTATTCTCTCGGCCATTGTTTCCTGCAGTGGGGCTGGCTGTGTGGGTGGTGGTGAGGAAGACTTTTCGGGGGTCGTAGCCACACAGGGTTCTTCAACAACTGCCGGTGTGACAGCTGTGCTGCTCGGGTTTGGCTTCTTGCCCTCAATAGGAATTTGCACATAATCAGCAGACCACATCTGTAAAATTGGCCAAAGTGTATTAGGCTCTCAAGACTTCATCAGCGCTGTACTTAAGTCTAAAATAATGTGATGTAAATACCCTTGCGTGCTACTGATAACATGAACTGCAATGAAATGCAATCAGCAAGGGGATAACTGAAGGAGTGTCTACACCCTCTTATTGTTTTCCCATTCTACAAACCTCAGGCAGTACTAAACACCTATGACAAAGAAAAATAATATTCCAGTGCACAGTTTTCAAAAAGCCTAAAGCAACAAAATTCGGTTCACATACAGCACTTCGCACATTCCCAAGATGTCATGAACAAGCACCGGCAGGATATAGAGACTGAATTACTATAGCATAAGATAAATAGCCATGTACTAACAAGTCAATTAATGTTTTTTTTTAACAAAAAGAACATGGCAAACTATTTTGGCGACAGAACTGACGCTGGTGGCATGTCAACAACTTCAGTACTTTCTACCAGCTCATGTCACCTAACCTATAGGCTTAGCTTAGTCAGTGACCAAGATGACCCACTTTCCCAAAATGGCATCCTCCTAGTTGTGTCACCAGTCATTGTTACAGTAAAATCTGATTAATTTGACCCCCGTTAATTTAGAAATTTGATTAATTCAACTAGGATCGCAGTCCCCGCCAATGCCCATGCAAGTCCATGGCATTGGAAAGCCATTTATTCAGACATAAAATGGGCTCACTATGGTTAATTTGGATGGGAGATCACGTCAAGGCATGACCCGCACAGCTAGCGATTATCGAAATAGACTTCCCTTAACCTGATTTGAATGAAACAGCGATGAACGCGAACTTCATTCGTGTTATGGCAGGCACGGCAATGGCTGGAAATTTCCCATGATCAAATAACGCTCCGTAACATAGTTTCGGTTTTTCCGCCTTAATTTCACGCCATCCCGCGGCTGCAACTGGGCGCGCGCATCGGCAACACCTTTGTTGGCATCGACCAGTCACACTATTTTGTACACTGCTTGGCGCGTTGTCGTTTTTATTTTTATTTTGGGGTGGCATCATGATCTTTTATTGCATATTAATATATCCTTCGCGCACATCCACATGCTACCTCAAGTAGGCTGGAGCTGCTTGCTGGTACTGCAACTATAGTGACTATAGCGCTGGTTTGCCTTATTTTTACTGCTACTGACATAAATATGCTAAAGTTATCAGGTTGGTTGTTTGACACTGAACTATATTTAACTTACACTTTTTAATTAAACTTTTTTTTTTTTCAAAATTCAGCAACAATAATTAACTGCTGGACTGAGCAGAATTTGTATTTAACTAGAAAGCAGATAAACTTACGACAAATCCTCTTGATAAAAAAAATAATACAAAAAAAAATAAATAAATAAAATTGCCACAATACAAGAACATACCCTGACAACACCATCACTAGAGCCTGTCATGATGACGTTCTGGTTGTCCCATTCATTTAGCTGTGAAAAGCAAACACAAAGTATTTGCTGCAGGCGGTCACTGCGGCCAGTGGCAGTGTTCACGCTGGCCACCTCTTGGCCGTTGATGGTCCACAGAGTAATATGAGTGCCAGCACATGTTGCCAAGTCCCCCTGAACATGACAAAATACACAGAAACAATAATTTTCACCAAAACATGCACATGCAGAAAAAGCAGTGTTTGAGAACTGTAGCTTAATGACTTCAGTCCAGCCAAAATAAAACCTGACAACCGTTTACATATAATGTACAGTCATGAGCAAAAGTGGTATACAACATACAGCCGGTGGTGGAAAACTGCATTACAACGCCACCTAGCAACAGCTATCTGGGACCGAGACAATTGTGGCGGTGCTACATTTTACTGACATGCATGTGTCGCTGTCGCTAGATGGCGTTTGGATACAGTTTGCCTGAGCTCCGCCACCAGCTGAATGTTGTATACCACGTTTGCTCATGACTGTACATATAACTGATTTGACCTTCATAGAGTTACATCGCACAACATGCGAGATCTCTGTTTTAAAGTGCTTTGTGGCCATTCACGAGAAAACAGTAAAGGAGTGCCAGTTACTCTCCCCATGAACACTGGCTGTGCACAAAAACAAACAGCTGGCCAATTTCAAAACAGTCACATCAACAGTAATTCGCCCACACACGGTAAAGATGCTTCAGTCACATTTCAAAAAGTCCCTGAAGCTTCCCTTTTTTTTTTTTTGAAACGTAACAATTTTTACGATATTAACTGTGCAGATAAACTACTGACCAGCATCAACGCAGTGGCTCTACCAGTGATGAAGTTTTCAGTGTTCTCACAATAAGATACATAAAAAATTCAAACGAAACAAGAAATAATCTGTTTACTGCGAATTGCTTTAATGAAAGATGTGTGGATCAAGCAAAGCAACATCTGTTGTTTTCCATGCCAGCATAAAATTTAATGGTAAAGATTGCTGCCTGAAGAATCCTTTATTTAGGCTTTGGAATTGAATTAGTTTATTGATTCCTCGTACAAGCGAGAGGAGGCAGGGACTAAAGGCTATGTGAAAGCCTGACAGAGGTCCCCGCCCCCCACACAGATTCTGGCATTAAAAATTAAAAACATATCAGTAACAGTTTGTCATTTCACACACTGTTAGGATAAAAACGCACATAATACCGACAGTGAAAAATGGTTACAATTACTTCTACCATATACTAATTACATAAGAAAAATGTTCATCTCAAAATCATACATTTCGCACAAAACATTTTCATCTACATGGAACAATTTAAGAAAATAAAACTGATATGAATACACATGAACAGTTCCTATAACTTATGAAAAACAACCTACTGAGATGGCTGTACACACTAAGAAAAATAAGTGCTATTATTAAATTGGTGCTATTATTCACATACCCCATGGATATTAGTGCATAAAGATCAGCTGCATACTGGTACACCAAACTTCTTGTGAGAGGCTTGCACTAGGAAAGTGCCTGGTAATTACATTAATCTCATTATCTTTATCCATCACTTGAAATCCTCTAAATATGTATACAGTCGACGACTGATTTTTTGGACTCTCAACGGACTGCGAAAATGTCCGAAAAAACAAATGTGCACCAAAAAAGCTCACTTTATTGCCTATTACTGATTTTGAAGATGGAAAAAGTCATGAATGCTTTTCTGCACCGCCCTCCGCTTCCGTGCTAACAGGTCCGCCTGAATTTCGGCGAGAGTCTCGTAGTGTCGCCATAAGCCAATGAAAGGGTTACGAGCGTTTGCATCAGCTCAGCTTGCGTTGGCTGCACTGTTGCAGGTGAGTCATCGTCGTCGTTGCTCTCAGACTCCGCAAGCACTTGGCGAATAATTTCTGCATCTGTGAGCCCAGCGCACAGTTCCAACTTGTGGTCCACATCTGTGAACTCTAGAAACGAGACAGTCGATGAAATTTCGACACTTGTAATGCGAAGGTCGTCAATGAGCTGCTCATTGCCTGACAGCTGTTCGACGACGCTCTCCTCGTCCAAGGCAGCCGATTCGTCATTCAGTACAAAGGCCGCGTGGCGAAAGCAACTGCGCAGCGTTGTGGGTGCCACCGACTTCCACGCATCAGCGAGCACATTAAGCGCTCCAAGCAAATCGACAGACTAAGTTTTCCCACTGTCGAGGCACACCACCACACGCGAAAGCAAGCGTGATCGATAGTTGACCTTGAGGTTTCGAATCACACCTTGGTCCATTGGCTCCAGGACACGTCGTGTTCGGTGGCAAAAGCTTGACGCGCACAGCTTTCAAGTTGTGAATGTGCCCGCGTGCAGCGCTGTTGTCAACAAACAACAAAACTCGGCAGCCTTCTTGGTCAAACTTACGATCCAGTTTTCTCACGTAGCTTTCAAAAAGCTCCTGCATTATCCACGCCTTCTTGTCAGTCTCGTACAAGACAGGCAGGGTCTTTACGCCTTTGAAGCATTTTGGGGCTTTCGACTTGCCGATGACGAGCAGCGGCAGCTTTTCTGTTCCCGACATGTTGCTGCAGACCAAAACTGTAATCCACTCCTTACTATGTTTCCCACCATGGCAGGGGTCACCAGCAAAGGCAAGAGTCTTCTTCGGCATAAGCTTAAAAAAAAGCCCGGTCTCGTCGCAGTTGAACATGTCACTTGGCGAGTACTCTTGTTAGAGCGACTGCAGCTTCTCAGAGCGATAGTCCGCGACAATACTCAGCTCAACAGCTGCACTTTCGCCGCACAGTTTTTTAAATGAGGTTGAAATGTTTTTTTATAGCCAGCCGTCGCTGACCTTAACACCTTCAATGTTCATTTGAAGTGCCGTCGTCTCAGCTTTCTGTTTGAGGAGGCCACCGGAGACAGGAACCTTGCTGGCCACTATTGACTTGAGCCATACGAGGAGGGCATCCTCGAGCTTTGGGTAGGTGCCTTTGCTTACATTCTTCTGATGACACCCAGTCGACTTCTCTGCTGGCTCCAAAATTTCTGCTTGTTTTTTATGTAGTCTGAAATAGTTTGTCTCGAAATGCAGAACTCTTTCGCGACGTCTGCATGTGATCGGCCACCTGCCACAAGCTTCACAATACAGTCGAACCCGGTTATATCGAACCCGGATATATTGAGCCCGGATATATCGAATTTTGGTTATATCGAACTCACGAAATATCCCCTTGAAAATCCCATGTAAAAGTATAGGAAAGTCGCGTCATATATCGAACTCAATTTCACCGGTCGTTCGATATATCGAACTCCGCACCACGCACTGGAAAGTGGGCCTTCCCCGAAGAAGATCGCATAACCCTTGGCCGTTTGCCGCGTGACGTTTTCAAGCCACGCGCGGAAGGAATGAGAGGGGACAGTTCGGCGACGGCTGGTCTGGGCAGCTCAGCGCCCACTCCCCAAAGGCGCGCGCATCTGACAAGCAGTTGTCGTTTCCCGCGCTTGTCGTTTCCCGCGCACCAACACATGACATTTACAAGCCATGTGCGTGGGTGTGCCCATTCTTTTGCCAAGCTATCTCTCTCCTTCAGCACGCGCAACGCATGCGCCAAGCCAGCTTAGCCCGTTTTCGGACAGATGTCGGACGCTTTCTCCAGCGTGTGTTGCGGAACCTTCTGCGTGCGGCGGCTGAGCGGCTGACGTGGCTATGGCGCCTGCGGATGTTAAGAAGCGGCAACTCTCTCTCTGTTTTTTTTTTGTTTTGTTGTTCTTTTTTTCCGAGAGTCATTCTTTCTTATCGTTGTGCTGTACGCGCAGCGTAGCGTAAGATATGGCGGCTGCGGACGTTAAGAAGCGGCAGGGTCTTTTTTTTTTTTTTTCGCGGGGATGTTTATTTTTTATTTTTTTTTATCATTATCCTTGCATGTATGAATCAGCGAAAGCGCGTGGTCAGCTGCTGCGATCATGACGCCCGCCCCAAGCGCGGCGTGATAAATCGAACCAGACTTGTGCAATCAAACCATCACGAGCACTCTGCCAAGTTCGCTCCCCGCCACTGGAGGAGCTATAAGATAAACGCGCCTCGACGTTATCGCTGCGCAGCATCTTGGCACGCTGCCAATGAGCTGTGGATGAGACGACCGAAACGGACTGACACGCGCCATCGACATGCAAGCGAATATGCTCGCGATTTTTGCCGCCGCGGCGACACTGAAATTTTGTTTTGAGCTGCCGCGCTCGAGCAGCGAGAGGGACGCAGTTCCAACAAGTTCGAAAATTTTCGTTCTGTCGCTGCCGCTCGTCGCTGAGATCGCTCAATCGCTTGCATGTGAGCGCGCTGGCCTTAACGCATGTTTTTTTTTTTTTTTTCAAATTCTCGGGTGCAAAAGTGGAGGGTGGGTTCATCATGCGAGTGGGTTGATTACGCGACAAATACGGTATCGTTTTTTCGCATCATAAGTGCGGTCACAAGCCGATTTCTGTATAGCGAATTATCAATATATCGAACTATTTCGCGATCCCCTTCGATCGATATATCCGGGTTCGACTGTAGCCGCTTTCTTCGCCATCGACATGGCGAGGTATTTTCCTCGCTTCATCGGTGCCTTCGAGGCCGGCGACAACATCGATGATTGCTTTTCCATTATGAACCACTGGATCACAACACCGACTCCGTTGAGTGCCTTCTCGCTGCTAAGCGTTGCAGAAAAAAAAAAAAAAAAAAAGAGCTCCTTATAAAATCCGGAAACAGCTTCTCGAAGAACTGAAGTTGATTCAATTAAATGCGAGCCACAGTAGCGACAGAACGTAGTTCTCGCATCAGCACGACCAAGGCTAGGCGGTATGCTCGACAACGCATGTGAAATGCACGGCAAACACAGAGGAACAACAGGCAGTCGAAGTGATCACGCTAAAAAAAAAAAAAAACCCACTCCGGCAGTGAGCAGCGACGCTGTCCCAGAAGCGGAAGCTGCTAGGCAAATAATATAGCCTAGATCCAGCATAGATTGTAGGATGGATAGTTGGATTTGCGAGAAGAGGAAAATGCGAAGATGAAGAAGACAAAATGGCGAAGACGAAGAAGCTCGCACCTGCTCTGAGAAACGGCGGCTTTGGCAGCAGCAACGTATCTGTAAAGCTATTGCAGTAAAGCCTCATTGCACTTGGTGGAGGTGCCGCCTTTTCTGATCCTGGAGCTCCGCAGTTACACCATAACCAGCCCTGCCACTGTGACTGACACTATGGCTCAACCTGGCCCGCTTGTCCCCAACACCCCCATCTGTTCAGGGCCAGCATGGCAGCACGATCCACCTATCTTCAGTGGCACGGATGACACAAACGTGGAGGACTGGCTGACCTCCTACGAATGAGTGAGTGCGTACAATAAGTGGGACAACAGCGTTAAACTCCCCGTCATCTTCTATTTGTCCGCAAATTTGTGGTTTTGAAACCACGAAGCTGATATTGTCATGGTGTGAAGTCTGATCAGAAGTCACCGCGGGACACAGGAGTCACAGAAGTCACAGTGCGGCAGGAAACTAGCAGGCCCGCTTCAACAGAAGAACTTTGGTTTCTTCGCCTCGAGGAGGCACACGCTCGCAATCAGCACAGAGGGAAGACAAAGAATGCACCGTGTCAATATTTCTACCTGGGCGGTCTTTAAAACTAGCCTCACCGAGGTTTTCGGCTGCTCCACTGTTCGGAAACTATGCCAAACAACGGTTGGGTTCCCAGGCTCAGCAAAAAGACGAAAACTTTACCAGCTACATTGAGGATGTTGTTGACCTATGTAAACGCCTTAATCCGTCGGGATCGACAATGACTCATATCTGATGTTGACAGCCAAGAATCCCCAAACCATTTCTGACGTCATCTCTTTTTGTCAAAGTTATGACGAGCTCCGAAAACAGCGTCTCATCACGCGCCTTAGCATTTGCTCGGAAGACGCCGTTTCGACTCTGGATCTTCCCGCCTCGCCTCAATATCGCGCAACGCTTCTCCAGCAAATTCAGCAGTTTATACGGGAAGAGGTGGCTCGACAGTTGTCTTTTGTTACCTGCCGCCCTGCCACACAATCTCTGTTGCCCCCATTGCAACGCGTCATCCAGGAGCAGGTTGCTGAGATCCTGCCACCCAGCAACCCACCACCTATGGTCGCTGCTCCACTGACTTATGCCGAAATTGCGAGCAGGCTACCGCTTCCACCCGCTATGCCTACGCACGCGACACTGGGCCCCAACTTTTCTAGGCGGCCACCCGTGCTTCAGGGCACACCTGCACAGCCTGCTCGTCCTCGCACCGATCCGCGGTGCGATAACTGCCCCATTTGCTATGTCTGCGGTGTAGCTGGCTGTGTGGCCCGGTGCAGCCATGCACGTCTATCCCATCATTACGTCTACGGGCCCACAACAACGTACGACGAACCTGTCTCCGACCCAGTCTTGCGTCGTCCGTCTTCGCCTCACTCTCCGCCTCATTCCGACTCATACGCACACCGGTCGGCGTCTCCTCGACGCCGGTCCCGCTCTCCTATGACCCGACGCGAATCATCCCTTATGACGGAAAACTAGGCACCGTAGTTCCGAAGGCAAGAACTGCGCCCTCAGCAATCGTGTCAAGCCCTGTCGATTTTATTGAAGTTTTCCTCAAAGGTGTTCCTGCTGATGCCCTTGTTGACATTGGTGCTGCGGTGTCCATGATTAGTCACAATCTGACCCGGCTGACGTTTGGAATGTTCGAAAAATCGAATAGCCCTCCATAGAGTGTCCGAAATTTTGAGCCGCATAATACATTGACATTATAAGATATGTCCTGGTGCAGGGAAAAACTCCGAATAATCAAGCATGTTCGAAAAATCAGTCGTCGACTGTATATGCCTTTCACTTAATTTATTGTAGCACCTCCCAGCGATCATAAAGAAAACGGCAAATGGTACAAAAAATGCTGTAAAAATACAATAAAAATGTGTCAAATCAACAGAAAATGTAGAATGATGGCTCCTATCATGAGGATGCAATACAAATGCACCGTTTGGTCTGAAAAACTCAATTTCTGTCCACAAAGACACATTAATTAGTAATCCTACAGAAAAGCTGGTGGCTCTTTGTGAAGGTCAGAACCATACAACAGGTTCCTATTGTTAGAGTGTGCTGTGCAATTTAAGTGCACGTTAAAAAACCCTAGGTGGTCAAAGCCATTCGGATCCCTTCACTACTACGTCCCCCACAGCCTGAGTTGCTTTAGAACATTGAACCCCATAAAACCAGACCAAAAAATACTCCCGAACAAACCTTCGAAAAATTTTCAGGAGAAGTGGAGCCATGCCTGTGCGATACAGAAGCTTACTTGAAATCAGCAACTATGTACTATTCTGGTCACTGCTAGGCAGCCAGCATGTGAAGTGCACTGTGGTTCAGAGTTGTATGTAACACATTACAAGTAATCAATTACATATTTGTTCATTTTGTTATAAATCAATTACTTTTTCAAGGTAACGTCATGGGTAATTCGATTACTTTTTGCTGTAATTGATTACTGGTAAATAAGGTTACTTTTTTTCTTTCATTATATGCAGCACTAGAAAAAAATAATAGTGGCAATTTTTTTGTTATTATACCTATGATACAGGCTGGACCATCTCTTTGACGAATGAATGTGAAATTCTGCTGGTATCCTTTGAGATTGCCCAATTTAAAGCTAAATGATGACTAGCTCCAGCAATTGTTAGTAGACAAACGGAACGATCCATGTTATGGTTTTGCACCACAGATAGCATCTAATGCTGCGAAGAAATCCCCTGCGACGAGTTTTTCTGGTTTTTCTTGGCCCTATGTGGCACTTTACCAGAGGGCTAAAAACAACAAAACGTGGCTCTTCATAGAGAACCAAGACAACTAGCATCGAAGCATTGTGCAGCCATGACATAGTATGCAATGTGCTCATATGCTCTATGTCACTCTTCCCTCCAGCGCATACATATGCGGCAGCTGATGTCTTCACAAAAAGATGTGAGGAAATTAACGACGGCAGCTCTGAAAAACAACTTTCTTGAAAGTTAACAGCTTGTAATAAACTGTCAAGTGACCTGCACTAGTTCATTGTAGTCTAAGCAAACTTGTGTTATGACAATAAACATTGCAAGGAAAGTAATGCAATGGTAATTATTACTTTTCTGTACACTCAAACCTCGTTATAACGAAGTCTCATTTTGCGCAGACATTCGTTCGTTATATCCGATATTTGTTGTAAAAGTACACACACATATTCCTACAAAACAAGTCTGTTTATAAACCCAAGTAAAGACTACCCTAATATGAAAAACACAGAGTTGAAAAAAATGCACAATTTTTTTCTTTAAAGCGTGGTATAAGCATGCGAAACTCACCTTTCATTTCGCACTGCAAAGCAAAAATAATCACAAAAATTGCGATTTTGGCCACGCAGAACTGATTTAGTTAAAAAACGACGTAATCTTCATTTGGCAGCACTTCATACTATTTGTTAGAACAAATTTCTCAACGAAATCGACACTGTGCAGTGCTTTCCTAATGTCAGCTGATTTGGCCACAGGTAGCTTCTCAAGGTACCTCCTCAATTTCCTCACCATATCGGCCTCGGTGCTGCTGAGAGCTCGCTCTTCGCCTTCTTTTTCACTCTCATCGCTACTCGTAGCATCATCTGATGGAAGCAGCTGATTGACAATTTCTTGGTCGGTCAATTCGGGCACCACAGCCAATTGTCATCAGCAGCGATGAAGTCCTCAGACATAACGTTCAGAACCGCCAGTTGATGCCATGTCGGCTCATCGAAATTGTCCACTTCACGTTCAGAATCGTGGGCGTCGTTGGGCTCAGTCTCTCAGGCGGATGGGCTAGGCCAGCATCGACAAATCAATTTCTTATTGTCGACTGTGCCACTTCGTTCCATGCACCGTACAGCATGTCCACCGTTGTTTTGAGGTTTACGGCCGTTGATATGCCTCTGTCTATGTTAAATAAGAACTACTTAACCAATCGCTTCCGGTAGCAGCATTTCAGTGAGCAAATGATGCCCCTGTTTAATGGCTGCAGCACGGAGGTCGAGTTTGGTGGCAAAAAAACTGGGCAGACCGCTTCAAGAGTTACAGACACCTTATGGGCACAGCAGTTGTCCAATCCAAGGAGAACTTTCCTGCGCTGTTCTGTCATTTCTTTGTCGAAGGCCTTCAGCCGTGCTTCAAAGAGTGACGACGTCATCTATGCCTTCTTATTCGAGCAATAGTCCACTTGGGCATTCCGGGCGTTGTGCAGGCACCTGGGGTGGGCAGATTTACCAATAACAGTCGCCTTTTATCTCACCAATCCATCTTGACACAAACAATGATGGTGACGTGGTTTTTGCTTTTCGAGTGATTTTTCCGAGAACAGCTTAAAGAAAAGCGCAGTCTCGTCCACGTTGTAGACATTGTGCTCCTCGTAGCCTTCCAATTGCACGCGGAAGCTTTCTGCTCGCTTCTTGCAGTTCTCTATGTCAACGACTGCCTCTTCGCCAGACAAGGCGTGGCAAACAATCTGGTGGCGGTCTTTAAATAGCTGCAGCCAGCCACTGTTTGCATAGAAGTCATCGTGGCCCAAGATGCAAGAGAGACTTCTTGCCTTCATTTGAAGCATGGCACCAGACACAGGCAGGTTGTACGCTAATGTCCTTGAACCACGCGAACAAGCCATCTTCAACATCCTGGTGGTGACAATACCTGACGCGCTTCCTGTCAATCTTCACGGTGCCTGCAGAGTGCACATTTTCAATCTGCTGCCTTGCGCTCAGTATGGTTGATAGAGTGCTAGGCGTAATGCCGAAGTTTGCGGCAATCTCTTTCTTGCGCCCGCTGTCGACCGCCCTGAATATTTTTATCTTTGTTTCAAGAGAAACTGCTTTGCGTTATGGCGCCACCATGTTGCAAGACGATGGCACGACCTCGAGAAAAGAGAGCACAGGCACGGGCCAGCAAAAAGTAGCAGCAGGGGTGCGCGGGCGGTGGTTCGATCTCATGCTGGTCACATGCCAGGCAGCCGTTGATACTAGATTCATTGGTGGTCCCTAGATGGCGTGGCATGCGAAAGCGCGGGTGATTCAAACACATTTTAGGCGGGGGTTAGCATCTTGCAAAAATGTTTTTTGCTTCTTTGCGGACTTTGAGTCGTTTGAATACAGAATTTGCTTCATTATAACCGATTTAGCGTCAAATTTTCAGTTTTTCATTTCGTTATACAGATAGAACTCCCATAGAAATAAAGCACAGCTAACCAAACTTTGTTTTTACTTCGTTATATCCGATAATTCGCTGTATCCATGTTCGTTATAACGAGGTTCAACTGTAATTGTTCAGTTAACTTTCTGGGGCTGTAACTAACCACTGTAATTGGTTACATTTCATAGTTGATTGCTCTTTTTTTTTCTATAACCTGTGCAAGACTGCTGCGCTTTGCATTTACAGTGAAAGCTCGTTAATTCGAACCTCGATAATTCGAATTTTCAGATAATTCGAACTACACTACTTGGTCCGGCCAAACTCCATAGAGATCTGTGTATAAAGAAGACCGTTAATTCAAACGCAAGTTGGTTCCGCTACGGATAATTCGAACTACGCACCGCCGCGTCTGGGCGGCCTGGCGCACATCACGCGGCAAAAAAAAAAAAAAAAATAAAGAAAGAAACACCTCCGCAATCGGAAGGCATAATTAGAGGCTGCGCACTTCCAAAACGGGGACAGAAGATGAAACCAGGCAAAACCATGGAAGAGTGGGTAAAACTTAAATGGCGCCATGACCAACGCAGCGGCCGGCGGCGTTGGAGGGAGGGGACGGCGGCCGCAGCAAGGTCAGTGCATAGTCGCGCGGCGGTAGCTGCCTGTTCTCTCTTCTGCGCAACCTCCGTAGCTTACAACTAAATATTCGTTAATTCCAACCCTGTTAATTTGGAAATAGGGATAAGTACTGTCGGCGCGGTCCCTGTCAACGCCCGTAAAAGGCTATGATCTCGGACGGACACTATAGGTTAAACTTTTTTTTTTTTGCGATAGCCATTCATTCTTCCACTCATCAGTCGTCAACGGAACCGCGCGAGTCAGCCGCGATCATGACGCCGGCTTTTAGCACCGTTCGTTTCGATGATTGGAGTGGCAGTAGCGACCGCCTCAATCGCTCATAGCGTGATTAAAGCGAAGGTACTGAAAAGGAGGCTTGTACAACCGGACAAGCGCTGGCACTTTGCCAAGTTCGCTTCCCTCCCCCCCTGCCGAAGCTAAAGTCAAAAGATAAACACGCCATTATCACTGTGCATTATCTTGGCGCACTGCCAAGAAATGTGTTGTGGACCGTGATAGCGGAGGAATACGCTAACGACTGACGCCTTCCCCCCCCCCCCCCCCCCCCCAGATTCATAGGCACAAATCGGGGCTGGGTGGGTTCATTATGCGAGGAGTTCGTTACGCGACTAAATACGGTACATTTATCGTAATACAAATGGTTCTGGTCAGTTTTTTCGAGGCCATTTGATAATTCGAACATCGGATAATTCGAACTTTTTCCCCGGTCCCGTGAAGTTCGAATTAACGAGCTTAAGTTTTCACCCCATCCATTACTATATTTAAAAATTTAAAGGGTTAGTTTTATGCCAGCCAACTGCACCCAAGAAGGCATCACTGGCTTCAACTTTATTCAAATAGCTTCTCACTCCAGATGCCCCACCAATAAATACTGGCATACACCCTGGCAGCACTGTCACAACTTCATAATATTAAGGAATTTGCTATATGAACGCTCGTTACATCCAGGTATTGCCTGGATGCAGGCTACATTACTGATGCCACAGCTGCACAGTAAGCACAGTGAGCACTGAGCAGTGGAGTACGGCTGCAAATGAATCCCATCAGCTGAAAACAGTTTTGTGAATATATTTCTTGTGTTTCAGACTATACAAATTGCATTCATTTTTTGCATGAACCTTGGGTGCCACAAATTTTTACGTAGTCCTATGAGAGTCGTACCAATGCAGTTATGCTATATTTTTATTCTGGCAGAGCATTACAAAAAGTAGTGCATATTAAAAATAACGGCTTGAGGGGCAAGTTGGTGCATCATCGTATTCAGATATGTGGCGCAAATAAACACAAACACAGGAGAAGATACACAGCACACGCGCACACTACCAACTGTAAGAAGAACCGGAAAACACTTCCTCTTCTACACTCAGGCACGTCTCAACTTCCTCTTCTTCTCATTTTCCTCTGCTTTGCCCAGCGTGGTAGGAGCTGCTGGGCAAAGCAGAGGTGTGGATTTACAAGACAGTATAGATTTTGTGACTGTCATGTTTGGTTGATGTTTTCGGGCTGAGAGGAAGAAAGTGTCAATATTCCTTTGGGAAAGAAGAGGAAGAATAGAAGAAGAGGAAGAAGAGATTGGTCACCGCCATGTTTGGACAAGGTTAAGGTCTGCGAGGAAGTGAGTGCCATTTTTCCCCCTGGGCAAAGAAGAGGAAAATGAGAAGAAGAGGAAGTTGAGACGTGCCTGAGTGTAAGAGGAAGTGTTTTCCGGTTCTTCTTACAGTTGGTAGTGTGCGCGTGTGCTGTGTATCTTCTCCTGTGTTTGTGTTTATTTGCGCCACATATCTGAATACGATAGTGCATATTGTACAGCGCTGTTCAATTGTGAACGCATAATTTATGAAAAGTGTTTATCTTGGTGACTTCTGGCACTGTCAGAGTTTCTTGGAATGAAATGAGCCAAGTCTTACCGTGAGGTCATTGATGGCGACAGCAGCGATTGGAGCAGTGTGTCCCCGCAGCTGGCGCACAAACACGAGTCGGCTCAGGTCCCACAAAATGCAGGAGTAGTCCCGAGAGCCACTCACAATGAGGTTGTAAGGGCGTGACGCTGCCAGGCACGTGACTGCCTCTGTGTGGCCATGCAAGTTTTGCTTCAGTGTCAATTTCTTCTTGTCAAACTGCCACACAGTCACCACCTGAAAGGCAGCATCGATTAAGAAAAGAAAGCTTGGTCATAAGCATGACACATGCCTTATCCTAAGCAACTCAAAGAAAAAATCTAACAAATTTCAGTCATCTCTTTGCCACAGCCTGACTAAATGAGAGCAAGAAATGATCAACACCCTTCCTTACAAACTAGCAAAGCAGTGCACAGCAGTAAAATACAAATGAACTTGTCAGTAAGACACGACTGAATATTTTGCACAGCGATGCAAAATGCACACATCTTGCCATGATAAAATGGCTGTATAGATAAATGGAAGCTTAGAGCTAAAGTAACTGTCACAACATAGAGCTGGCTAAAATCACTGCGATATAAAATAACTATAAAGTTATGTGACAACAGCCAGAGTATAAGTTGTGTTCCTCTCACATGAACAGTTTAAACTGCCACAGTCATTGGAAGTTGACTTCAATCACAGTTAAGCACTGCTAGATGGCAATGTAATGGCAATTGCATTAAATGAGATTAGTGAACCCAGGTGAATGAGCCAAATGAAAAGATAGCAGGCGATAGCTCTGTTGTGTCAGTTGACATGGTGACATCTCACTGCTACTTGATCTCCAACTGCAAAAAGCACTGCTGGCCTGGCTAAAATAAACATTAACCTAGAACCCTGTCTTTCTTGGGCTGCTCTGGCCAAATAGAGCACACAAATGCAAGCTCATGGAGCGGTTTCAGTTTAGTAAAAGTCAGTAAAAGAAGGCATGAGGAGCTTAGAAATGAAAACAACAAAGCATAGGGCTATTTTCATTCAGTACTGAGCCTAACAATGCTAGGCCGTGATAATCATAAACTGAACTGAATTCTATTAAAGTACAGTTGAAATCTGGGTCAGCTGGTACATGTTCTTGAAAAATAAACCAGTCAAAAGGCGAAGGACAGAGAAGTGACGAGACACACAAAATGCCATGCTCTTTATATAGGTGAAATCCACAAAGTTCACCAAATTTCTGTAAGAAATTACTCATGCCCAGTCGACAGAATGCAGGCTACATGGGTTTTTAAGAACACAGCATTTTTTGTGACCTTAGTAGACCCTGCTGGCTTACCGAACTTGTGCCTGCAGTGATGATGATTTTGCTATCTGGACAGGCACAGCACAGAATCTCTCCTGATGGAACATCTTCCCAAACAAAGTTGCAACGCTCAGTTTCATAAGGACCCATGCGAATACTGTAGTCAGCAAATCCCCAGGCAACATATCGATTGTACAGGGGTCCGATGAGCCCTTTGTTCTGCTCCACGGCCAAGACTGTCTTCTCATGTTGTATTATCTGACCAACAGGACCTTTCAATTCTGGAAAAGAAAAAGAAAAAAAAATTAGTTGCACTGGTTGATACTGACACACGCGGGTGAGGGCAAAACTTTATTTTTCACAATTTAGGCAGGGTGCGGCGCTTTCACGAAATGGCATTTTTCAGTAAAATTTTCAAGCTATATTCCAAGGAACCTACTTTACTGTCCTATTTGAACTGACACTACGCCTTGTGCCGAGACGAGTGAGGCCCTTACCTGCATATATACGACAATGAAGCTTCCAGCCAAATATTCAAGGAAAAGGCAAAAGTAAATGAAGTGTATGTCTACAAGCAGAAATAAAACTATACCTACCCACCCAAGTGTGGGTCTCAACAACAATGCCATACCATCAGGTGGCATAGACAAGAGCTTGGCAAATACCTGTGTAATTCAGAATATCTCATGTTGGCTGCACTATCAGTACTAATGGCCAAAATAAAGTGGCAAAAGTATAGTACATGGTTTTTGGTGAAGCACAAACTGATGGTGGGCCATCGCATGCGCTTTGATCACCTCAGAGTAAGCTGATTCTGTGATGAAGGCTACTAGCATTGTGGATGTGCCATTTCTATCTCATCTTGCGAACGTGTGAATGGCACCCACTGCTGCAACGCTACCAACACATCCATGAATGGGCCTGCAGCCTTACTTCACTGGTGGCTGGACAGATTGCAGTGCAGTGTGACCAGTTCAACAATGTTGGAAAAAATTTAAAATTCAAGTGACAAACTTCATTCACTAGTGATTGTGTAGGAGGAAAACAATTCTAGCCTGCACTCTCTAAAGAATGTTTCATGATTACTAACACTGCTGTTGCAATAAGCTACACTTAGTGGGGAATATGCTCCAGGAGCGATGCGAAACGTGGCCGGTGCTGCTGTTCTGCTAGCAAGAGACCCCCTGTGGGGCCACTGCGAGACGAAGGGGACGGCAGCCGCACTGCTGATCCCTACCGAAGGGAGCTCTCCTGAGAACTGTTGCCACTACATCCATTCGGTTCTTCTTGTGCCAGTCTCGCGTCCCCATTGGGCCACCTCCTGGTGACTTACTGTGCTCTTGTTTCGACACGGGGCCACGCGTTGAAAGCGAATCGGTAGACCGCCATTGGCTCGGGCAGCACCAGGCGCGTATGTTGTTCTCTCTGGGTTCCCCGGCCATGGCCAACGGACCACTGCGAGTTTTGAAAGCGCGCACCTTGCTCGAGACTAGGTGCGAGCGTTCACAACCCTCGCAACAGGCGCCTGATGTGGGGCGCTGATGCTTTTGAGTCAGGAGGGCCTGGTTTGGCACAGTTCTCTGTCACTGCCGATCAGTGCCGGTGGCGACGCGCACTGAGTCATCAACGTGTGACCTATGTCGCCGAGATGTGCTCCGCGCATCCCTTATTCTTTCTGACAATGTGTCACGCGCGCTTTAATGCTTTAATCCTTTGGTTGGCTGTGTGGCCCGTGAGTGCCCTTAGCTCCACCGCGAACATGCAAATAGCTTTTGCCTTGTGCGTGCGGCGCCGCTCTCGGGTGCTGCGGCCGAGCTGGGAGTTGTAAAGAGGTCTGCGGGTTAGTGTAGTGTTTGTGATACAGCTTTCTGTGCATTAAACATTTGTGCTTGGCACTTGTGCTTTTGCTTCCTTTGGAGCGCAAGCGCAGGCATGCAGTGCATGCGGACCATGTCCTTGGCTTGCTCTGGCTCGAACCTACAGTATGTGGGTGAGTTGCCACACACTGATAACAACCACAGCACAATTTCAAATGGAATGCCACAACTTGCGCATGCATCAGATAAATGCATAAGCTGAGATTATGGCACTGAAAACCTGGCTTTATGACCTGGTGGCATGAGCCTGATTTTGTACCCTATTCACAAAAGTACCAATTAAATAAGAAAAGGAAAAAGACAAGGAGAGCCAATAACCATCAAACTTCTCAAACTGTGAACTTTAACTCTCACATTGAGTCAAATGAGTCAGTTTATATTTTAGAGAAAATGAAAAATCTTCCATAACTGGAATCCATTATCCGGCAGTACTTTCAATTTTATTTTAGGGCAATGCAGCGTCATTTCAGTCATTTTACTGCTTTTAATGCAATATGGCATGGAAATTTGTGTCAGTATAAAAAGAATGGTGTCATTAACAAAGCTATCCCACATTTGATTTGACCACATATAATAGTACTGACCTTTGAGTGGGTGCAGGGATGGCTTGAGGTTGTCCAGGTTGTGAAAAAATAACTTGTCATGGCAATAGCTCAAGCCAGGCATTATGGGCCCTGGGTCTACCACACTGGTTCTGTTAGTCAGTTTCTTGCATGGATGAGGCTTCTTGAAAAGCTGTTGTGAAAGCAAATGGCCCAGAAAACGAGAAAACAAATACTTATAACTTATAAGGCATCTACACAGGTAATAAACAGAATACTCTTACACATAAGACGCCCCAGAACAAATTTGTTTGGTGACAGGAAGTACTGTTAAGAGATACTCTTCAAAGGTGAAAACTAAGACTAAGTGTTGCACATTAACTAAGTGGTAAACACTCAGCCTTAATAAAAGGTCAAATGCACTAAAGCAGAGGTACAGGGGGAAAAAAAGAAAGAAAAAAGAACAAAGAAGTGATGCCCTTTCTAATGTTGGCCTAATGCTGGCTGACCGGTGGATAACTGTCGAAGAAATAGTGGAACACGTTAGTACGAGTGCAAAGTGCTCACCTTTTTACAGCAATCTGCACAAAACAAAAGTTGCTGAGTGATTGCAAGAATATTTTGCCTGTTTCGTGACAATGCACTGCTTCCCTCAGCAGACCCACGCAGCCGTCTTACCCAATGAGATATTGCATCATCCCCCATATTCACCCAACCTCACGCGAAATAACGCTTCTCGTCCTTCCCATGAAGAACGCAGTGTGTGAGAACACTTCCAGGACGACGAGGAAGTGATTTTTCGAGTGAATGCTCTTCCAGAACACAAATAATGATGAGGTCTAGAGCGCGATAGTCTGCGCCAGCTCGTCCATCAGGGGCAGAAGTGCATGGTCTTGGGTGGCGAATATGTGTATATAATGATGAACTCCCTGAACTCCCACTCAAGCCATATTTTTAACTGCCTTTCTTCATGCCTTCATGCCAGTAATATGAACTTTATAACCCACCACCCCTTGTAACAGGCGCACAGGCACAAGGGGCACTTGCTCATTAACTTGAAGCTTAAAAATTGCAGGCCCGAATTTTCAACTGACACAGTGTTGTGATGCGTGCTATCGCAGTGCAGCAATGGCCCAATATTGGAACTATGCACACTAGCATGTGGAAAGACAGATGGTGGGCATGCTCGTGGGCTATCAGCTGTGCTACAGGAGGACAAAGGCTACCCAGCTAGGCACATCCCAAAGTGCTCAGAGCAAGACAGAGAAAAAAATAATAATCATAAAACGAAAAACAGCTGCAGCGAAAGGAAGCACCTGCTGCGGAATAGTGAGAAAAATTGGACGGGGGGATGGGAACTAGACATATGCCTTCTTCAAGTAGGAGAATATGAGCTGCTTTCCTGCTCTCAGTCTATTCAATTGTTTTTATGCAGCACATATCTGGACGCACCTAGCACGCTTACACAAAATTCTGATAAGATGAACAAATTTTCAAGCTCCTTCAAGTTAGCATACAAAAAGGAAGTATAGTTACCATTAAATAGATATGCCAATCCTAATACCTGAAGTAAGCTCCTCAAATTTAACAACTTATAAATCATTGAAAAGTATCTGCTCATTTTTATCAACAAATCTTGCTAAAATGACTTATTCAACTGTGCAAAATAATATGACACAAACTTAATGTCACACATTATTTCCCCTCCCAGGAAGTACCCAAATTTTTATTATTCATTCAGGTGAAATTGGGAGCATCGCGATGATGCTTCAAAAATAAGTTCCGCAACTAAAGAGAAGAAACGATGCCGCCTTCCTTTCATGAATCGCTAAGGAACATGTCCGTTCATGCCGTATGTTGCAGGCTGGAAGCCCATCGCATTGAGAAGCTATTCGCTAACGCCAGCACCCGTGACATCAGCTCCACATCTCTGGCTGCACCTACTGGAATCGAAACTTTCATCCGCATCAGATGGGACATCGCATATCAGGAGCCGTACGCCACTCCCGACACTAATGGATTCTCCTGGTGGACATCCCGATGGGTTCAAGACCATCTCGCTGCCCATTCCCGGGTGCCTATTCACGGCAGCAACTTCCCAATGACTGAAATTAAGATTTTAGGTCCCTGGCCACGGCAATCTACTGCGGTGAAGGCCTCCCAGGCACTACTCCGCTTTATGAAAAGTACAGGCCTAATCGAAAGACTTAGTTTGCTGTTATGTTCTGTGATGACTGTGACGATGTGATGTGACATGTCTGTGATGTGACTGTACTAACTTCACCCATTCCTCTCTCTCAACTTTTATATCCACTCACCCCTTTCCCCCGGTGCAGGGTAGCAAACTGGTTTCTTTTACAGGTTAACCTCCCTGCCTTTTCTCCTCATCTTCCTCCTCTCTGTTCATATTCTCCTGGATGCCTGGATCCTGGCCTGGTCAAGCCTGGATGCACATAGCCAGGCTTGGCCACGTGAGTTCACGTGCTACACCTGATGGCTGTTTACGGACCTCTGACCTGAACTAATAAACAATGACCTAACTTATTTATGGACCCCTTTTTAGTTACTATTCCACACTCTCTTATTGTTCCTCGCCATCCTGTCCTTCTTTATTCTTTATCGACTCATCACGTAGGGAAGCAGCCCTGTAATGACGTTTGAGGCCAGCACCGGCCAAGTGCCGAAGAGAATGAGGCAGCGCTGGCACGAGCGCTTAAGGACACTTTGAGACTTTTGCCTCGGCCGGACGCTGTTGCCATCGCTCCTCCAGCTATTCTTCAATAAATGTGGATGTGGCTGCCCCTGTACAGCAACCTCCAAAAGTCGTAATCTAACATCACACAAGCAGCAACAGCAGATAAGAAATGTGGCTAGAGGTGTGCGCCGAGATGTCTGTGTGACGCCGCTGAGTTGTTCTCGCCTCCACAGCCGATGCAAAATGATCGGCGTCGTACCGCCGCTGCTTCCATTTTTTCTCAGCACTATTGACGTGTTGTTGCAGTTTTTTCATTTGAAACCATTATTAGCCCCATTAGACTCAATTCCGTCTATGGCCGTTATTGGCCACAATAGTTTGGAAAGATAAGCCATCACATCGTCATCAGGCATAGCACAGAGTAGGTTGGCAACACAAGGCATGCGGCCAAGTGCAATACAGGAGGACCATATGACGTGACATTTGGGCAAAGCTATGGCAATGATCTTTCAAAGCCAATAGCACCGAGAGGGCACATTTTAGCAGAGATCAAAGGCAAAGCCAGCGCAGTTTCTACATCTACTGTGGCTGCACTGGCTGTGCACCGCCACCCAATTTGCCACCACCGACAAGAAATAATCACCATGTCACTACCGGTGCTAGTGTAGCCTTTGATGCTGGTGATTACGATGCGGCTGCAGATTTCTTGGCGCCAGTTTTACAAAAACCGTTCATACGAGGGCAGAGGCCACTTACTCGAGATTTAGGGCAGTGATTGTACAATCGGAACGTTCAATCAAAATTCGGAAGTCTCCCAGGAAAATCAGTAGGGTTGGCAGCCATGCACACCACTTATGTGTTGTAGTTTGCTACCGCTTTCATTTTGCCACAATCAGTGCCCCCAAACTGGTTCAAATACAGTCGAACTTGGATATATCGAACTTGAAGGGGATCGCAAAATAGTTCGATATATCAATAATTCGATTCACAGAAATTGACTTAAGACGCCGCTTGCGTTCGTAAAAAATGATACTGTATTTGTCGCTTAATCAACCCACTGGCATAATTAATCCACCCCCACTTTTGCCTCCGAGAATTTAAAACAAAAAAACATTCGGTGCCGCGTTCATCCGTTTCAACCGTCGCATCCACAGTTCATTTATTGGCAGCTCGCCAAGATGCTACACAGCGACAGCGATAACATCACCACGTGTCTTTTTGACTATACTTTTGATAGATCCCACATTGGCAGGGAGCGAACTTAGCAGAGTGCCCGTGATGGATTGATTGTACAAGCCTGGTTCGATTTATCACGCTGCGCTTGGGGCGGGCGTAATCCACTGCCACAAAATCGTAGGAAAGTGTGATAGCAACAAATGCCGTTTGAAGCGAACAATGCTAAAAGTCGGTGTCATGATCACAGCTGACCGCATGCTTTTGTTGGTTCATAGATATAATGGACGGCTCGAAAAAAAAAAAAAAAAAAATCCCTGCCACTTCTTAACGTCCGCAGCCGCCATAGCTGCACCGCACGCTCAGCACGACAAGAAAGGACTCTCGCAAAAGAAAAAAAAAAAATGCTGCTTCTTAACGTCCACAGCCACTACACTGCACATTCAGAACGACGGCAAGAATGAATGACTCGCGCTAAAAAAAGGAAGAACTAAAAACTGCCGTTTCTTAGTGTCCGCAGCCGCCGTAGCTTACACACGTTCAGCACGACGACACGAGATGCGCATCGCAAGTCAGCCGCCGTACGCAGAGCGTTTACAACACACACTGGAGAAAGAAAGCCACAGGCCGAGCTGGCTTGTCCGCGCATGCGTAGTGCTGCGAACGCAGACCGGGATAGAGAGAGGCAGGGGAGAAAGCTGGCCAGAAGAGCGAGCACACCCTTGCGCTTCGCTCTATTGCGTTTTTCCCCTCTCCCGAACACCACAGCTTCATTGGTTGCCTCTCGTTCCTTCATGCATATGGCTTGCAAACGTTACGTGCTGGCGCGCGGAAGCGATCACCGCAGATGCGCGCGCCTTTGGGGAAAGGGCGCGGCGCTGCCCTAGACCAGCCGTCGCTGACCTGTGCTCTCTCATTACATCTGCGCGTGGCTTGAAAACGTCACGAGGCAAACGGCCGAGGGTGATGCGATCGTCTTTGGGCAAGGCGCACCGTGCAATGCGTGGTGCGTAGTTCAATATATCGAATGACCGGTGAAAATGAGTTTGATATACGACGCAGCTTTCCTATACTTTTACATGGGATTTTCAAGGGGATATTCCGCGAGTTCGATATAACCAAAATTCGAATTATCCAGGTTCGACTGTATTTACATTAAGGCACATCAATTTTTCATCTCATTTCACTCTCTTTTCGGGTTCTAATAGCACACGTTTAAGGGTTACCTTTGAGTTGTGAATCCTGTACCTCTTGGGGAAGCAAAAAGCCGATCTGTGTCTCACGATGTGGAATTTTCTCTATTTAAAACAAGACTATGAGAGATGGACGCTTATTATAAATACTTTGTTTGCTGACAGGACTTCTTTCCATTTCTCTATTACACTAAAACTTTCAAGAATAAAGTGCACGCTTTCTTCACCTGTTTAGGAATCTGCCCAAAGTTGTTGATGAAACCAATGGTGGCATTTTTCTTCAGTGGGTCATCAATGCTATAAATGTCAACATTTCCCTCGTAGAAGAGGTGGTGGAAGACGTTTACAGCCTCTATGGCTGGCTGGCCCTGCTGCTTGTAGCCAAAGATGAGGTCAATCCACTCATGCAGGTGGGCACTCACGTAGTCACTCTCCAAGGCCTGCAAAAGCCAAATAGACAGCACCACATGCGCTAAAATAACTGTACCAAGTCTAGCAGGATTTATCAGTTTACGCTACTCACGGTCTTCACA
The DNA here is from genome assembly GCF_055883805.1 of Amblyomma maculatum. Taxonomy (NCBI): domain Eukaryota; kingdom Metazoa; phylum Arthropoda; class Arachnida; order Ixodida; family Ixodidae; genus Amblyomma; species Amblyomma maculatum. Next base: position 21,025,773 of record NW_028146738.1, read on the forward strand.
TTTTCTGTACATTAAAGAAAAAAAAAGTCATTACTATTACAAAATCCAACTTTCTAAGCACCAAGTAGCACGCTCTACTACAGTACAGGCCATTTTATTTGTTTGCGCACTGTGGCAGGCATGCTCTGCAGAGGTGTGATGTGAATTACGCACTTGCATGGGACAAGGCTGTGTGCCTTGACAACAGATACACGAGGGACTAGTGGCATTCACATTACAGCACTGTGCAATCATCAAACAGCTTACTGCCTTCACAAACTGCCCGGTTAATCGCTATATACATACGGAGTGTATGCAGAACCTGTGGCTAGTGCAATTTTAGCTCCCAGCATGTAGTACATTATTGTACTAGCACCTTTACTGTACTAACAGATTAGGCCAGCCGTGTAATACTTTCACAGCCTACCCATTTGTAAAGCACAAGCATTACAGCGTCTGAACAGTTGGTCATGTGGCTTTCTCTAGTTAACAAGCTGCCTTTTGAATGTGAAAAAAAAGTAATCAATAACGTACAGTGCAATAAAATTGTTAAATTTGACACTTCTTTAAGATTCTCAATGACACTGTAAATGAAAGCTTTATCCTAAATTCGAAACTTGAGAAATTATTTGAAGAAACCTAAATTGGCCAATACAAAAAATACCTGAAAGTGTTCAAACACTGTTAAACTTTGCTATAATGAAGTCAACAAAATCCACACTTTACTGCATCATTACACTGACATGTTTCATGGCATGCAAAATATCCTCCAAAATGTGTCCCTGGGAAAAGTCTTTAGAACATGTGATATTTGTACGACCACAGAAATTTCAGTGCTTGCAAGCTCACAAACCGGCTATGGACATCAAGCACCTCACAAGTAATGGGGATGGTGCCCTCACCTTAAATTTTGGTTTTGCTGTTGTTGCTACTCTTAACAAGGCCATGAGCACACTGCCAAAACGACTCAACATGACAGTGCATTCTGTCACTGCCCCCCCCCCCCCCCCCCCCCCCCCCCTCCTTCCATTTCTATATTTTGGTGAGCGTGAGAAGAATGTCCCCAGTAAAATGATATCAGGCCCACACTCTTGTTGCTTTTCTATTGACAAGAGCAATCTGTGGGAGCACTTTTGCGCATGCACAGATTGCCCCCAGTAGCTAGGAGTGAGAGCACACCTTGCCAAATCTGTCTCATGTGCCTTTGTGCGTGCACATGCATTGTCCAAGCAGGAAGTGAGGTTAAGAGGCGGGAAGCGCAACACTGGTTTCACAGTCGACGGGCTTGTCTACGGCAGCGAATTTTCTGGTTCTTTTGCCAAGATTCGGGGAAAAAATAAATGCAGCACACTGCTTTCGGCACAGATTTCGGTCAAGACAGCGACAGCTGCGGGCTGGCCTGACGGGCTGCACCAACATTTATGCCAACCACACTCATACTATGCACCCCAGATAGGGCAAGTGCAGCATGCAATGCACCCACCACTATGACCATCGCGTTTCCATCTGCACTCTACAGCTGCTGTGTGGGCACCCACTTTTGTGTGCATACTCCGAGGCACACTGTGGCAAGCGCTCCGTTTGGCTGATCCAACCATCAATAAGCATACTTAGTGTTCGACCCACTTCGATTCCTTCCAAAATATTTCAGGCTTTTTACCGAACTGTCAAAATACATTTCTCTTAATACCTCCCGGGAAAAAAAATTTCCCCGTCATGCAACAGCCCATGAATTTCCAGTCTAGTGCAAAAAGTAGGTCTGCCTAGAAAACTTATAAACATACTATCTCATTTTAGCATTCTAAATTTTAGAAAATAATGCATAAGTGTCATACTTTTTATTCATGCACCAAAAAATTTCCAGTAGACAGTTTTTCATGTTCCTTAGCTGATATTTTTTTAAACTCAAGATGTATCGTTTCTAAACTTAAAAAGAAACTCCATGCAAAGTTCATGAACAATCTCAAACTTACAATCAATTCATAATACCATATACTACTTGAAGAAACGTTTATACCGATACTGAACTGAATACAAAGTCACAGAAAAGTGCACCATACTATATAATCAGACCAAAATTTCCTACCGAGCTGTACTGCAAAATTGTGAGATACAATTCAGCTGGTATCCTGTTCTATTGCAATTTCGCTCAGCAGTTATTGAGAACTTTTTTGTTTTAGTCGACAAAAAACATCAATACGAGTGCCACAACGCCAGCCATGTTTGCCCCGTATTGTCACTTCACTGCAGAGCACAGCCCCTGCACAGCTCCCACGGCTCTCTCTCTGTCATCGCACATGCTCAGGCTCTTCTCGCATACTGTGTTTACAAGAGCAGTGAAATGTGGAGAGGACTGAAACATAAGACGCCACATTTAAAGACTATTTAATCAGACCAGTGTTGATTTTAACACACCCCAGATAGAACCAAAGCGATACCGTTGATTTAATTTTATACCTATTACTGTCAATTATTTTATTTCTTGCCATGTAGAACCTTCAATTTCATATTTACATATTTTAATAATGCTTCCCCCTGCATACTGCATGTTCTCTGTTCTGCTGTTCCGATAATCTCCAGCAAATCAGGCAGTGCGCTCTTCTTGCGTGCATCAATATTAAAGCTGAGAGCTGTTCAGGTACAGTCGTGCCCCGTTAATATGACCCCCGTTAATATGGACGACCCGCATTATGGACAGTTTTTCTGGGGACGAAACTTTTTCAATGTATTTATGCCTCGTTAATATGGAAACTCGCTGTCCGGACAATGGACAGGGGAAGAATGCACGCGCCCCACTTGGGCCCATGTATTTTTGTCTCGTTAATATGGACAGTGCTTGAAAAAAAGCAGAGGAGTCTGAACGCAAGTTAAAGAAGGGCGCGCCGCCCGCGAACCTACCCGACAGCTGAAACGGCGGGATGCCTGAACGAGTCCTGTGGGGTTGGAAAGAACCAAAGCCGGCGTGTCGCCGTTTTAAGGAAGGGGGGGGGGGGAGCGCAAGAGCGGAGAGGAGCGTACATAGCAAACCGAGGGCCAGCGTAAGAAAGACCCCGAAAGGGGGAACCAGGAGGCTTCTGGGTGCAGCAGAAGTGACGCCGCAGTCGGGAAAGCAACAACATGTGGTTGCAATAAATTCTGCTGAACGTGAACAGAGAGGCCGGTAAAAGCGTAAAAAAGAAATGACAGGAAGAAAGACAAGTGCCTACAGTGGCGGTGGGAACTGAAGTTTTCTTTCCCAAAGCGCAATGTGTGTTCCATGAAGCCGTTAACGCTTTTCGGTGAGAGTTAAGACACGCTCACAAAGTACAGCGACAAAAGAGGCGACGTACGAACAAGCAACCCGGACCGGGCGTCCCGTCCTGGACGCGCTTCCCTCTCATGCTCCTGGTTTTCGTCCTTGTTGCGCTGTCGAACGGCCAAACTTTGCCCACTAGGCGGTCCGTATGTCGGCTCCGCTTTGAGTCAACGATGCGGCCTTGACAAGGTCTGAGCTTTTCGTAGTCGGCTAGCCGTCGTTCTAAACTGTACTTCAGCTTGCAGTGTTTGTTTTATGGAAACACATAAAAACGGCGCCAAGAAGATGGGATGTTCGATAGCCCTCTGCTACCTCTGCATAGCAGCTTGCCAGCTTGACTCCTTCGCTTTCTTACAGAAACAGTACAAGGCAAAAAAAGAATCAGAAGAACGGAAAGGCAGAAAGGTTAACTAGGCAAAAAAAGTGCACAGCATCAGGAGCCTGTAGCCCTGAACTTGAGTCTGGCTTTTGGCATGGCGGGAGTTAAACGCAAAAGAACAGAGCTGAACGTAGGCGCGAAGACATCTGTGAATACAAGCGGCAAAAGCCATCTCAGTCAATCCAAGCTGCGAGGGACTAGTATCGACAGCTCAGCTGTTTCCTCGCCTCAGAAGAATCTCAAGCAGCTACTTAGCGGCTACTTAGCTCAGTGAAGAGCACATTTTGGAAGTGGCGGTGAGTAGAGAATCAGACGCTGATTCATCGGCCAGTGATGAGTTCGTGCTCGAAAGTTCGACCAACACAAAGCCCAACATCACGGGTGTCATGGTAAGCGAGTCACTTCAGGCTGCATTACAATTTTTCGAAGACAACAATGACAAGGATAATGCACTCAAATGTGCCGGCGTTCTGTGAAATTTTGAGTCCAGTGCACACCGTTATGTACAAAAGCAGTCGTTAATTAAAATTCTCTTTTCTCAATAAAATCCCTTTTGTTTTTATTCATGACTCGTTATTATGGATGACTCGCTTTATGGACAGTTTTGGTCGGGAACCAAAGTGTCCATATTAACGAGGCACGACTGTAATTAATTTTCATGGGTAACATTACACTTTCTGCTCCACTAACATTGCCTGAACAATCATTTCTGCTCTGCACTTGCTAAACAAAGAATATTATGCTGGTTATGTGAAATGAAAGGAATAGAATAGGGAGTGGAATGACTGTTACACGAAATAACCATTACATGACCATCAAGCTACAACGACAATGAAACAGATGGCCACACTCTGCAACTATTGCCCACAAGCAATTCTATTTGATTCTAGTTTTATTGGCAAGTTATGCTTCTCATAAAAAGTAAATGAATGTATAACGTTCACATTAGCCTGCGTTGCCACATACCATTCGGTGGACTCGAATGAACTCCCGAGGATCTCCCTTTGCCCACGGAGGAAGCACAATGTTGTCAAGTTGGACACCGTTCTGTTTGCAACCTGTAAAAAATAAAAAAATAAAATAACCATAGCCAAATGTGAATGCTGCAGAAAGGCAAACGTGCAACGAATCAAGAGTGTGCAATGTAATCAAAGAAAAGAGGCAAGTTTTACGCACCAAGATCAAACCGATTGCTGTTCAAAAGGAACTCGGGAAGATAGAAGAACTCCGGTATGAGTTCTTTGACATCGGCCATGTTGTGCTTTGAGGCAGAAAGCCAGGCATCCTTCACACTGTGAAACATGCGGTCTGCCAGGTCAAAGTGGCCTCCCTAAGAAAAAACAGACATACACTTCTCATCAAGCACAGCCAAGCACGTAAAGGAACTAGCAGCGTGTCTGAAAACAGTGAAGCATGAGGCTTCATAGTTAAGTGCTCAAAGGTAATGTGAGCAAACATGACATTACCAAGACCAAAGAAGTCTTTTTGTATGTAAAATAATAATAATAATAATAATAATAATAATAATAATAATAATAATAATAATAATAATAATAATAATAATAAACAACGAAACATGCAATATGCACCTGATCAGCTCTGACTGTGCTTGAAAGTTTAGCTTATATACTTCCAAACTTTAGGTTAAAAAAAAAAAAAAAGGCAGTGCCTGTTTCTGTGGCAAAAATTTTTTAATTTGGCGAATTGAGAACAAAGAATCTGCAAAACCCGGCAGAAGAATAGCACAGATCCTTTGTTTAATGATGATTTACAGTATGAATATATACCATAAATTGGGGTTATTTTTTTTTTCTTCTTCAAACACTTCAAGGTATGCTAAAGCAACCTTCTCCACCAAGCTCGCAAGCCACTAGGAGAAGCCAGCTTTTCACTGACCCTGGGATGAAGTGCGCAGAGTATAAGCACCAAGGAGATGACTACGACAGCAGAAAAAAGGCGGCACAGGTCACTAAGGAAAAGAAAACACAGATGGGTGAAGTAAAAGAGGAAAACGGCACATGGGCGTAGGACTGCGCAGCTAGGAACACCGAACAGCTGCAACACAATGATGACTGTGGCTGCTGCTGTGTGAGAGACAGCGCGCACCAATACTGGAGGTTTTATATTGCTCAATTGTGGCAGTCCATTCCACTGCTTCTGTATTTTAATGTGCTGTCTGCTTTTGTTCCCTTTTTTATTAAAGGGAGGAGGAGGAAGGGGGGGCTCGGCTACGGTAGACCTGGACAGGTTGAGATTGTGTTATAATCGCAATATTTCTTTAAAAATTCTTTTGAAGTCTAAAACCCCACTTTCACATTATATTCGTGCAAATAATGCAATCCACTCTTTCTCCCATTGTCCTGTCATTTCTACTGATGTGCCTAACAACAATAGTGTAGAACCCCTTTATAGTAAAGTCACTGGGAGTGGCAAAAATCTTTACTATACCAGGGTCTTTACTATATCAGTGGTTGGTGATAACATAGTCCTGAAGTTGCCGTGTGGTAACTAAATGGCTATTTACTGAATACGTCTTGTTGCTTAATGAAAAAAACACTCTCAAATACCTTCCATCTTTCTCTTATCGTCTCTTTGTTCCATTTTTTCAGTTATAAGAGTTTTTGTTTGCATCTTGTGGAAGTACTTCTTAAGCATGAGGGCAACTTGGCTGTGAATACAACTGACTTTGATTTCATGCGAAAACCAAAGCGTTGCATGAACACAGTGTCATCTTCTGCTGTTTCTGTCAGTAAGAATGCAACAGATGAGAAATGCATGCGGCAGTCAAGTGCTGCGAAACCATACATGCTGCGCCTCCAGTTCTTGCCAATGCTGCCTCGTGCGGCACAGTACTGTGAATGTTTGGTTGTTCCTTCCCTTCCCTAATTCTCGCTGCACTTTTCCTGTAGCACAACTGCTGGTGCCTTTCTTCTTAAATTTTGTTTTACCACAACGTAGACTAGCATTGTAATGTTTCTATTACCATTACCGCTAGTGGAGCAATCATGCAGTTTTTCGAGCCATGCGCAATTTCTTGAAACTGCCTCACATAAAATGTCATAGTGTTGGTGTCATTGCCTAACAAGCATCATGATCACTTTTTATGCTTAGGGGATGTCGGCCTTACAAGTAAATATGCTGAATATGCACGATTCATGCTTAGGGACAGTTATCCTGCGAGTGAATAACAGCGCTCCCGCCCTTGCGCCGACGTTCGTACCCGTGCGCCTCAACACCTACGTCAGTGGCGCCCTCACCAACGGTAACAGCAGCGTCGCGCAACTTTACCCGACGTAGCCGCTGCATTGTTCGTGCGGCACGTTTGCAGGCACATAGAGTATAAAGGAGGCTATGGTTTCACTTTACAAGATCCGAGTTTACTATAGCGAAGTTCTAGTTATAAAAGAGTATGGCAGTCATGGCTGCTAATTAGGTGTACATGAACATTTCAAATTCCAAATATGAACCGAATATGTATGTCAGTTATCTGATGCATATTCGATTTGGAAAACTGATATTTGAGCTTCTCAAATATTCGAGAAGCACCGAATACACTGGAAATTAAAGACATTCAAACATGCTGAATATTCTAAATGCTTTGGATAATGTTTGGCAGTGACTGAATACAGATGACTTCCTTTGTGTTGAGTGGCAGATCTTCCTGTACGAAAATTTTCACTAGTTTTCCCACAACTAATCAACTGCTCTTTTACGTGGACTTTTACAGCTGTGCACACCAGGTTATTTTTGTTGGCTTGCAGCAGCCCTGTGTCAACTCACCAAGTTCATTTTCTAAGTGCCACTGTAAATCACTGCGTATGGCAAGATCGAACAGCAGACGCCATACACTTCTGTGCAATTCTAGTTTAATTTTGTTTGCAAATACAATGTGCAATTTTGAAATAAACAAGACGAACAGTGTTCGCTGTGTTTTCAGTTAGATATTCAACTCGATATTCAAAGACATTTTTTTTTCTCCATATTCATAGTTGATTCATATTTGAAAATTTAAATATTCACATATATCTCTACTGCTAATTCACAATTCAGCAAAAGATGCATACATACGCAATTTTTTGCAGAAAACCAGGCACCTTAGTTATACTCCTCTAGTTCATCGACACACATCCAAAAAATTAAAGAGCACTGCAGAATCTGCATTGGAGTAATGCGAAAGCATGGATGCTGCTGTTGGTTGCTTCAGGTTGCTTCTATTTGCTTAATTAACTTCTTGTTTGCCCATTTTAGTCTTTGGTCTTTCAAATTGAGTACCAATCCTTTCCCATGCCCTTTTTCGGCTCTACTTCCGGTTGCGTGATGTGACATCCTTGACGTCATATCCACTAAGGCACCTTTTTCTCTCTTTCCGCTTTCACTCCCACCTTCTTCCCTTCTCTTATGGCGCGGTTCAGGTGTCCACAAAACAAGTGAGGCTGATACTGCACCTTTCCTTTTCTGTGAACCAGTTATTATAATTAAGTACCTAATTAACTTATTGGCCTAATTATTTCTTCGGACACAACATTACATCCCCCTCTATCAATTGACACCACTCATTAACCTCTACCGCTTCTCAATTATTCACACCTGCTGTGGACACTATTTTGCGAACACAGCCAGCGGACACAGCCAGCGGACACAGTCTGCGGACACGATCTGCGGACAGAAATCTGTGAACATAACGAAGTAATGCTTTCGTATTAAAATAACCAAGTACTAGTAGCACCTGCCATAGAGAGTGCCTAAGCATGCTCCAGCTAAAGAAGTGTGCAATTCTGGAGCACTGAACTACCACCTGTCGCAAAAGTCTGTGACTGAAATGGGTGTAAGGCCACACAGTGATACATCACTGCAGCCCACTAATCCTGAGATGAAGGATGGCAAGATGAAAACTTTGCTGCTGCTTTCAAAGTATACCATTAATGCAGTTCATTTTGCTTTGTTCATGAACACAGAACTCCTGTGACGGTAACTTTAACTAAGCCACGAGTGTTGATTGTGTACCAAGCTTCCCTTTTACCAGTTGCAATGCTATCATGAATTGTTCAGTTGATCTTCTTCACTGCATAAACATACCCCAAAAATGTAATCCTGTTGATGCTTTAACACACCTCAAGACGTCATTACAAAGCCCCCAAGTGTATAACTGTTCACTGCATGTTTGGCTACACTATTACTTTTTCATCATGTTTAAACTGGACGCATGCCCTACATACAGGTCTTGGTGAACTATGAGCCATTTTGTTGGCTGAAGAATCTCATAAGATGTGCAACAGAGTATTTGTTACCTGTAGTCTCAAAAAATGCTGTGTGAAAGGTTCCATTCGAACCAGGTAGGAGGCCACGATCATTGCAGATGAGTAGAAGGTACCATAATGATAGGGAGGTGTTTCTCCTGTGAAAAGAAATTAAAAAAAAAGAAAAAAGAAAACATCAACAAACATAAGTAGGCTGTTATTTACTTGGCAAAAGAGCAAATGGAGACTAAAGTAAGAACCAACCATGTGGATCATCCCATTCCCGGTAACGCTTTTTGAACTGATCAAGGCGATCACTTGTTTGAGCACCCATTGGTTTACTGAAGTCACGGAACGTTGCTGAATCATTCAGATCTAGTTCCTACAAAGGCATACAAAAATTTGTTACATGAAATAAGATACAAAACACATTAAAATAAAATACATGAAAGTAGGACCCACTTACTTCCGAGTCATAGTCAGCAAGAACCCAAGGGAAGACTGGGTATTGCATCAGGTCATTGTATGACCTGCCTGCCAATGTATTCAAATGCATCAGGTACTGGAAATTGCTGATCTCGCCTCTCTGCAAAGCAGTAATAACATTTCACACCAATGCTGTCGAAACCAAAACTTGAGCATTAAAACATGTCAAAAATGCTCGCTATTCACTGTTGGAGTAGTGGTTGGAGCATAAGGTTGGAGTAGTGGCAAAAAGTGGCAACAAGATTAAACCTTTTCTGAATGGCAGAACCAACTTTGAACACATTTTTCCCTAGTTTCAGCGCGCAGCATATTAGGTTTAGCGCTCTCAAGCAAGTGTGCTGTTGCCCAGTAAGTCATATGGCGCTGCTGGATTCACGCCGCCGGTGTTGGTCAACTTGTCCTGCAATAACGTTGCAACTGTGTGGTTTTTCTTTACAAAAATGCCTGGCAGACACCACTGTTTAAACGGCAGACGACAGTTCTAGGTGGAGTCAGAACAGCTAGCATGCGTGGAATATTCATGCCACACGTCCCAAAACGTCTTAAGGTAAAACTGAAGAGTAATTCAAGTTTTCAAGGCCTTGGATATGTCATTTCAGAAATCATGGTTTTTAAGGGTTTCAAGAACTGCTACGAACCCTGTACTACTGTCGCACATAGGATGCCACTCCGTTTAGTCATTTCAGGATATTTTCTTGAAAGGAGCTTAAAGGCGTTAGGCAGGGTCACGTTTTTATACAATGTCCTACTGATGCTGATGAAGCTAAAACCAGGCGCGAGACCAGAGCTACTTGCACAAGGTGCTCACATAACCGCAGGTGCTTAATGTTGATGGCAATTGCTATAACAGCTAGTGTTCTAATACAGTAATGCTCGCAAGTTGGTTTTACTCACCAGCCACCGCTGTGTTACAGACGTCTCTCCTATTAGGTTACTTAGCAAGCTTGCCCTGAAAATACAGAGTCATTGACATGTTATAATAGTTGCAGAACAAATTTGATCACCATTCGCAACTCCCAATAACCTAAAAACGAGGAAAACAAATTTACAGGCTATTTCAATATCTAGCCCTTTGATGCATCATGTTCTCATGTAAGGACAGATAAACAAGTGGAGAGAAAAAAAAAAATACTCCAGAGCAATACTGAGGTGCTTGATATGCATGTTGTCCTCATACAAGGACAGGAGGAGCTTACAAACATGTTTTGTAAATGGCATCACTTGTCTGTTAACTGGTGTAATAGTTTCAACCACCTTGCAGCCTTTTGTCAGGCCTCACCCTGCTTGTGAAAAACGAAAATATAAATCCTACAACTCAGTGGGTAACCTTATACTAAAGAAAAAATACTTTTGGAAGGAGAAATGTCTTCTCTACAATGATATCAGGTATTTTTGCATTTGTACTGAACTAAATGGCAGAGTAAGATAAAGAATAATTGTCCTCAAAAGGACAGCGCACACTAAAGCATTAAAAAAAAACCCTTTTTGACACTTCAGTAGCGCTGCGGATTGTAGATACATAGCAAAAGATCAAGCATTTTTGTGAAGCAAGATTGTTTTCCTACACACTGCTTGTTTTTTGGAGGAATTTTTTTAAGGCCAGGGTAGTGTCACTTTTGATTCCAGAGCTGACAGGCTGAAACTTCTGATGATACCTTCAAAGAGAGGTTTTTGAAAGAAAAGATTGATGCTCTTTTGCAGTTCCTCCTTATCGCAAAGAGCAGTTCGATGCTGACTCTAATTCTGAATAGTGCGGCAAACCATTCAAATCTTTATTTGTTCTTTTTTCGACGGCCGCCAGTATGCGGCCTTATCACTATGATTCTGGCATGCAGATCAATTCTGTATTCTTTGTTCATGCTCATTGTCGCTAGATGCAGCTTTACCAGTACCTTTGTTGCTCATTCCGATTACTCGCATATGTTTCGACAATGTTCTAGGTTGTGCTAGGCACCGTTTGCGACTTAACCTAGATGTTTCCGCGCCGCCTATAAATTGAGCGCTTGTCGATGTGACAAAGTAGTAATTTGACAACAGGCAAGCAAGTTTGCTGCAATTGCTGGTGCCAAGTTGTTCAGTTATTTAGAGGGCGCAAGTCAGTCCAATATAGAGTTGATTTCAGTGTGATTACGCCTGTCTTCTCTTTTGGTACCTACAGCCTTGTCACCACCACGTGACAATAGTAACTCTTAAATGACTGACTATTCAATTGCCTTGGATGAAGAACCAGATGACAGTACGCCCTTCTAAAGCAATGGGCTGTCTACAATTGTGACTGAAAGCAGGCCTGGAAATGCGTCCAGATCTCGTAAACACTGGAACATGTGGTTTTGTGCCAGCGGCACAAAACCACATGTACACCACAGCGGCACAAAACCACAAAACCATATACAGCGGCAAAGCAACACAAACCTGCAATTGTTGTGGGCACCCAGCGAGGGCCATCCCACCTAAGTTTTAAAAAAAAGGGCTGTGAACTTTGTTACTGTTGGAAAGAAGCTTGACAGCAGCGGAATATTAAAAAAAAAAAAAAGAATGTTACAAAAAACACGCCACCCGCTGTTGCAATGTGACCTGCCACAGTAAGACTAGGTATGTAGTATCACGATGAAAAGAAATAAATATAGCGCAGCACATGGAGAATGGTTCAGTAACCAGCAGTCTGCCTGTTGCCCATCAGAGATATAAAAAATAACTGAAAACATAGGTCATACAATGCATCAAATATGACAAATGCAATCTCTCTCTTATTTTAACTTTCTCAAGTAGCTGCAAGCTTGACTTGCTTTATTCTGCTTGATACCAGAATCGAGGTCTTGCTCCATAGGTAATGCATACATGAAAGTCCACAATAACGCTCTCCTTTTGGTCTCTTGGCTATGGAAGATCTACACAAGCACATAAGTAGACTATTTTTTCAAGCTTCTCAGTTGCTTTGTGGGGTTTAACATCCCAAAGTGACTCAGGCTATGAGAGACACCGTAGTGGAGGACTCCGAAAATTTTGACCACCTGGGGATCTTTAACGTGCGCTGACATCGCACAGCACATGGACGCCACTCCGTTTCGCCTCCATCGAAACGCAGCCGCCGAGGTCGGGATTCGATCCCGCTTCCTTGGGCACAGTAGTTGAGCGCCGTAACCGCTGCCACCCCGGCGGGGCAATTAAGCTTCTCACTAATATTATATGTGAAGTCATTGTTTAAACATTTTCAGGTGCACACCCTATTCTGCATACTTCACACCTCTGTCTCTTTGGGATCAGACTGGCTTCTGATTTGGTATTTTGCCTGTTCATATGGTTCTGCACATGAACATTAAATGGAAAACTTCATATGCATTTGGAAAATAACACTGCGTGATTTTGTTGAGTTTCTAGCAGCGTTTTATTGCTTTCTCAGACCAATGTTGCAAGACACTTGCAGAAGCTCATTTAGAAAGTGAAAACAGGAAAAACTACACACTGCATGACTTCCCAAGTTTGGTGCTGCTTTGGCAGCATCACGCTTAGCGGCTCAGAGAGAACTCTGAATAAGACTGGCAGTAGCTTTCGTGTGTTCTTTTTTGCACAACAATATGCTTAGACTCTCTCCCACACATGCAAAACGTGTACATCTGCAGGCATTTATTCTACTGCTGTTTGTAGCGTGACTGAAGAGCAACCACACGAATTAAGGGCCACCGTGAAGTGTTCAAGTTTGTATGCAGAAATACACAGCTAGCTGCGAAGCTAATCCGTTGACAAAGGGACTTCTCATGCTCCAAAGCCGCTGCTCATCACTTTTGCCTCTGTCTGACTGCAAGTAGCCTCAAAATGTAGGCAGTTTGGAAGTCACGCTTGAAAACTAGTGTAGCACGCTCAATGTGAACAGTCCCGGCTTTCGCCTACATAACAAGTCTTTGCTGCTGCCAGAACCGCTGCATCTCTGATGTCACAGTTTGATGCTTCCTTATACAGGGTTCTTAAAAAACCTACAACTAGCAAATGAAGAAAAAGGTTTGCTGAACAAAGAATAATTATTACCGAGGGTAAAAGTTAACTAGACACACAAAAAATATTTTTTTTTCAGATAATAAAGGGATAATATCCAAGAAACTAAGTCTCCAAGTAACATCTTAATTATTTTTTCTTTTTTAACGATTCTGAACGCATATGAAGTGATGCACGCTGGTGAAACAAGAGAGCTCAAGAGATGAGAATTGGGGGCTGGAGCTACGATATTAGTGGTACCATCTCTTGCAATGCATGGAGAGCAACGTTGGCAGAGGAATTTCGCCCAGCTGCTGTTCTCTCAGTGAGGCATAACATGTTTAGCGCTTGCTTATCACTGTATTCGGCTCACAAATGTTGACACATATCAATGCTAATCAGCAGAGTGATTTTGACAGCTATTCTTTCTTCTCAGCATGTCAACAACACTAGACTGATCTGAGGCTTTGGCAACCACAACCTGCACCTACCCTGACTCCACATTGGCACCTCTGCGCTGCCCTGCCAGAGATTCCTGGGCACTGTCAGTGATGGCAGTGGCTGCCGACAGGAAACGGGTGTAGACCTTGTTGCGGACTTTGCGTGGAAACACCAGCAGGTAGTTTCGCCCATCAGCTGAGAAAACCTCCAGGGCTATTGGCTACCAAAGACACAGGAGTAAGGCACATCTGGTTAATCAAATAACCAACTCTTCACGTTCAACAACACCAAAGAAGCTTGTTAATAATAATAAAAAAAAATGAACATGCACAGATTCACATAAAACATCAAAACGATGCCAATGTATACACAACATAACAGCTTACCTGCAGCAGATAGCGTCTTTTGTGCACTTCTCGTATGTCATCATATGAAAATTTGCTGCACCTAATTGAGAAAACAAAAATATTTACAAAATGCACTCTCTTTACAACACTTTTATGTTTCCAAGTTTGTTTTATACATACATTCTCTTCTGGTGCTTGCTTCTTGGGGAAGAGTTTGGAATAATTGGATCGTGCATGCTGAAAAAATGAAAAAGTCAAAATACACCTTTAATAATTGCTTTCTTTTATTAATCGCCGAAGATGTTACAACCAGCTTAAAAAAAAAAAACAGAAATAAAGAACATAACCATACCAGTAATAAGTTTAAGTTTAAACAGCATGTAATGAGTGCACACAGCGCAGTATATGATATCTCTTACTTGGCTGGCAGTGAGTCAATATCTCTAATCTCCCTTGTCTTCAGCAGTGTGAAGCCATCAACAACATAAAAGTGCTCTTTCCCAAACAGCAGCAGGCCTTCACACGTGTCAAGGCCTTGCACCCGTGCACACCGGAACATGTGAGTGATCTGGAAAAAAAAGTAGTAAAATGTGTGTTTTTGGATACAAGGTTTTTCCGTGACTACTTTAATATTTTAAAGAAAGAATAAGTCTCAGAGCTTTTTCTGTTTGCTGTCTTCTTTTGGATTTTCCACTCCACACACACCCCACAAACTTGATTTGCTCAAAAGTTATAAGCAACTTGATCCTTTCTATTCAACTTCTTTTTTCAATTTCTTGTCTCCTTGTCTCTTCTGTTTTCACTTCTAGACGAATTTATCCCCACGCACCTTTTCGCCTTTTTCCAGAAGTCGAAGCACACTCTGGTTGTCCGGTGATTCATCCTTCCGAGCAGCCCCCTCCTGCTCTGAGGCATCCAACGCAGGGTCCAGGCTTTCACTGTCCTCGTCCTGGTCACCACTGACACTGCGATTTGCTTGCAGTCTAGTGCGCAGACCTTGAAAACCTGGATAACAAATAAAAATTAAAAACTCTTTCACTGTTCCTTGCATAACATCAAACTGAATAAAGTTGATCTCTGCAGAAGCACCAGAAGAAGGCTTTTTTTTTTTTTTTTTTTCGCCTTTCATAACAGCAGTAAGACTGAACAATATATCAGGCTAGAGGCTATCAATATGTGCACAATACAAGTGAATCATATTGTCTGAACTTGTTGGGACTGGAACATTTGTTTGAGCTAACCAGAGTGCGAACTACAAGAAGCCTGATTAAAATTATGAACTGGTGCACTGTGTTGCGCGAGCAAGCACAATGGTGATGCATCAGCTCTCTCTAGATCAGGGGTTCTCAAACTTTTTTGCCTCAAGGAACCCCAATAGTTATCAATATATGTGAAGGCCTCCCCCCCATACATTTGGTTGTCAAAAGCATCACAATCAGGCAATGCTGTTTGTGCATGAACGCTTCCTTCCTGTCATTTTTTTTTCTTCTTTTAGTTAACTTTTGTAAGCATTGGTTTGTTTTCTAGCCTTTGCCAATCAACTTTTTAAATGCTCGCCTCTCGCTCAGACCTCTAAATCCAAAACACGACACAGAAAACTACAGTCACAAGACCAACTTTTCATTCCATTGGCCGGTCAACACTTCCTAAACTGGCATTGACTCGAATGGCTGGGCTGTGCACCGGATCATGTGATGGCTTGCCCGACCTTTATCACTGCTCTGGTGTCAGCGTCACATAGGCATATTTTCCTGTTTTGGCAGATGTTGGCTTCTCAGTGCAGATGGGCTCGCTGGCAGCAAAGCTTTGCACTAGCATCACCGGTGCTATCAAAACACCTTAAAAACACCCATTGAAACACGCGTGCTTTTCTGTCTTGGCTGAGCTTGGCTAACTCGGAGTGTGGCCCAAGCTTTCAGTTAGCATGTGCACGAGTGCATAAATCGCAACATAAATCGCAACACTCGTCGCTTTGTGCTCCCCCCTACTTTACACTTGCCCGAGCAACGCTGCCAAGTTTGCCAGGGTTGAAACATAAATGAGCTGGCGGCACGCACACAATGTTGGCACGCTGCCAAGGTCTGTGCTGTGGACAATGCCGGCGCTGATGGCATGAAACCGAGGAACGATCTAGGATTAAGAAGAGCTGGGGCCAAATTACAGTACGATCACATCCCAGAAACTGTCACAAATCTGTCACAAACCAATTGGCTAGGACTCCTATTGGTCAATTCTGACTGGTAGACCTGTCGACCAACAGGAGCAGGGCTGATTGACAGCTCTGTGGCAGTTTTTGTGATGTGATCATAACGTAATTTGGCCCCTGAAGCTCTAAAATGGGTTTTACAAGGCAAGTACTGTGCCTAGTCCACATGCAGAATCGCAAGAAGTGGGACAGGAAGAAGGGAAGGGGGGGGCGGGCGGGGTTGGGGGGCAGCAGCCTAGTGAGAGGGCTTGCTGAACTCGCAAAAGCAACCAGGGGTTCCGCGGAACTCAGTTTCAGAAGCTTGCTCTAGACCTGCTCTAGAACGCAACATGCAGAACAAAACAGGTGCCTTTTACTGCTACAGGCGCGCTGGAGACGCGGCATCTCGGTACAGTCGAACCTCGATATAACCAACCTCAATGCAACTAATTTTTTTAAATTTCCCAATCTCTGCCCCATTTAAATGTACATAATTTTTTCGCGATTTAAAGAAAGTAATTTTATGCCGCACTTTCGATTTAACAAAGTCTTTGGACATTGCATGCATGTACCACCAGCCACCTTGACAATCAGATGAGAACTAAAACTTCAGCCCTGACACACCGCATTTTACATCTGCCCTTTTTTTGCGCCAATTTTTCACGCAGTCTGGAATCTGCAAGCGAAACAAAAAAGAGATGACACCGCCGCACCATCAATCGTGTGCATACAAAACCCGCAGTGAGGAAGTTTTAGGACGCATCATGCCATGACATCACTGGCCAGTCAGTACGATAAAGCCCTTATTGAAAATACCATACTTACTCGCGTAATGAACCCACTTTTTTTTTCAAGAAAAATCGACGTGAGTTTGAGGGAAGGGTTCAATACGTGGGAAAAGTTGTGATTCTTAATTTTGTTTTTTTTATGAGTCGTCCATCCCAGCCATTAATCATCAAAGGAAGTATGCAGTCAGCCGCGATCATGACAGCTTTTAGCATCGTTCCTTTCAAAAGGTACTTGCTGCTATCGCACATTCCAATGATTTTGTGGTAGCAAATGGGGGCCACCCCAATCACTCCGTGACATACTTTTCTGAAAACAAGGCTTGCGCAACAAGATGAGCGGAGCCAGCAAGCCACTGTTCCTCTGAAGACCGCTGGCACTCTGCCACCAGCCATCATCATGATCGCTGCTCATGGTTTCCAGCATCGGATTACATAAAAACGGGCGCATGCACTGATAGAAACATTCTTGGTAAAAATTTTCTACTGTGTTTCTACTAAAACCGCTATGGAATCGAACATTTTAGGCATCAATCTTTCCATTGCGCCAAAAAAAATTAAACACCTAAATTCCAGTGTTCTGTGAAATTTTCAGCTTCAAGTAGGACTTTGTTATATCGAGGTTTGACTGTAGTGAGAAGTGTGTACCACTGCCTCAAGGCGATTTCTGACACGTAGGGCAGCATAATCATGACAATGCAGATGATGAAAGCAATGCCTAAGCAGCTTTCATGAGCGCAACAGGCACGGCGACAGCGGCAGTTACAAAACGGCGTCCCACAACATGCAGAATTGCAAAGTTTGATGAACTACAATGAAAACTATGTGGCTCAGTTGCAGCTCGGAAAAACAAGTAGCTCAGGTTTCTTGGCATTGGTCAGCCGGGTGAGACTGCATAGCACAGCCATTAGCATAAATATGTATTTGGGAAGGTTTGGGGAAGACGGAAAGGTGGAGGCGGAGGTCGGCCGCGCCTATCTTGTGCGGATTGCTGCTGCTGTGCTGGAAGCAGGTCCCGGGCCTCCAAGAAATGCACACATCTTAAAAATTTTTGTTTTGCAGGCGTTGGCTTTGTGGACTCCCAAAATGGCTCCATAGACCCTCTGGTGTTCACGGACCCCTATTTGAGAATCAATGCTGTAGCATCATACCATTAAAGGTGGAGCTTAAGTGTCCCCCGATTTTCTTGTCCATTAAACTAATGTCTAAGACAGATAGATTGTGCAAATGTTCAAATTAACCATTACAAACACTTAGTTACTTGAAATGTCATGCACTTCATCATACTGAAATTGGGTAGATTCATAGGTCATTTTTAGAGGAAGCGTTTAAGTGGGAGTCCCATCTGAACGTGTCCTTTTGGCTAAAAAAAAAAAAGGGGGGGGGGGGGGGGGGGGGGCTTTAGCATGGTTTCTCTGCGCAACAATTTTTTGCATGGGGGTCCTCAATGCCACATCTCATTAAATCTACCTGATTGAAATATAAGCAATCTTGATGGAACAGTAATGGCAGTTTGAGTTGAGTCAGTAAAATATAATGAGATTCCAATGTAGTAAACTAAACGATACAGACCCTCAGTATTTTCATTAGCCGGACAATCAAATAGTAATGATGACTAAACCACGTACAGAAAGCTAACAGTACATTACCGTTCCATTTGCTTTGTTTGTTACCATTAATGTAACACGATGTGCTGCCTGCTGGCACCACATTACATAATTATAACTTCACAGTCACCATGCCAGATGGCACCTCAGCTAACAAACCAGATTAACGTTCCAAGCACAAATACTTATATGGCCATTGGCAAGCGTAATCCCTCTCACTGGTCTAACAATTGAAACATCTTCCGCTGTGTAAGAGATGCCACTAAAAGTGCAAGCCACTGCTATGGCCAGTCCTTTAAAATCACCCTAGACCGTCTGTCTTTATCATGAAGCATGCATGCCCTCTGCCAGGAAGCTCTTTGTCCATGCTCACCAGAAATGTAGCATCTTTGTCACGAAACTAACCAAAGAATTTTTCTTCCACATAAACGGTGCCCAGTGCACATATATCATGCTCGGGGCATGTGCTTTTTGCTGCCAGTCACGTCTCTCAAGTGTCAAAGTCTCAAAACATGCTGTCAGTTATTGTTGTATAGCTGAAGCTAGTACAAACCAATTTCTCGCTCTTCAGCACTGTCCCCTTCCTGAGGCCAGTCTTCAGAAGTGATGGAAATGACATCCGGGGAGAAAGTGTCATGCTCCACAAGGCTGTCTGGCCGGCAATGCTTGTAGTACTCCTTGCTATCGAAGCTTGTGGCAACCTTGTACTTCAGGGCACGCTGTTGTAAAAAACGAAGTGGGTTCATTATTGACCAACTGAATTCTTTAACAAGTGACAAAGTGTTGGAAAAATGGAGCAGTTGTCTAAGCATGGGCAAAGGGAAAAGTCAAATGTGAAACGTTAAAACTTCACAACAGAGTGTGCTCCAGTTAAGCACGCATAAAACAAATTAAGAGCGAATACCACCAATTTAACCGTTTCTGTGTACTGTGTCAGGTTAATGATGCAAAGACAATGTTCCAGAAACACAACCCAAGAATTTTCCTCATCATGTTTCTAACATGATCGTAAACCAACAAGCCCAACTCTCCACTCTTCTGACTTTCCTCACCAATATCAAGTTAAATGAACAGCGATCAGATTTCCCTTACACTGTTTCTTGAAAAGTGAAACCTCGTTGATATGATCTCGCTCAATATGTTTCTGCCTTTTTTAATTCTCACAGTAGCGCAGACCTTGGTAGCAGCCAAGATGCTGCGTGATATTGCGCATGCTTATCAATGTGAGCTCTGGCAGAAGGGGGGGGGGGGGGGGGGGAAGTCTTTTTTAAAGTTGCTAAAGTGCCAATTTTTAGAGGCTGTTTGCAGCTCTGTCGTGGGTGTAAAGCTCAGCGATGAAACTACGGCTACCTTCTACAAGTTTCAGAAAAGCTTGCTTCTGGGCATTGAGAAACAAAAAGCCTAGTCCAAAATGACAAATTATTTCAAAGAGCTATAATAAAAGTAAGTTCTGCATGTTTCATTCCCAACCTTTGAGAGTCTGTTTTGCACAATTTGATTTTTGGAAAATATGTCCCAATTTTCAAGGCCCATGAGAATCGTATTAACAAGATTCAGCTGTAATCCAAGAAGCCCTTGTAATAATTTTTCATAAGTTTCTCCAGAAACATTACAATCAGATGTGTGCAGATATTATATCACATCTTAAGTTAAAAAGCGAACATGAATAATAAAAATGTGGTGCAAACCAAGCAGTTCCAGGTACGAATCCTGTGAGCGTAAATTACAAATTCAATGCTCTTTTCACTAAATACTGCTGCGATGAAAAAAGGCAGGTTTATTATGCAGCAAATATTTTACTCCTGTGCTTCTACGTAGGTGCCTCAAAGTTTTGAAATTAGTAAAGCTACTACAGTAAAACCCCTTATAGTAAATTCACTCAGATCTGCAAAAATCATTACTGTATGAAGGTCTTTATTATATATCAGCTGTTGGTGGTAATATGGTCCTGAAGATACTGCCTGGTAATTAAATTACTACTTACTACTTACTTACGTTTTGTTGTTTAACGGGAAAAAAAAAGCCCTCTAAAATACCTTTTATTCCTCTTCTATAGCGCCATTTTCTTTTTTCAGTTCTAAGGTTTTTTGTTTGCATCTTGTGGAAGTATACCTTTTAAGCATGAATACAACATGGTAGTTTAACAAAACTTGAAGTTGGGCTAGATGGTGCATTGTAATTTGACTGAAGATGAAGCGCACGGGAAGACGCACACAAGAGAAGAAGACACAGGACACGCGCTAAAACACAGGTTAGCGCGTGTCCTGTGTCTTCTTCTCTTGTGTGCGTCTTCCCGTGCGCTTCATCTTCAGTCAAAATACAACATGGCTACGAATACAACTGAGTTCGATTTCATGTGAAAACCAAAGCCTTGAATAAAATGGCGTCGTCTTCACCTGTTTTTGTCATTAAGAGGCAATAAATAAGGAATGTGCACGACAGTGAAGTGCTGCAAAACTGCACACGCCAAGCCTCCACTTTCTGCCACTGCTGCCTTGTCTTTGGCACTGCATAGTGATTCAAATGTTCCGCCGTTTCTTCCCTACCCTATTTCTCGCTGCACCTTCTCTATTTTGACTGTACCGACTTCTTTCCGCATTCCTAGCCACCTTTACTTCTTTCTTTCTACGCACGCCGTATGCTTTCCCTCATGGCTCCATGGCCTACATAAAGTTATTGGCTTCTCCTGCGAGCTGGCGAGCCAGGTGGTAATGCCATTAAGAAAAAAAAAAAAAAAAAAGCACTCGA
Source organism: Amblyomma maculatum (assembly GCF_055883805.1). Classification (NCBI taxonomy): domain Eukaryota; kingdom Metazoa; phylum Arthropoda; class Arachnida; order Ixodida; family Ixodidae; genus Amblyomma; species Amblyomma maculatum. The sequence continues at coordinate 21,047,231 of NW_028146738.1, forward strand.
GTGTTTTTTTTTTTTTTAGAGAAAAATTTGCATCACAATCCTAGGTAGCGCGTGTGGAGTGATGTCATTTCATGGGAAGTACGTCACCGCAGCCAGACGCACTTCACTATAACCGATTTTCACCAAAAATGTATTTACTATAAAGGGAAAAAACATGTACGGTTGTCTACGAAAACAAACTAAGATCAGTTTCACCTTTTTATCTCCACAAGCTGGGATGCTCTTCTGTTCTTTGGGGTTCTGTGAGATATTGAAAAGTGGTGGTGTTTCCTAAGCACATCGAGCCTGGTATTGCCAGAGGCTGCTATCAGAAGTGTAAGGCAAGGTAGATTTCACAAAATGTCCAACAAAACGGGCCATAAAACTACAATGCAAGTGGGACACTGCTCATGTTTCTTATGCATACTTTTGCATTGCCCAAGGGCAAACTACAGATCATGGAGCACTGCCTAGGCTTAACTATAATATAAGCCTTGTGATAAGCAAATGCTGTCATATTTCATCAGACATCATATTTCAACACACCAAGCTTTCTATATCTAGGTGGGCACGTTTAGTAGGCTGGGGCAAGAAGTGAAAGCTTGAAGACATGTCATTCTCGATTACTGTGGGGGTATTACAACAGAAAATGTGTATCAGAGCTGCTTAAAGAGCAGTTCTTTGTAAGTTGTGGATAGGAGATACATTTGATCATGAGGAGGTCTGGACTGTGCATTCATAGATGACAAGCATCTGTCAGTGTTTCCTGGACATGTTTAAAGAAAAGCTCTATATATTCCAGCACTACATTAAATCTAAGGAGAAAAAAAAGATGGATTACACAATCACAAACTAGAAGAAGATGAAGTAGGCAGAGGCAAAAAATGGAGTGGTTACGTTAGTCAGCTGCCATAAAATCATGTCATCCCCATCTGTCATCGTGTCTCATCCTTCAGTTGTGCCGTATAAAATTCGCTAGAGGTATGCGTAGAAATATTCCTCCAGGGTTTGGAGTCTTGAATCCTGTCATCCACTGGTGTCTTCAGCGGAATCCTTATGGTTCGCGCCTGCCGGTGCTGTCCCAGACTGTCAGAAGTGACCCAAACTTGCCGCTCCTCTGCTCCGTTCCCCAGCCCTGACTAAAAGACACAACAACGTGCTGACTAGAACTTCAGTGATCTAAGATCGTCATCATCTGATTCGAGACCTCACTGACTGCCTACACGTGAAAGCACAGCACCTCCGCCTCTGCTGTTGGGTACACTCATGGACCTAGGCCATTGGCTTCTAGCGATCGGTGGCACTGGAAGCTATGCCACAGAAGGACTCATTCACTCATCTCTTTGATCGTGGTAGCGAGCACTTCACCCACTTCTCATTTCTGTTCTGCCATCCTGCCACGCTCATCATCACATCCTACACCTCATAGTGAGCGTGATTCTTCTAAAGTAGAATCTTGGTCATATGAACCCAGTTGATACGAATTTTGGGATGACAAGAATTCATAAAATTCCCGGGACAGACCATTTTTTTTGCAAATTTTGCAATGTGCAAAATTTCTGACATTCGAAACACTCTTACGAGCCACTGTTAAAGATGATACAAACGTGCTAACTGTGGCCACAGCCTTTAGCACTGCGCACTGCTGGCACATCATTTACATCGCAATCAACAGTCATGCTATAGGTGGAAGGAGCAGTTTGCAGTGGCATGCATGTCGCCACTGTTGCAATCACCAGTCGTGCTATGCATCACAAGCAGCTGGCGGCGGTGCATGCCCAGTGCACTGTTGACTCTGTGATCGCTAATCACGCTGTATACACAGAGAGCAGTTGGCAGCGGCACATGGACTACAGGTTGCTGACATCTTGATCCCCTGCTGTGCTACAATACGCACCGCGAGAAGTTTGTGGCAGCCCGCAGCATGCACATCTTCAACATCGTGATTATTTTTAGTGCTGTGTGTGCTGCAAACGGGGAGCTATGGTCTTGCAGCTGCAAACAAATTCCCTCAGCCATAAATAGACCTGCATGAATGCTATACAACAATAACTGATGGGCACGTTGGTCAGACATAGCTTTCGAGTGCAACAGCGCAATGGCACGGGGCCAGAGCACAAGAAGGGACTAGCGCTATGTCTAATCCCTTCTTGTACCCTGGCCTTGTGCCGTTGCGCTGTTGCACTTGAAAACTGCATGAATACATTTCCCATGCTTTTGCAAACTGATTTTTGTTCATTCTGATTATACAAATTCTTGGATGATATGAATTTTTTCTGGTTTTTGAGGGGTCCTGGCTGAGTTGGCAGTGCTGTTCAGGCACCCTACTTTGCCTTCCAAACAGATTGGCTTCAAAATTCCCTGATCCTTGCCCTTCTAAAGCCTGGCAGGATGACTTTGGTGCTGCAGCCACAAAATGTGATGTTGAACAAACTGCTCCAGGGCCATGTGCAACCACTGTACACCGAATGGGTGAAGGTGAACAAACCCACCCCAAAAAATCAAGCTGTGTGTTTCACACACTGAAGTTGCACTATGGGTTGCAGGAGCACGGCATTCTCTTGAGGTCCCCTTATGGTAAAATCTTACGAACTGCAGATTCTGCAATGCCATGAATGGCACAGACAAATGGCGTACGAAAGCGACAATGAGAGTGACAGTGCCAAATATGCCAAATAAATTGAGTTTTCCTTTAGCCTAGGAGAGTGACCATTGCATCATTATTTAATAAACTACTACCATTAACGAATGACATTGACAATGCTGCAAACCAAGGTTGCCTGTTGACCTTTAATAAAATTAAGTGAATATGTGTACCGTACTTGTTCATATTGTACCCCCCCCCCCCTTATTTGTCACTGACAATTTACCTTATTTCTAAATTTATTTGAAGCATTAGCTTTCCTCAGCTTAGTCCTTACTTTTGAACTGTCGCTGGAACTGCCTGCGGCGCATACTTCGGCAGCATGCCAAAATGCCCCATGCGCCAAACACATTATGGCATGCTTTGACGAGAGCACGTGCAGTGGTGGCAAGCTCAGCAAACTTGGCAGAGTGCCAACACACTGTGTGCTCTTGACAAGAGCCCTGACAGCTGTGGCTTGCTCGTGCGCTACTGCACAGCCAGCTTTTCTAGTGTACACTTTGAAAACTGGGGAGCACTCATGCAGAGAGAGGAGCACAGTAAATATAAAACTTCCTGTGCACTGGAATGCTATGGAGAAAGCAGGATATACTTCCCATGATTCGGCGAGCTTGGGATAAGGAGCGAAAATGTCTAACCCTCAAAGCTAATGCTTAACCATTCACGGCACACACTCAATGCCATCCAGAACCTTGCATAAAAACCAGGTATCTGACCTTCAGAGCTGGTGTTCAGCGCATTAACTTTATCTCACCATGAATGACCAGCGCCATATGCTATCCCAAGATCGTTACATCATGTCTTGATAACAGCAAACACCACAGACTGGCAACACGATCATAGCTGATAGAGTGCTTCTGTTATTGATGGGTGGGAGGAGGAAGACGGACAGATGTTTCGGCAGGTTGCTGGACAAGGGTACAATACGAAATTTCATCCTCACAAAAAAATATCCCTTGAAACTTCTTTTCCTCGTGTAATAAACCCTCCCCACACAATGATGCCAATTTTCAGAAAAAAAAGAAAGGTAGACTCATTATGCGAGTAAAAACGTTATGTCTTGCATCTTTTCTTGTGCACTCTTTGGAGCAAAGTGTGTTTGTGTCTGGTGTATACAATCACTGTCTCTCGTGATAAGCTTCACAGCACCAATAAGGTTCTGATATATGATATATTGTGCTGATCACCTTAATTGCATGCTAGATGCTCAGAGCTTACACTACTGGTCAACCTTTACAACAAACCAAGCATTTTTTTCGCCCTGATTCTAAGCGTTAGGGGGTCGACCATTAGAATCAGTTACCTAACATGCAAGTACCATTACTACATGTGTTTGCAATTACCTAACTAAACTGTGTCATTAAGCTCAATGAGGAGTCAAATGTTGCACGCACCAAACTTTTAACCTGCAAGTAATGCTGGAGTAGACAAACAGTGCACTTACATTCTCCCCTCCTTCTACATCTGGCCGATATGGGTAGTGCAGGTAGAACAGGTCATTCTTCACCATTTTCTTGCGCATGCGACAGGGACCAGCTGCAGGACCAGAGCACAATATATATATTATATATATATATATATATATATATATATATATAAAAAAAAAAAAACAGCCAACACTGAGTAGTTACCTTCACACATGTACACAGAATAAAGTTCCGCTCCATGCCACATGGCCCAAAGATGAAAGCACGCAGGCAGAGACTGGCCTTAACTAGCTTAAGTGTAGCCAACTATTTATCAGAGACCTTTAGCTCGATGGGCTTACATTTCGCTCCGCTCGCCTTCCCCAGCAGAGCATCACAACAGAGAATTTTAGCACTCTCTCCTTTGTCTGCAAGGAAAAATTTTCTGCCCTGCCTAGTAGTAGAAGTTGGAGTTATGATGAAATTAAATACACAAACCGTACTTGCTTTAATTATGTTAAAGGCACTAAGTATAAGTAGCTTTTTGCGTTGTTTGATAGCATTGATGCCTTAGTCTAACACTGAGGACTACATATTAGAAAAAGAAATTTTCCACTCAGATAATGAAGCTCCAAGCAAATTGTTTACTGCTGCACCTTTTTTTACATTTTAGCGTAAGTGAGTGTGACTGTCATTTGCGAGTGATGACCGCAAGCTGCCTGTGCTTCTACCTACTATAACAACTCAGCATGATGCCAAAAAGCAACTGTCGAGACATGGTTTACTATGCGGGATCTACTTTCTGTGCACAGACATGGCGGACAGCACCAAGTTCAGGACATATTTTCGATTTGAAAAGCAAGACAGAGTGATGAATTTATTGATAAGAGTTGGCTTGATGCCTAACAGGGGTAAGGAAGGTTGGCCAGGGCTAGAGGTAAGTGTCTCTTTCAAGGCAGTCTGCAGTTGAATACAGATCTCACAAACATTACTGTCACAGGGTGATGCTTGTCATGCACTGTCTGAAGACCTTTGCATTCCACGAGGTGCCGCAAAGTTGGGGGTCACCTTATAGCCCACAAGGAAGACGTATATAAGCTACATAGGTTAGAAGGCTTTGCTCATACCCAAGGCAGCAGTGGAGGCCTTCTAGAATTGTAAAGCACCTGCGCAGCTTTTTCGCCCACAGTCGTGCTTGTGCCATGGTTGCCGACAATGATATGGATACGCTGCTGTTTGTGCAGGTAACCACCATGCTCGGCTTTGCAAATATGATGGTGTGCTGTGTTTCGCTGTGGTGGGTAGGTTAATGGATGTGAGCGCTGTTCCGCAACTCCTGGCCACCTTAGGACCTTGCGCACACGCACTGGCATCCCCGCTTGGCAGACCAAAACGTAAGACTGATCAACTAATGGTCTCTACTATTAGAGATTAAATGCCCAGGAATTGTGTTTGTAGGTCTTTTAACAACAAAATTTAAAGCGAAAGGTTTTCTTTTTTTTTTTCCTGCTCAGCAAATGAAGTGATCAGAATGACCACAGCTCGTACAAATAACTAAACAAAGCCCCCTCACCCCAATGAAAGTGAGCACTGAAAACCCAAATGTAGAGAGTTGCATTGTGCGATCACCTTCAGTCATGTCAAGCATCCACTTGTCTAAGAGCGACCCCTCAACTGGACCCCAGAGGCCCCGCTCCTGAGTAAGCTCAGTTTCCGTCTGCAGCCAGTCTTCAAAGACATCCTTCTGGAGATGCTGCTGACTCTGAAACAACAAGGAGAAAGAAATCAGGAAAAAAAGAAAGCCAAAACTTTAGAATTCGCACCGACTAACTGCACTACATTAACAGCTCGTAGGCAATGAATAACACCTCATTCATGTTCCTCAATTCCAACAGCAGGCTATCAAGTTTTCTCCTGAGCACTAAAAATGATGTGAACATAACTGGCAGCTGACAACAGAGTGTATTTTAACATGCCACCTCAGCTTTTAGAGAAGCTCATTTTGCTTTGTAAAAATGCAGTCAATGGTTTTTGTTGAAAAAAAATTGTGATACAGATTTCTGGCCCCTAGACTAGGCAATGAAAAAAAAAAAAAAAAAAATGACGAAAGCTTTCGTAATCTGCATCTCAAAAAAAAAAAAAAAAAAAAAAAAAAAAAAAAAAAGAGAAAGGAAAACAAATGTGCATATGCCCAGAACAGATCAATAGAACACGAAAGCTTTCAGTTCTGATGAATCATTATGCTTCTAGATGTTACTGGATTTAATTATGAAAACTGCAGTGTATCTGAAATAACTTAATACTTATCCAACAATGCCTATGCAGAGTGTAGTCATTGTGGTTTAGCATTTGCTCCACTTGCATTTTCTTATCTAATCAGCATTGGAAGCTGACACTGGACACTTGGCACAGCCAGCATAGTGCATCTTCATCAGTGAGAGCAGTGCCATAAGTACTGCTTATTAGTCTGGTTCACGACGGTTTACGGGCAGTATTTAGGAATGAGTTAGCGTGTTACCTGCCATTACCAAGTTGTATGCTGTGCAAAATGGTGCAGAAATTCTGGAAAAAAGCCTGGTGTCAAGTCTTTCCGCACACACCCTAACAGAACCATAAAAAAAAAAATAAATATTCGGTGACCCTTCAGACAATACTACTCAAGCCTTTTGTAAACAAAAAAATCTGCACAACTATGCAGTGTTTACTGTCTCTAGCCCATGTCTGCATTCAATGCTAAGACGAAATGTGAAAGCACAAGAACCATGCACGAAACCATTTAAATTTGGTATCTTAGCAGCCTCAGTAAAGCAAAGTAAAGATGGCAGCAGTTTTGGCTGGCCACCATCTTTACTTCAATACAATCCTTCAGCTGCCAGAGTATACAAATGAGTGCTGCATGTGACCCCGTCACAAGCTGGGAATTGTCAATATAATTAAATTTCCCTCTCCCGCATACATTACAAGGCAAGGAGCCAATGCACCTACCTGTTGGTGGCGCTTCAGCTGCATGTCTACAAGCTCTTGTACAATGGAAACATGAACCTGTGTCCACATTTCCACTTCCTTGAAAGCAGAAACAAGATAAAGAGGTCAAGAGCATGGAAGAGAGATCAGCACAATTGTCCCCACCATCAGCTGGGTTAAGTCCACAGCAGAATGAAGGCTTCTCCCAAAAACCTCAAATTACCCTTCCTTGAGCAAGCTATCAAAAACCTAGAGCAGCAAGCTTCCCAACCTATCCCAGCACAAGTGCCCGTGCCAGTCTTGGCTGTTTTGCACTTCTTGACATCCATTCTACTGCCCCAATGGTTATCTGTCAATACAATAAGAATCAGGGGCACATCTTTATGAGGCCTGCTTCGCAATGGCATTAGTGAAACTGCTTTATTTGTTCCTTCGATGGAGCCTGCAGGTTCATGAGACCACTGCTAAGAGAGTGTTCTCACACAAAGCGCCTTTGATTACTAACATACAGTTTATGCAGTTATTTCATCACTTGGAAATGCTTAATGTAATGCCAGCAACTAACTTCAAAAAACAGAACTGAGTTGGTGCTTGCCACGCAAGTCCCACACATCTGTGAGAAGGTCATCAATGGAATTTCAACAAAAATGAACAGCTACCTGCCAGTGTAGGTAGGCCTTAGTTTTGTTAGTGATCTCCTAATTCTTAGGCATTCTGCTCCATCGCTAGCCGCTTCTTGACCAAATGGCACCCTGCATGACTTTTAGCGACGCATGTGGCTAGCCCCTTCCTGATGACCTCCACAAATGGTGACACGGAGAGCCGCGTGTCTAATCCCAGTGGCGTTCCAAGATGGCAGGCTGGCAGGACCCGAAAGTTCCACAGTGCTCTGAAGCACTCATGCCAGTGCTGCCTCATTCTCTTCAGCATGTGGCCGGTGCTAGCCATGCACGTCGCTACAACTTCATGTTCAATGTGCTCTGCTTCCCACTGAGCTTTTAAAGTGCCAGCCTTTTTGACCTTGTATAGCAGCTGATGCTTTCTAACTTTGGCTTTCTCTGCCCTTGGTACCTGGCTCTAGTTGTAACGATTAGGACTGCTGGTCAATGATCCTGCCTAACTACAGTTGTCACATCTGAAATATTGCATAAGTACATTTCTGCTGATGCCAGAGTAAGCCTGCTTGCACTGTCACACATGTGAGCAGATGATTTTTCACTCTGCTAAGAATTTAAAGAGACACTGATGACGACAGCAAATATGACTCTTTTACTGAAAGCAGAGCTTTCATACGCTATGAAAGGCCAAAAAATTAAATACAGTAGAACCTTGTTGATATGTTCCCACTTCATATGATTTGGTTTGGTTTGAAGGGGTTTAACGTCCTAAAGCAACTCAGGCTATGAGAGACACCGTAGTGGAGGGCTGTGGAAATTTCGACCACCCGGGGTTCTTTAACGTGCACTGACATCGCACAGCATACGGGCGCCTTGCTTTTACCTCCATCAAAAAAGCAGCTGTCACAGCCGAGATTCGATCCCGCATCCTTGGGTCCAAAAGTCGAGCGCCCTAATCACTGCACCACCACGGCGGGGTAGCACATACGATTTCCTGGTTCACAGGCTCAAAATCGTAGACAGTGGAAAACTTCCCATAGAGTTACACTATTTTTCTCATGAAAAACTGAAAAACAGCCGTGCTCACCAACCAGAGTGGCTTCTCTGCAGTGCCTAAATGCACGGGGCAAAGCACTGAAGAACGATGACGAACCAGTATACGAGAGGGTTGTACTGCAGAGACATGACTTGACAAGAAAAAATGCAGCCATTTCTTCGCAATGCCTCAGGGGCACGGTAGGAAACTTCTCAGATGTAAAACTAGGTGCTTACGACCGAGCAGGCTGGATATGGGGAACTTAGCATAAAGAGAGGGCATGCGGTGACAGTCAGCTATTCCAACTCTGCACTGCTGTCATTGTACTGGATTTGTTGCTAAATCTCTTTTCCACCAAAGAAAACATCAGTGCGGACTGAATTCTGTGAGCACACAGAAAGACCACTTCATACTTTATGTTAAAAGATGCTAACCTACACTTTCACGCGGTGCACATATTAATTCTAAATGCTTTTGTACCTCATTCAGCAGTTAGATTTTTCAAAGCCAGACAGTTTGGACTGTATATTTTTCTGGATAATACTTTTTTTTTTTTTTTCATCATTCTTTAAAAACATATCAACGGGGTTTTACTGCACAGCTGTGGCCACACCACTAGCTGATTTTGCAAGCATTAGATTGTGATGCACCGTGCATGGGCATTATGTTTTGAGTGCAGATCTCAGAGGCTAAGCTACACTGCCATTCACTTTAATACAGCAATCATGGAGTCCATTTTGGTAAAGATGCCACATGCTTGAATCGAGCACAACGAAATTTTTACATACATTTTCTTTTTTTTTAGTAGTAACTGCCTCTCTGCTGCTGCACATACAAGAATATACTCAGAAAGAGCAATGGAATCGATTTTCACTTAGACCAAAAATGAGAAGGTATCGGTGTCACAGCTTCTTTATTTTAAATGCAAGCCACTAGTACTTCCTCTAGTTTTCAATCTATTTGCCAGAAAATATCCCACTTTTGAGTAGCACAAAGAAATGTGCATCAATAACTTGCCTGGCTTGTCATGGTGCTCAAAGGGACCTTGGGGGCCTGCTCCCGTTTGATCTTACGGCTTGCAAGCCGTGAGAGTCCACCAGTCACTTTCTGCAGTTTCTAAAGGCCAAGACAAAGAAAGGACAGAAGCACTTTCGCAACAGTAATACTAAAATGAGAGCAAAATATGTATCAGCTGCTGCAACACAACTGAACAAAGATAAAACTGTTTCACACTGAAGTTGCACTGGAAGTTTAGCACAAAGATGGCAATCAGTTGCGCTTTTAAATTACCGTAACTTTCTGACAAAGATAACAGCAATCACCTTCAGCAGAGCGTAAGATACTGAAAATGCACTTGCTACACATTGGCGTAATTCTGTCAATAGAACCACCATGGCTAACATTGCAAACTCCACAAATGGTGTGTTTGGTTTGGTTTGGGCCCAAAGCGACATCGGTTATGAGGGACGCTGTAATGGAGGGCTCCAGAAATTTCGACCACCTAGGGTTCTTTAATGTGCACGGACATTGCGCAGCACATGGACGCATTTGTGTTTCAATTTCATCGAAACGCGGCTGCTGCGGTTGGGTACCATGTGGCAATTATGAAGCCAGGTTTTTTTATTTCTAACAAATACCTCATTACACATTTTGGACAGATGTGGCTACCTCTGGTGGCTACTTCTACAGAGGCAGCTACTTCTTCAATCAGCAAGAAAACTGAGAAATATCTAATTTTAATGAGCAAAGTCCTAGAAATGTATTGTAGAATAATGTTAGAAGTAGGCTATGTGCATGAACAAGAAATGATTCACAAGTTGATATATTGCCCATGTTATTTTGACATGCAACTGATGCTACTCTACCTGAGACAGGAGTGTGGCCTTTAAAGGGAATTATTATTAATGAAAATGTATGCTGGAAAAATGACGAGGAAACGGGCAGTGGCCAATGTAAAGAGCCAAAGGCCGGTCACTCAAACAAATGGCTATGCTAACTTCCAGCCCTACATTTATACCCAATACTATAAATTTTGTCTTATCTGGCAATTATTATGGCAGTTATTGCAGAAATTGAACACTGTTGAGTGTAAACAAAGTACTAAGTGCATCTTGCATAACAAAGCATATATAAAAATGCCACGTGCCTGCGAAAAGGAAAGAACTCTCACGTTTCTCGCTGTCTGCACAGCAGCAAATAAGTTACGACAATTGTTGCATTACCCTTCTCTCAAGAACAACCACTTCTTTGCCCATACAGTCCTCTATGGCTCAATCCCACATGAATAATAAAATCATTGGTTAGGGTTACCATGCAATATTTCGGCTATGACATGTGACGTCACCAGCCTACCCTGATGCCATCAGCGATGCCACTTATAGGAGAGAAGTCTCCATATAGAGCAATTCATATACAGTGATACTGTAAAAATGAAAAAACAAAACAAAACAAAAAAAAAAAAAACAAAGTGCACGGCACTGCTTTTCTATATGTTAATGTTAGTCCTTGAGAGTAGAGTGCCAAGAAAGAGGACACACAACACACACCTGAATCTGTGTCTTGGCAATATGTACACTCATCAAGGGCGATCCGAGACTAGACCAGAAAGAAGTACAGACGAACCCTGATACAGTCCAACCCGGATATATCGATAATTCGATATACAAAAATCGGTTTGTGACGGCACTTCCGATGCGAAAAAACGATATCGCATTTGTCGCGTAATCAACCCACTCGCATAATGAACCCACCCTCCACTTTTGCACCCGAGAATTTGAAAAAAAAAAAAAAAAAAAGTGTTAAGGCCAGCTTGTTCACATGCAAGCGATTGAGCGATTTCAGCGACGAGCGGCAGCGATAGAACGAAAAGTTTTAAATTTGTTGGAACTGCGTCCCTTTCGCCGCTCGAGACGCCGCGGCAGCTCAAAACAAGGTTTCTGTGTCGCCGCGGCAGAAATCGCGAGCATTTTCGCTTGCATGTCGATGGCGCGCGTCACTCTGTTTCGGTCGTCTTATCCACAGCTCCTTTCTTGGCAGCGTGCCAAGATTATGCGCAGCGATAACGTCAGGGCGCGTTTATCTTTTGATAGCTCCTGCGGTGGCGGGGAGCGAACTTGGCAGAGTGCCCGTGATGGCTTGACTGCACAAGCCTGGTTCGTTTTATCACGCTGCGCTTGGGGCGGGCATCATGATCGCGGCAGCTGACCGCGGGCTTTCGTTGCTTCATACATGCAAGGATAAACGACTCCCGCCAGAAAACAAAAAAGAAAAAAAAAAAAGAAAACGAAAAAACTGCCGCTTCTTAATGTCCGCAGCCGCCATATCCTACGCTACGCAGCGTGTACAGCACAACAATAAGCAAGGATGACTCTGGAAAAAAAAAAAAAAAGAAAGAAAAAAAAAAAAAAAGAGTTGCCGCTTCTTAACGTCCGCAGGTGCCATAGCCGTGCGCAGAAGGTTCGCAACACATGCTGGAGAAAGCGTCTGACGTCTGTCTGAAAACGGGGTGAGCTGGCTTGGCGCATGAGTAGCGCGTGCTGAAGGAGAGAAATAGCTCGGCAAAAGAATGGGCACACCCACGCACATGTCTTGCAAACATCATGTATTGGCGCGCTGGAAACGATAACTGCAGATGCGCGCGCCTTTGGGGAATGGGCGCGGCGCTACCCAGACCAGTCGTCGCCGAACCGTCCCCTCTCATTCCTTCCGCGCGTGGCTTGAAAACGTCACGCGGCAAACGGCCAAGGGTGATGAGATCGTCTCTGGACTAGGCACACTTTCCAGTGCGTGGTGCGGAGTTCGATATATCGAACGACCGGTGAAATTTAGTTCGATATATGACGCGGCTTTCCTATACTTTTACATGGGATTTTCAAGGGGATATTCCGTGAGTTCGATATAACCAAAATTCGATACATCCGGGTTCGATATAACCGGGTTCGACTGATCGAACTTTGGTTATATCAAACTCACGCAATATCCCCTTGAAAATCCCATGTAAAAGTATAGAAAAGCCGCATCATATATCGAACTCAATTTCACCGGTCGTTCTATATATCGAACTCTGCACAACGCACTGCAAAGTGTGCCTTTCCCAAAGGCGATCGCATCACCCTCGGCCGTTTGCCGCGTGACGTTTTCAAGCCATGCGCGGAAGGAATGAGAGGGGACAGTTCGGCGACGGCTGGTCTAGGGAAGCGCTGCACCCATTCCCCAAAGGCGCGCGCATCTGCGGTTATCATTTCCCGCGTGCCAGCACATGACGTTTGCAAGCGATGTGTGCGAATGAGCCAGAGAACTGGTGGGAATGAGAGGGGAAAAACGCGACAAAGCGAAGTGCAAGGGTGTGCCCATTTTTTTGCCGAGCTATCTCTCTCCTTCCTCTCGCTTTCTCCAGCGTGTGTTGCGAACCCTCTGTGTGCGGCGGCTGACGTGGCTATGGTGCCTGCATACCTTAAGAAGCAGCAGATCTCTCTCTCTCTCTCTTTTTTTTGAGAGTCGTCCTTTCTTATTGTTGTGCTGTATGCGCGGCGTAGCTGCGGGGCGGCTGCGGGGCAGTTTATTGGCGGCTGCGGGGCAGTTTATTTATTTATTATAATTATTTATAATTCTTTTACGGGAGTTGTTTATCCTTGCATGTATGAATCAACAAAAGCACGCAATCAGCTGCGAACTGGCTTTTAGCATTTTTTGCTTCAAACAGCATTCGCGACTATCACACTTTTCAACGTTTTTGTGGCAGTTGACTACGCCTGCCCCAAGCATGGCGTGATAAATCGAGCCAGGCTTGTGCAATCAAGCCATCACGGGCACTCTGCCAAGTTCGCTCCCCGCCACCCCAGGAGCAATCGAAAGATAAACACGCTATGATGTTATCGCTGCGCAGCATCTTAGCACACTGCCAAGAAATGAGCTGTAAATGAGAAGATCAAACGGAGTGGCACACCATTGACATGCAAGCGAAAATGCTTGCGATTTCGATTTCTGCCGCGGCGACACAGAAACCTTGTTTTGAGCTGCCGTGGTGGCTCGAGCGGCGAGAGGGGCGCAGTTCTAACAAGTTGGAAATTTTTCGCTCTGTTGCTGCCGCTCGTCACTGAGATCGCTCAGTTGCTTGCATGTGAGCGAGCTGACCTTAACATTTTTTTTTTTTTATATACAAATTCTCGGGTGCAAAAGTGGAGGGTGGGTTCATTATACGAGTGGGTTGATTACGCAACAAATACAGTATCGTTTTTTCGCATCGTAAGTGCCGTCACAAGCAGATTTCTGTATATCGAATTATCAATATATCGAACTAATTCGCGATCGCGTTCGAGTTCGATATATCTGGGTTCGACTGTAGTATTAATCAACTTCTATCGAACCAGTGCCCTAAACAAGGACCTAAACATAAAAATTTAAAGAAATAAGCTGAGCTGACACCACTCACCTGGCTGACAGTCTGCATCTGTGTCTGCATGACCTCCCGAGTGTAGCCACTCTTGCGTTCCAGGTCCAGGAAGCTGGTCCAGGCACGGCACAGGGGCTCATGCAACACTTCCCATAAGCTCTGCAGGTCAGGAATCTGGCCCCCTGAGCTGCCCTCAGCAGCTGGCAGTGGTGCTTTGCACAACTCTTCCAGAACCTGCCAACAATTACCCTTTGTAACTGCACTGGCACAACACACACAAAAGTGTACGTGGGTCTCGCAGCAGCACCAAAGCATTTTCAGGCTAAGTGAAGATGGCAGCCACAAAGCTTGAGCATGCAACAACCAGCCTACCACATAAACAATGCAAAGGCAAAAATTTCATCTCACAAAGTGACTGAGATTTGATAGCTGGATGGCCCTTGCAAATACAAAGAAGCAGCAATTACGATGAAATCTCGATACAATCCCACTTAACACGTTTTTCGGCATAATGCAATTTTTTTTTTTGTTGTATTCTCAGAAGACGCCCTGTACAGAGAATGTATTTTTGCACGGCTAATACAACCACATTTTCCTGTGAGCCTGGATAATACAATTGCGAAAATTCACAAGAAACTCTCATGGTTTAAAGTTTCAAATTTCCCTCCAAGAGGCAGCGAAAATGTGCTGTGGGAAGGGGGGCCGGTTATAGTATAGTAGTCGCACAGTAACGATACCTTGTGGTCAATGTTTTAATACAACTTGCTCTCATTATTAACACCCTCCTACTTTTGTCTTTCTTTTTTCCGAAATTTTGCAGCAGAGTCCCGCAGTTTTGCGTCATTGCTGGCCTTGGCAACCTGCCGAGATGTAGCGGGCGTCGATAACATCTCCGCGCGTTTATCTTTTAACAAGATCTTCTGCCTGCAGGGGGGGGGGGAAAGGGAATAGGGGCATGATGCTCTCGGGGAAGTTGGCAGAGCGCCGTTTAAATTGAATCAACATGATTCCACTGTATAAACCAACTCATACCGAACTTACTGTAAGGCCTTATGAGCAATCAGAAAGTTTAACTGTGAACACAGCGGCCACGATACTGTTGCACGCAAAGTGCAACCCCCTACATGTCATTACTATGATCCACATATATGGTATTAAAATATTTACTTGCTAAACATAATGTACATTCATTTTCAAACACTGCAACAAGCAACTTTTCTGTCAACATTTTCAGCAGCAGCTGTCTTAGAGTCTGCCTTGATACGTTCCTTTTAGTAGTTCCAACTATTTATGAACTTGTAATGCATTCTCTGAACTGGGCTGCTTTCTTACCTGCCTCTTGGATAGATAGATAATCTCCCAAACTTTGCAGGCAGCTGAGGCAACCAGCAGGTGCCCCTCTTCAGAGGAGCTCAAACTTTTGTTGTCAGCAACATTTCGAGAGCGGTCCGAAAAGGAGGCAGGGTTAATGTGCCAGGTGGTTCGACGTACAGTCTCCATGCTAGAAAACAGAAGCCAAAAACGTCAACAGGCCATTGCATGCAACATGGTTTAAAAGAATGAAAGCATACTTTGTTCTACAAACTGAACATACTGTATTTACTCACATAATGAATGCACCCCCTACTTAGGCTGCCCAAAAATTACAATTTATTTTTCCCTGGCGTAGTATGTCTAGGCAGTATGTCAAATGTCAAGGCTTCTATATATGCCAACTTACAAGATGGACAGCTAATTAGACTCCTTTGCAAGGAATCCAAGAACCAAAAAGACCAGGTCTAATAAAAGGTTTCTCTCATCGATCTTAAAGATTGTAGCAACTTGCTACTTTAAGCACTGAACTGAATGGTGTGAGCTATGCAAGAATGAAGTTTAGCTGTACGCGAGTTATATGTGCGGGTTTAAGAAAAAAAAGTTGTTGACGTGTCCTTCAACACACAAATTCCAGTGAGAATATTTTGCTTTATTTCAACTGTAGAAGGCAAGTTGTATCGCATGAATTATTTATTCTTCCAGCCTACTTTATGACCTGCTTTACAAAGTTTTTTAATGAATGCTTTACCTCGCATAATGAAAGCACCCCCTAAATTTTACTACATTTGGGAAAAAAAAGTTGATTCATCACGCAAAGAAAAATGGTATATGTGATAGCCAAGCTTATGATCTGCTTTCCTAGCAGTACTTACCTGATCTGAGCATCAGCTGTCAGTTGCAGAAGGCAGTAGCACAAGCAAGGAATAAAGTCAGCTTCAGAGTTAGCCGCAACAAGCATGAGCGTTCTGTGTATAATCATCTTCTGGAGGCACTCCAGCTTTGTCATTTGGTCTAGATAAAAAAAAGAAAAAAAAAAAGGAGCAACGGTTTGTGAAGCACGTGTGATGATGAGAACAGAAGACCACTCTTATCAATACTGTTTTTTTTTTTTTTTTTACCAATTTTACTGACCTGCAACACATTCTGTAGGCCTTGAAAGTATGAACAACAAGGTCCTGTTTAGGCTCCTGTAGACGTTTTCTGTTTGCACATGCATGCCTGAAAGAAATTCATTACAGTTCATTACTTACTTCAAAAACTAAACCATGAACATATTGCAGACATTACTATAACAAAAGTGGAGATAATAGTTATCTACTAGCCCTCAAACAAAATCTGCCGCAGTTCTATGATGACAGTACCCGGATGCGTGTACGTAGCCACCGGGAAGCTTGTAACAGAATGCTATTACTAAGTACAGCTAAGTGTGAGGTGGTAGATTAAATTCAGCCAGCCAGGCAGGCTGAAAATCTTTTAATGAGAGTGTCTGCTCACTTGGAACCATTACTTTTTTTTTTATTTTTGCGATCCTGGATATGAATGTCTGTGGTAATGTGCTGAACAGAGAAGGGTAGGGAAACGAACAGCTCGTTATGACCACACACACGGAAGAAGCCAACAGTCCCAGAAACCAAGGAAAGCATAGGTGAATGCTTCTAGTTTTCATTTTTTAGTTTGTGATAGCAATTAATAAAAAATTATTCTTGTAATTATTTTATGGTTGAAAGTTAATTGCTTAGAACGTAGAATAACAATTTGCAGGACACTAAACTCTTTTCTTACCATGGGAAAAATGGCTATTTTAGCAGTGTATGAAAAAAAAAAAACAAAAACAAACAAACTTATTCCCACACATAAACTGGCATAACTCCTTTGATATATATCAAAATGTAGCAAACTAGTGTGCTTTCCTTACGCAGTATAAAAATTACCTTCAAAAGGTTAAAGTTTCAGAAAACATCCTTTACACAGCTTTTTTGACGCCAGTTCTCGACCATCATGGCGCTCAATATATCCCTATCCACACGTTGCTGAAACTCCAAAGGATAAAAGCACAGCACACTGAAAATGTACGAAAAAATAATATAGCGTCCAAAAACTACCATGGAAATAGGAACGAGGTTCATCTGTGGGCTCCTGTTGAAGGACCCAGTTAATTTAGCAAAGACTCACTGCCCGAAATCAAAGTTAGAGCTCCCTGCATCATAACTAGACCCTTCGCTGCCACTTGCATCAAAATATCCTGCCAAGGCACCAGCAAACTCATCAAAATTACAGAGTTTTTGTTTTGTACTCGCGTGTGAGCAAGATGTACTGTCTGTTTATAAAAGTCATGTAAGCAGACTGAAGATTTGGGTCCGATAAAGCAAAAAAGAAAGAAACATAGAGACAAAAATTTCAGTAGTTCAGCGACACATTAGATGGTGCCACTTGTCTTTTTAATATTTTGCAGCATGTGAACTCATCTGATGTTTATGTCAGAAGGCCCACGAGCATGCCAATAATAAGCTCTGCCCTTAAGGCTGTGACACTAGTATTAATGCCTCCCTTCTGCGCCTCCCTCTGCTCCTCGCTTAATCATTAACCCCTTAATTTGTGCCTCTTTTGTCTCATGTACACTGATTAGCATACAGTTGCAAGCTATCACATTATGGGTATGAGCACCTGAAAAAGCGTAACAATAATGACCATGGTTTCTCACTCGCAATGCTGATGACAACGCCAAC
This sequence comes from Amblyomma maculatum, assembly GCF_055883805.1. Taxonomy (NCBI): domain Eukaryota; kingdom Metazoa; phylum Arthropoda; class Arachnida; order Ixodida; family Ixodidae; genus Amblyomma; species Amblyomma maculatum. The sequence goes on from NW_028146738.1 coordinate 21,065,309, forward strand.
AATGATGCTGGAATTTTATGGTACCTACTGCTATTGCTTTAACCATATCGTGCCAGTAGGATTAGAACTCATGAACACTCTCAGAATTAGGTTGCACACAACATAAATGCCCATTAAAGTAGAAGAGATTGGTCGGCTATTTCTGAAACTCAGTTGGTTGAGCACCATAAACCAAATTCTGAGGTCGTGGATTTGGATCCTATCAGTAGAATGTGGCTGTTTTTCTTCTACTTTTTAATCAATTAACTTTCAGTCATCAAACATCTAAAATATTGTTTTCCTATCAATCAACACCATAAAGGTAAACAAATATAAAAAGATTACCGTATGCTTTCCTTGGTTTCTATGACTATTTGGTGATGTTTGTTTGAGAGAACATTTTTCACTGGCCTAATTTTTAACATACTGCATCATTTAAAACTTTTGTCTTTCTCGAAGCCTGTCTGGTATACATATGTGACTACAGAGCAAGCCGGTAATCAAACAGTCTTTCAATTCAAAAGAAGCTTTCTTAATACATCTCATAAGCAGAATTGCAGTAAATGCCTAGCATAAAATGCTGGTTACATTAAATTTATTTTTCCTTCAGTCTTAAAAAAGGACGTAACAAGATAAGTTCATAACCAAATGATGGCTGCTTGTCATCCTTTTTCCCTTGCAGGTAAATTTTGGAAAAATGATGCCAATTAATGTGAGCAGGAACATACCTTTTCGTTTCACTTGACCAAGAAGCTTAATAATAAAATCCAGGATTTCATGTGGATCTCTGGTGTAAACACCTAAAAAATGAGCAAGAAAGAGTAACAAGCTGAGTCTGTTCACAGTCCAAACAAAACATATTCTATATATCACCTCACTTACAAATCTTCCATTTATTGTACAGGTACCGTTGCTGTTTCGGTGCTCTAAATTAACAAATACAGATTAATAGGGTAGTGACAACTCCTGTTCATCGAAGGAGATAACAAACATATATGCCCTAGTGCTGCTACACAGCAATTACAGCTTTGTCTGCTATTCAATAAGACTGAAATTGATATATTGTCTAGTAAAAGTGAAGGCTGCACCTTCTTCCTCACATCTGACGAAGTGAAGATCTTGTGTGCTAAACATAACATGCTGCCATTTCACCCTGAAGACACAAAATCAAAACACCACTTTCACACACCAATATGCAGACACTGTGAGTAATCAATTTGAACAAATTTTACATCCCCTTTGAGTTCCAATTATAGAGTCAAAATTTGGCCATACACAATTAACCAAACTCAGAGATGTTTCTTAGTAGTTCTGATGCAACAAGTTGCAAGCTGCAGTTGCATACTGTCATCCAGCCACATAAATTAATCTACCCTTTTCTTGGCCAGGCATCAACTTATTGCATTCTGTGGAGCACATTAATGCAGACTGCACAATGCCACAGCTACAATGAGAATGTGCCAAAAAAAAAAAAAAAGCAAGGACAAGTTTAACAGGGAGAATTGGCAAACAATACTTTTTCTGAGAAAATCATGTTGGCCTCAAATGTTTTTCAATAAAGTTCAAGAAGCACAGTGAGTAACAAATAGGAGTGGGGATGATGTGATTTCTTAAAAATATGCAGCGTTACATCCACATTTTTTTATGTGAATACATTATTTATTGTCTCACTGTTTTTACTTATTGCATGTTCATTGTATGTGTCCTACTTTTAAAAATATTTCAAGTAGTGTGTTTATCTGTGTTTTGCGCTGTCAGAGCACACTACAAGGCACAAACGTTAGGTTCTGGGCCTTAACACTGCGGTGGGCACTGTGCATGACAAGAGTTCCTAAGAACTAGTTGGTGATAGTTGTGCAAGCTCTATTGATAGTGTGGGCCCAGTCCAGTGATGGTCATTGTGGCCTACATGCCTCGTGGCTATGATGTGCTGATTGTTATTGAGGTACAACTGCAAAGTCTCATCATCATCATCAGCCTGATTATACCCACTGCAGGGCGAAGGCCTCTCCCATATTTCTCCACTTAACCCGGTTCTGTGCTAGCTGCATCCACTTGACCCCTGCGAACTTCTTAATCTCATCCGCCCACCTAACTTTCTGGCGCCCCCTGCTACGCTTTCCTTCCCTTGGAATCCAGTTTGTTACCCTCAGCTACCATCGGTTATCCTCTCTTCGCACTACATGTCCTGCCCATATCCATTTCTTCTTCTTAATTTCTACTAGAATGTCGGTAACTTGAGTTATTTCTCTGACCCACTCTGCACGCTTTCTATCTCCTAATGTTACCCCTACCATTTTTCGTTCCATAGCCCTCTGGGTTGTCCTCAACTTAAGTAGAACTCTCTTGGTTAGCCTCCACGTTTCAGCCCCATAGGTGAGTACAGGCAAGATGCAACTGTTGTATACTTTCCTCTCGAGCGATACCGGTAAAGTCTAGTCGTGTCCAGAAGCCAACTCGATCCAATTGTGGGCAAAAAATGCTTCGTATCCAACTGCAATTCAAGCTGCTGAATCGAGTGTCGTTTTTTAAAGCTCTGTCAGAGCATGTGCGTTTGCAACAGTGGTGTCGAGCAATTGCCAGAGCAGATAGGACATTGCAATTGAGCGACCACGTCTGCCATGCACATGCCGCAACTCCACAGTTTAGCGGGCCCCCTGCCATGGCCTCATCTGTCCGCATTCAAAAGAAGCAGGAGGACAAGATCTGGTCACGCCTTCTGGTAGAGAGTGAAACACATCGTGGTTTAGCCTTAAAGCTAATTTTAAATAACTGCTATCAAATGGGGGCAAGCGCACCTCGGGAACCTTAGACATGCAGACGATAATGCGCACACAGGCAGTCTGGCTAGACTGCATTTGAAAGCCCCACTATCAACAGTTTAGTGCACAGGGTGTAGCTTCATGGAGAGGAGACAAAGGGAAGAAAAAAAAAACTAAAGCTTCCCCACTGAGAGCAGGTTAAGGTTGGCATGATCAACTATCCAGAGCTTGATTTATTTGTGCTACTGGACATTCAAAAGTAGCTTGCCAAGAGGGATTAAGCTGTTTTTGTTTCCTTCAATAAGGTCACATTGATTCAATTTGAATACTTACACGTGCCTATAAATGATGTGAAAGTGAAACAATGCAAATACAGCAAAAACCTCGATGTGAAAAAATATTTTAGTCGTCATAACTTTGCATCCATAGAACACTGTATTTTAGCTTCAATATAGTGAAATATGTTTTGCCGCACTTTTAATGTAATGAAATTTCAACTTGGCTCAAAATGAACATGAGAAAATATTTCTATCACAGGTCCGAGGGCTTGAGTGAAGCATGCACCAAAATGTGCGTTGGAGTGTGCATGTAAAAGTAAGCATTGCCCATCTAACAGAAGTGGACCGTAGAGGCAGGAAACTATACGGTAAAATAATCACAATAGCAAGTGTGCTGCTTGGCATGATGTTGGCATGAGTGTCAGCTTAGCCTGCCAGGCCAGCTTGCACCTCTCTGCATCTTGCCTAAGAACAGTGTCGAATATACCTTGCTGCCTGTGCTCAAGGGCAGCACGTCACATTTACCACTTTACAGGCTCCACATATATTCGTTTGCACAAAAGCCCTCTGCCATTTATTGGAGCTCCGATTAAATTTTGGTCCAGGAAATGAAGCACTGCCCTTTTTTGTGTGTTTTCAATGTGTTGACACAGTTTCACAGCTTAAAAACAGCAGGAGATGCTAATGGCAGTGGCGTCAGCACCAGCAAAGAAAACACGGGAAGAAATATCCATAATCTCTGGCACTGCATCAATGACATTCACAGGTGTGAAGGGCAGCTTAGTATTAAAATTTACCAGCTTTCAAGTACAGAGTACAAATAGCACCAGCTACAGAAGTGGATTTTATCAGTATGGAGAGTCAAGTCAGCCCCCTTTCTGACATTTAATGATAGTTGTAGCAAGCATGCAGTTAAAGTATGCATTCCATCTTGCTATGTGCAGTCAGCAGCTTGATATCGTGAGTGCTCCTTTCTAGCCACAGCTGTCTGGAAGGACCCCGATTCTCTTTGTCCAATATATTGGGTACAGGTGGAGTAGCCATGATGCACATATAGTGCTGTAAAACACCATTTACAGTTACTTTTTTAACCTTGTGCTTCTACTCATTGAGTATGATCCCTGCTGTATCATTCCCCTCCTAGCTCCCAAATTTCCCGTGCAATAGCAGCTCGGTGTTTCTGACTCAAGTCAGTGAAACAGAGATTACAAATATAATTTTTAATTTAAGGAACAGTAATTTCAAAGCCGTTGAAGACATTCAAATAAAACCAGTCAAACACACTGCCCATCTTCTTGCTCCATGTCTGGTGTACATACTTAATTCCCATATAAATACCTCCGAAATGTTACAAAGCTTTAAAAAAAGGCTATTTCAAAAGTAGATTTCTGCAACAAAGCACAGAACCTGCCCTTCTAACACAAAAGGAACATATTTCAAGTAGAATGGAAGAAGGAACACTAGTTTTAGGCCCTTATGTCGACTTCTCGAAAAGCTTTCGACACTATCAATCACGCAGTACTGATAAGCTGGAACATTAAGGCTTTCATAGAAAACCTGGTGCCCTTATTGTCCTGGTCCTACCTAAAACACCGTACCCAAATTGTAGCTACAGGTGATTCCTTATCCTAGTACCAACCACTTAGTGTTTACCAGGCGTGCCACAAGCCAGCAGCCTGGGCGATATGGGCGATCGAAAATGATGCTCCTCCTCTCCCCCCTCAACTCGGCCCATGCCGACGTGCAAGGAAAAAAAAAAGAAAAAGAAAAAAGTAGACAAGTTGCAACGGCGCCCCATTACGCCCCATCCCACTTGGCTAACTTGGGAACGTCCAATGAGTGGGCACGCCGGTTCACTCGAGGTGCGTGTGGAGATATGCCGCCCCAATCTGAACACTTTTTAAAAATTACTTGTAAATTATACGCTCCATGCAAAGCTTTCAAATTTGACTCGAATACTCATAAGGACCACCTGTATGAATTTCTTGCATTAGAATATTACTGCAAGTAGCATTTCAAGGGCCCTTTAAGCTTAATGAAGAAATGCAGAAAAAAAGCCAGAGGATAACTGCCGAGAAAACAAAATGCTAAAAAAAACTGGCAGTGGCTTTGCTCGGCTATGCCAGGATATACATAGCAAGTGGTATATTTCTTTGGCTGAGCTTGTGGTCATTGTAGGTTTAGCAATGAGAGACATTGAGTATAGATATCTTTTATTCATTTTGCTAGACAGAGATAAAGACTGCCCGATGATCTGCGAAGTAGCATGCAGCAGTCTCAATTTTGTCTATACAGAATTTCGATTTGGTAGAGCCTCTTTGGTATACAAAGTCTATAGTAGTTCCTCATTAAAGTCAAACTTATTTTTCATAGATTGACTAAGAGAGTTCTTTTCCCTGTTAAAATCACCCAAAGTCACACACAACCTTGAAACCGTACTGTAGGCTGGTATACACGTGGTTGTTGAGTAGCCAAGTGCTAGGCAACAACCTCAGAAATGGAAGAGTCAGTCTTCTCTTGTCTATACCATCGTTTAGCAGTGACTGGACTCTCCTTCTCTGCATTCATGTCAACTTTGATACAGCCGCCTATTTTACCTCCGCCTCTTATATGCAATACTGTGCATGCGACGCGCGATTCAGGTGATAGAGCGCCGTGCGGCGAGGCGGCAATGATGCGCACGCCGCACCTACGGCTCCTGCCCAGTTGCCATGGTAACAGCGCATGCGCACAACTGACCTCTCTCGGTCACCGCGAAATGCTCGACTGGTAGCCTAGTGTAGCCCTCGCTACAAAACAAAAGAATTGAGCAGTTCGATGCTGTCGAACACGGATAGTGAGCGTTAGTTGACCTCAATTATGACAAAGATGCATGATGCATGGTCTCCGTTGAGGTTACATTTGTTACAGTTCAGTTCAGTCGTTCAGTCGTGTCCGACTCTTCGTGACCCTATGAACCATGTCACGCCACGCTTTCCGGTCTCTCACTATCTTCCTAACATCACATAACTTCATCTGCAGTGCCTCGAGGATGCCATCTAACCATCGCGTTCGCTGCCTACCCCTTCTCCGGCGACCCTCAACCTTTCCCAACATCAAATCTTTCTCCAGCGACTCCTCTCTTCTCATCATATGACCAAAGTAGCCGAGCTTTAACTTTAGAATTTGACCCTCCAATGAGCAGTCAGGGTTTATGGTCGACAATATCGACTGATTTGACCTTCTGGCAGTCCAAGGAACTCTCAAGAGTCTTCGCCAGCACCACAATTCAAACGCATCCGAAGTCAATTGCTATGCATACATCTTCTTAGTGGTTCACTGCGTTAACACCTATAATGACAAGAAACACAACAACACAGAGCGCTTGTTGTTCTAGGTGTTGGCGCGGTGAACCACTATGAATCACCAAGTAGGCCCAATTCTCGCCATTTTAGCATACGTCTTTGTTACATCTTTGTACTATATCTTATTTTGACAACCTGGGGTGCCTTAATGCACATGGGTGCCTTTCTTATGACCTCCATCAGAAAGTGGCCGTCACGGCCGAGACTGAAGAAGCCATCCTTGTAATCAGCAGTCGAGCATCCTAACCCTGAGCCACTGCGGTGTCCACATCTGTCTTTGGGTTGAATTAGCTACCAGTGATATTCAAAATTATTCAAAAACTATTTGTACACATTCGGGATCCAGTTTTTATTACTCACATTCGCATCACAATCACAAGTTTGACCTTTGCACACCTCTACCTTTAAACATTTAATATAGCCCTTGACTGTGAACAACACAATATTTTTCGTCGTCATCTCAAAATGTCACAATTTTCTCTACCTCGGTCATTTTTCCAACACACAGCCCAAGCATACAGCTAAGACTTTGAAAATGCAACAAAAGTGCTTGTAATAGAAAAATGACAAGGTGCAGGGTAATTCTGATTTCATTTAACTGGGTGTTGACTGGAAACGCTCTCTCACCAATGAAGATGAGAAGAGGGGGAGGAGGGGAAAGGGGACAGTTAGCACTGCCAATTGGGCCCTTGCAAAATGATGACATTGAAAGCAAAAGCAGAACTCAAAAAGTGTGCGTCATCCCCACCCCCTTCAAGATGCTTGGTGAGGTAGACGTGGTGAGGTGATTCCTGATCTCGCATTACAAGTAAGTTGCAATGCAATCCCAATGGACATGTAAATAATGTGTATAACGCCACTGTTCCTGAGGGCAGAAGTAAAGGACCACTTTCACCAAAAATATTCCCGTGAGTGATCTCCAACGCACTTAGGAGGCAAAACTTCAATGCTAAGAACTAAATTGAGATTTTATGTATACTCTGTTATATCAATGTTTAGCTGCATAGGAGTGAAGGTTTGGGCATATAGCAAGTGCACAAAAACCGACCACACAAAATGCAAACTATACGTGCTCACCTTGCCAGAGCTTGTCAACAAAGCAGGATGTCAGGTAGAAAATATTTGGTGGAATGTTCGAGTATTTGCCACCAGCTGTGATAGGCAAAGCTGTCTGGTCATCAAGTAGCACATCAGCTGCCAAAAGATGCTCTCTGAGTGAAGACAAAATTTCTGTCACAAATTCCCTCTGCTGGCTCAGAGTTGCATTGCTTGGAAAGGCCTGAAATTAAAAATTTCAAGACGTCCCAACCATGCAACAGGGCTGCACCTTCTCGCCACATGCAACAAAGTCACTTACTTCCGCAGGTTGTTCATTTCAGGGAGTTTAAAAGTGCTCATGTTAGCTATAAACACAGGGATTTATGTACCACTGATAATGTTCACAAAATGCAACACAAGTATATATAATGTTCATGCATGACACTTACTTCCAAAACAAGGTCAATGACAGGAGCTTGTTTTGTAGGAAAAGCCAAGGAGAGGCTATCTACCACAATAACTCTGAGGAAGTCCATGACATATTTTCGTGCTGGGTGCTTTGACAGGCCAGCATTAGACTCCGAACACTTGGGGTTCGAGATTATCTGAAATAATACGGAAATAGTTAGTTGGGAAATAGATTGAGCAAGCTGCTACCTAGGATTATGGCATGCAAGATAGGGAGAAACATTTTAAGGAAAGCAATGCTAAACCAAGTTACTGAATAGAAAATTGAACTGTAACAGAAAATTATTGCACTTCAACCAAGCAAATGCACACACAGCCAGTTTTGCAAAATGGCCGACATATGACAGAATACTGACAGCAGTACAGTAGAAACTTGTTAAATTAAGTAATTTAAATTTTCAAATTTTCAAAGCCAAGCTCCATAGAAGACTATGTATACAAAAGCCTGACAATTTGAACGAGAGTTAGTTCCACCATGGGTAATTTGAATTATGTTCAGTCACTCCCGAATGGCATAGGCACAGGGCTTACAGGGCTGTGTGCCTCCAAAACGGGGAGAGAAGAATGGGGAGTGAAGGTTAAACCACGTAAAACCAAGCGCAAAATATAATGAAAAAAACTTCGTGCAAAACAACATAGGACACTAGGAAGAAACACACAGGCACGAACGCGCGCGCGCGTGTGTGTTGTGCAAAGTTTTCGTTATGTCAATTCACCAACTGGCCCAACAATCTACAATACCATGCACAAAACATGAGCAAAGCCAAACTGGCGCCATGCATGGCCAGTGCAGTGGTAATGGCGGCAGCTGCTTCCTCCTTGTTCTGCGTAACCTCCAAGACTTGCAACTATACACAGTAAAAGCTCACTGATTCAGTCCCCATAAATTCGGACACCTGAAGAATTCAAACTGTCAGCATGATCAAGTGGCCAATGTCCATGTAAGGCTATGGCTTAGATGCTTACTGATTCGGATGTTATAGGTCTTGTACAGTTAATTCAAACGGGCTCGGGCCTGAAGGCACGCCGTGTGCAGGTATGACCAGCATGGATAGTGATCAGGAAAACAGCCCCTTTTAAACCTGATGTGCATACTACAGAGCCGACTGCGCAAAGGCAGACGTAACAAAGTTAGTCTCCAAGAATAAGCCGACCACTTAGCTGCAGTTTCGCTTTTATCAATTTCCAGCTGCATGCAGTTTTGGAAGCTGATTGGCAGCACTGAGCATTTCGCTCGCTTCTGTCCACCCCGTTCCTTCATTACACCAAAATGGTGTGCCCATGATGCAGGGAGAGGTCTTTACCATTTTGGAGAAGTTATGCTTTGACACTCCTGACAGTGTGCATGCAGCAAAGCATTGACGGAAATGTGAAAAACAGCCACTGACATGCTGTTCTTGCCCAAAAGCCAGACACCAACTGCCCACTCTTCTACCAAATAAATGTACCATGACGCAAGCAGTTCTAGTCAGTCTTTTAGGGGGTCATTCGTTAATTCGCACTTCGGATAATTCCAACATTTTTTCCTATCCCTTGCGCAGTTAGAATTCACGAGCTTTTAATGTAATAATATTTGGCTTCCTTCCCCCAGAAAAAACGCTGGATTCTCAAAGTTTGTGCACATCATATTTCTCCAATGCTTCTCAAAGCATAGTCACAGTGATTGCCAGGGGTGGATGCATAGGTTACTCCTGGTGAGGGCAGTCCCAGTTTGCCAAAAAGAAGAGGGGGAGGGATCTGCATGTTTCAGTATTTGAAATTTCTTGCATAGCCCCTCCCTCCTGCATAAATTCACTAATGGTATTAGCTGCCACTGTTGCAGAAGATTTGATATATACTTCACCAATATGACTTATTAAATGAGCTCCCTTTCCTATCAAAACAGTCTACCACCTAAAAAAATTACTAGTTCAAGACTTTAAAAATTTAGACGTGAAAGCATTTCCACAATCAAGGAATCATACTAATGGGAGCCTGCAAACCTGGACACTCATTTCACATTTTCATAACATAATGACTTTAAAAACTTAACAGCAATAAGAAAAACAATCCTTCTTACTTTAGAAATGCTTACAAAAGAAGATTAAACACTTATCAATAGTACAAATGAACACAGAGTGGACTAGAGTGGAACCTCAATTATGCAACCTCCGTTTACACTGTGACAAGTCACTTTTTGCAGTGAATTGGCATGGACCTGGCAAACTTTCCATAGCAGTCACACATTAAAAATCTTGATTATACAACGCACAATTATAAGTGCTTGCTTCATATGTGGACCAGAGAGAATCATCTAGAATAAAAGAGGCTGACAGAAGACTTTATTGGCAGACCTCACAACACCCCATGGCTTTCTTAATCGGGATTAAGGTGGAGATGCGATTGCGTAACGAAGAAAAGGGGTGCATCACTGCCTACCATGACAGATTTGTTAGCAGCCTGGACTCCACACATGTGAATCACAGCCGCTGGTGCGAGGCAGCTCTTGCCTGGCCCCTTCTTTGCTCGCTTTTGCTAGTAAAGATATTAGGGAAATCATTTGTGCATTCATTTTGGCATTAAGTTATTATTCTTGTGGTAACCAGTAACAAGAACAGACCCTGTATAATCAGCAGTGGCAATTCAAAAGAGCTTTCTGCAGCAGCCTTAGCAAGAAGCGCATTATATCCAGCAATGCCAAGCAAGCAGCGTGCTCTTGGCTGCATCTAGAAGTGCATCACCACGGCTGATGCATTCTAGTCCCACATTAATGCCATTAGTTTTTCTTTTATTAAGAGGATGTCTAGTACAGATGCTGCTGTATAACTGGCAGAGTTACGGTAGCTTTATGCAGAGTCTGAACAAGACTCGTCATGAGTATGCTAACATCACACGTCGAAAGATGTCTTTGAAGGTTCAGAAAAGCAGAACTTCCAAGTGTGTTGTCCAAACTATTAATAGCGAGAGGCATGTGTGTGCTCATTTTACTGTGCAGTAATGGGACTGCATGTGCACATCATTGGCACCGAAATTCCATCTGGCCGCGCAGTCCCCAGAACTAACTCTTGCCAAATGAAAACAGAGCAGCTTTTGTATAACATGGAAGATAAAAAAAAAAAAAAAAGAGAGTTAATTTTGACAAGCACAGCTGTGGTGCATTTGTTAAAGTAAATGCATACACTATATAGGTTTTCTGATTATATAGCAGCTTTGCACGGTCCCCAGAAAGCTATATATAATTATGGCTCCACTGCACTTCAGTGTTTCCAAGAACTGTGGAAAGAATTGAAAAAAACTCTAGTTCACCTGAAAGTCATCAGCTGGAGATGCAACTTCACTGAGACCATTTGAAAATGGAAACAGTGTGGCTGACAAGGCACACAGAATGTCCGAGCTCATGCACATGTTCATGAAGTCCTGCCGGTTATTATAAAGGTACATGAGGAACTGGATGAGTGTCACGGGATGTTCCTCCACACCAGACACATTCTCTCCTCGTGGCTGCAAGATGAGAGGAAGATAAAAGGAAAAAGTAGAAAGAAACATGTTACCGGAACTATCAAGAGAAATCATTTGTTGAGGCTCAATCAAAACATGCACAACTCACTGTTAACGCTACAATGCAATACACTTATAGCAATACCAGATATAATGATACATCGCTTATAACAATAAATTTTTTCGATTTATTAGTTTTCAAATTTCCCCTATGTAAAAATAAACCATATATAACGACAATACAATTACCGGCACTATATCGGATACAATGATAGCTTTTGCCTTGCCCAGCAGATGTCTACCATGAAAATTTGTCTTGATGTTTGCTAAAAACAAAATACTAAGAAGAGAATGACGCAAAACCTCGGCACCAGTGGTGCAAATGGACTGGCCTAGTGAAATCCGCAAGGGGGCGTTGCATGTGGCATTAAGAAATTAGCGTTATCATCTTCGCAATTGCTGGAGGGAGGGGTGGAAGCCCCAGCTTGGCCGCCATGCAAAGGGCGCAGCCACGTTGCTATCGTTATAGTCTGACTGTGAGCTGAAAGATGGTGCCGATCAAGTGCAAGGCGATATTTCTCTAAGTGAAACAGCAGATTCGACAGGATTTTCAGCTGGGTTTCAAGGTTGGAAGCCTCACGAAAAAAATATGGGCATTCGCAGTCAACGATTTCAATGATCCACCCAGTCGCTGATCGCTTTCATGCACGCAAAGGGACCGCTGCCAGCATATGCACAACTGGAATCAATGCTCATAGCAATTGTCAAGCTTCAACTGCCGCTCAGGCAAGCACAAATTTCCAACTTTTTTAAGCATGCTTAAGTTATTTTATGGCCACTGATGTATTTTGGCATAAAATTGTTCACTGCTCTTAACAATGACTGGCGTTGTTCGACTCGATTCACTCACTGCTGGCAATTACTTAAGCTTGGAAAAATATGCGGCCAATTTTTTGCTGGTCTAGGTATAACGATAAAAGGTTATATCAGATTTTTTGGTTTTTCTCAATATTGTTGTAAGTGGAATGCACTATACTTTATTACCTAGCAACAACAGGTCGAAGGAAATACAGCCTGCCATTGCTGCCTCAAGAAATGTAAAGCAAAAAGAGAAAAGGAGCCGACGCATACATATTGCCCACAAAGGCACTAAAGACAATTCTGCCGGTGTGAAAACAAGTCAAGAGCAACTGACTGTAACAGACTGAACACAGTTGAAACAAAACACAAGTCAGACCCAGAAGGCACACCGTTTGCGACTGAACCCACAGGGTGCCCTATGGGTTCAGTCTCTCTTCTCGAGGAGCTTAAATTAGGTGGCATACCTGGCTGAGAATGCAGCGCACCATAGCCAGCAGTACCACAACCAGCTCAAAGTTGATGTCTCCTTGAGCCATGACTGAATGGCCGGGTGGCACACCAAACAAAAAGCTCCAGATGTTGTCCAGTGAGAACTGCACAGGAGTCACAACACAGTTCATTTTTATCGCTTTGAGAACATGTGGCTGCAGTAGTACAAACCCCAAGCCCAACTCTTACAAGAAAACTGTAGTATGCAGATATGAAAGAAGAAGAAAAAAAAAGTTCCGACACGGTTTGCCCTCAAGTAGTGCAAAATTTATATGTTGGTTGGATTATGCTAGACAAATTTAATATGATGTGCTCCACGTAAAACGAGCGAGTAAGGTATGGCTATGTTCGTAATTTTAATGGACCCACCTCAACTAACTTTTGCATTGTTAAAACTAAGCAGGCTCAGCTTCAACAGACCAGAAAACTTGAGTGTCTTAACTGAAGTACCACCAAACAAGATATGCGAACATCCTGGCTTTGTCCAGGTATACTGCTACATAAAAACAATGGATAAAAAAGTCTTCCAGAGAAAGGGTAGTAGCAGATAAAGTATTTATTGCAATATGCATGAAACGAGCTGAAGAATGAAAGTATGAAACAAGCTTGTGTTCTCCTGCTTGAAAATGGCATTTGTATAGTTATATTTTTCACCGCCTGTTTCATCTTACTGTACCCCACAGCAGCCACTAGTTCCGTGCGCATGCGTGCGCACGAGCGTGCAGGGGGCGTTTTTTTTTTTTTTTTCTCCTTTCCACCCTGCGCCGAGCAATTCGAAAATGCTCAGAACCATGGGTAACTAACTCTCATGATGCCCCTTACAGTCTGCAATAGGCAGTGCATGTGATGCTGATGTCTGGCCACCTGAGCACTATGATATGATGCCTGTTGTGACGTTTCAGTTTAAAATGTGCCCCAGAATTTTTAATCCCCACGTCACTTTGAACTTTGCGCATACATATGTGGGACGCAACGCATGACACGAGAGGCACGTGATGCTGCAATGAGACACCTCTGTGATAGCACTAGCGTAAAAGTGCCCTACCATTTCCTTACCGGCAAGAGAGGTTCTCACCAAGACAATGTGCTCCCATATGATGGCTTCCCCACAGTTTTATGCAAAGCTGTGCAGAAGCCATCTTTTGGGTGGGTGCACTTTCCTGCGTATAAGCAGTCTTCTTTTTTTGGAGCACAGCTCATATGCGCCCATTCATTGGTTGAGCTAAGTCGCTGTTCCTGCTGCCAATGTAACTGAGCGAAAGAGAGTGTAAAGATGCACGAAAGAAAAGCCATGAGCTCTTGCCTCTCGCTCATTGGACACCCAAGATGGCCCATCGAGCAGAGTGCATGTCTCATCAAGGCTCACCACTAAACGGCCGAGATGCTCTCTCCCCCCCCCCTCTCTCTCCGTCTCGGTTCCGCGTTCCTTTCGCTTTACATTTAATTTGTGAAAACATTTCAGGACACTTAAAACCGCCCACATGTATGAAGATGAAGGCTTGTCCGCGTCGGCCATACCACTCGCAGTGTTGCCTTCCAAGTATAAACCATTTGTAAAAGTCATCACCATCATCAGCCAGGCTATACTCATTGCAGGGTGGAGGTCTTTCCCATATTCCTCTCATTAACCTGATCCTGTACCCAGCTGCATCCATTTAACCCCTACGAACTTCTTAACCTCATCCACCCACCTCACTTTCTGCCGCCCCTGCTACGCTTTCCTTCCCTTGGAATCCAACTTGTTAGCCTAAGCAACCATTGGGTATCCTCTCTTCACACTACATGCCCTGCCCATGCCCATTTTTTCTTCTTGATTTCCAGTAGAAGGTCATTAACTCTAGTCATTTCACTGACCCACTCTGCATGCTTCCTATTTCTTAACATTACACCTACCATCTTACATTCCATAGCCCTCTGTATTGTCCTCAATTTAAGTAGAACACTTTTCATTAGCCTCCACGTTTCAGCCCTATAGGTGAGTACAGGTAACATGCAACTGTTGTATACATTCCTCTTGGGTTGATACAGGTAAGCTGCTAGTTATAAACTGCGAGTACTTGCCAAATGTGCTCCATCCCAATCTTATTCTTCAAGTTATTTCCCTTTCATAATCGGGACCTGCAGTTACTACCTGTCCCAAGTAGACATATTCGCCTACTACTTCCAGTGCTTTGCTACCGAGTGTAAACTGCAGTTCCTTCCCGAGGCTATTGAACATTATCTTGGTCTTTTGCATGTTAATTTTTAGGATTACCTTTCTGCTTTTAAAACAGACGGCGGTAGTTGTTTCTGCAGAATGAGTGACACAACTGGCGAATATGCTTTGTCTGCCACTGCTGCTAAACAAGCCATGTGAGCAGAAGCTCAGCGCCACCGAAGCAGCACCTGGGTGCTGCCTTGAAGAGGACTGTGCCATTCCCGCAGCTGAAGCGTGTGGGGAACGATCTCCCATCGTCCCCTTTAAAGTCGGCTTTCCCCCGTGGTAGTTACTCTAGCTATCGCGGAATGGCGCCAATATTGGTGGTTAACATTAGCTATCGAGAGATGGCGCCAGCGTCGCAGCAGCACAAGCGCCACCCTAGATCTTGTCGGCGCGCACGTGGACAAAGCCAACGCCCCTTCGGCAACGGGACCTGGATGCGAGCGGACGTCTCCTCGCGGCACTCCGCAGTCACCGGCGAGGTGAAGCCTCGCGGGACTTATCCTGCTTGCCCATCTTGTCCGGCCTCGGAGTTTATCCCCTGCCCTAGCGTGGACGAACATTCGCCTGTAGCCTTGCTGGTGAGTCAGACGACCTGTATTCATTAGTGTGTTTTATTGCTAGCTGGCTTTGTTGTTATTGCAGCAATAAATGCCTGTTTGTTGTCAGCACGTGTTGTTCCTTTGTTCCCCAGAGCACGGCCCGCAGTGGTCGGCGGTTGGGACAATCATCCACGATTAAGTGGGGAAAACGTATTTGTCCCCCTAGTAAAACCCCACATCTGGCGCCCAACGTGGGGCCGCTCTTGGAACACTGGACGACTGTTCGTGGCAAGGGATGTTCTTTGTCCGGACATGACAAGTGCTAGGCCTAGAGTGAATTTTGCTGCATGTTTGAACTTTTCGACATGCTCAGCGCATTTTTTGCGCCCTTTGGAGAAGTTTCTTCAGTTTGAAAACCACATCGAGGGAGCGAGAGGACTAGCGCACGCGTGTAGTCGCCAAGCCTGTAGCGAGTGAGTACGGAAGCCGCGTGGGTGGTCCGAGTTTTCTGTACATATTTTTTCATCTGTCTCTTTTGCGACTCCGAAAGTCGCGGGCTCTGGGAGCCGAGTGGCGTGGGGTCACAGGTGCCACGATGAGCTTGCTGGTATTGCAGCTCGGCACCGGGCGTTCCAACACCGTCCGGGACAATGGGCGCCGATCGCAAATCCGCTTCGTGCGGAGAGCGGAGTAGGACTAACCCATTGTGCTGATGTCTCCTCGCGGTTATGTGCGCGTAACCCTTTTTTCAGGTAGTTATTTTCTTTTCTTTTTTTTTTTTTTTTGAAGGCGGTCTTTGTCATAGCGGTTGTTAGGCCTAAGGCTTTCGTAGCAGCCTGCACCGCTCCAGAAGAGACAACCACCGGGTCCGTGGTGCTGTAGAGTGGGAGCACATTGTTGATCGCTTGTTTCTTTTATTAGTATCCTCGCACGAACTGAGCATCCTCGTTCAACTCAAGAAAGGGCTTCGTTCACTTGAACTTTGCATTTTACAGCTGCATGACACGTTTTGCTAGTGAGGTTTGTACGGAGCCATGAGGCCCGTGTGGACGCCAGTGCTCCCTCCCATGACTTTCTTTAAAGGCATGTAGATAGTGCTCTGGAAGTTATGCAGGTTCACTGGAGCCACCCAGGCTTACTGACCTCTGCACATCGTCTCGCTGCCACCTGCTACGACGGAGCTGCCTGTATCCTGTTCGGCACATCCACCCGGGGCAGCCGTGGTGAGACCAGTCAGCAGTCACACCTGGCTGCGGTTATCCTAGCCTGCAGCTTTCAGCCGGACTCGCGGGCCCTGTGGACGCGTGGTCCATTTCCCACGATCCCTGGTGTTGCGCCGTACCAGCACCTGACTCGGTACTCTCTCTGGCGCCGCCTCTGCGCACTCCCGGCCGCAGTTTTCGGCCGGGCCCTGTTGCGTACCGACCTGCAGACACTGCAGCCCACGTGACATGCCAGCCATCCTGCGGAGACCTTCATGCCACCGTTGGCGTACCGCGGAAGTCTGCGAGGACGTCGTCGGTGCTACCTCCGCTGGAAGCTCCTGCCTCAAGTGCAAGTTCATGAAGACATCTCCATAGCATGTACTTACAGGCGCGTGGGTCAATTTAAAGTTGGGGGGATAAATTTAACGTTGGGCGCCAGATGTGGGGTTGTACTAGGGGGATAAATACGTTTTTTCTGCTTGATCGCGGATGACTGTCACAACCGCCGACCCCACCCAGTGATTGCGTGCGCTACTGAGCGCACGCTGACCACTGCGGGCCGTGCTCTTGGGAACAAAGGAACAACACGTGCTGACAACAAACAGGCATTTATTGCTGCAATAACAACAACACCAGCTAGCAATAAAACACACTAATGTATACAGGTCGTCTGACTCACCAGCAGGGCTACGGGCGAATGTTCGCCCACGCTATGGCAGGGAATAAACTCCAAGGCTGGACAAGACGGCAAGCGGGGTGACTGCGGAGTGCCGCGAGGAGACGTCCGCTCGCGTCCAGGTCCCGATGCCGAAGAGGGTTGGCTTTGTCCGCGTGTCGCGGTGAGAAGATCAGGGGTGGCACTCGTGCTGCCGCGACGCTGGCGCCATCTCTCGGTAGTTAAGTGCCAAAGAGCCACTCTTAAATTTCACATTAGAAAATATCGTAATCATAGTCTTTTTTTTTTTTATGATAGCACATGAAAGTCCTGTGAGGGCCATTCTGTGGGAACCCCATAGTTCATGGTCACTGCGGAAGTTCTTCCTAACTGACGGAATGCGAACAAGTTTGCCTAAAGCAGATTCTTTTTTTTTTTTTTTTTTGCATTAAGTTCTATGGAAACAAACCAAATGGTCTCCCACTGCTCTTATTCTAGAATGTGTATTAAGTTCTATGGAAACAAACCAAATGGTCTCCCACTGCTCTTATTCTAGAATGTGTTTATCGGGAGTCTTATATTTACCAGTCAAATGTGCCAATTCTGAAAATTTCCAAGAATTTATGGTTTGATACTAAGTTTGTCCCAAGGCTGGCAAATATTTTTTGCCACTATGCTGGGATACTGTAATGGAGCCTTCAACAGACATGGTAAAGCAGGCAGACTACAGCTGCCAGCAGTAACAAGACTCCGATGACATAATGAAGCAAGTTAACATTGAAGAAGCACCTGTTAGTAGCCAACGTTTCTAGATTACTTTTCAGTTTGCAAACTCTGGCGCCGCGGGTGTCACTCTTCCTTGTTCCGCCAAGCGGGGGAGCGCTTGTCACTGTTCGACCGGTCACAGCCTCTGGCCTCCGTATCAATGCTGCCCACGCCGCAGTATGTTTCAACATATGCGCGACCTAGTCCCCGACATTTCTTTGTTGCCTTCAGCTGTGTTGGATGTTGATTGCTGCCCCTGCGAGTTCTCGCAACATTTATCTAAACATGTGCAGCGACACAGCTCTTGCCGATCATGTGGCATATGCCTCCGCCACAGCACGGCACAGCACAGCGGCGTCTTTGCGCCCAACCTGCGCGTTTTCGTGAGGCACTGCCAATGTGAGACGGAACTGTCCAGCTTGAGTCATCCCCCGAAAATTAAGGCACAGCACTTACGCAATGTCATCGGCACTTCAGAACCCGTTGTTGGCTCCGATGCATGTCTCAATATACATACTTATCGGAGCTTCAAGGAAGGGTGCATAAATCCATGCTACAGCTGAGATGTTGAGTGTAATGAAGGTTGTTAACGATTGTTTGCTACATTACATGAAGCTGGTGCGTGTACTAATATTTTTTGGAGGGTAGGCATGAAATTAGGTTAATTGATTCGTAGTTCCAGAAAATTCAAAGCTGCGTGAAGATGGGACGGAAAAATACACAAACATGCACACACAAATCACCTGCTTCCAATTGAATTTATTTTGTGAAAGCCAGGACTTATAAAGATCATCTAAATAACAAAATAATGAACAAGCATGAGCGGAATTGTGCCCAAAGCAGGGTTAGTGATAGGACGCGTGTGCATTACAATTGCTGAAGTGTTCTGATGTGTCCTCCTTTAGAATTCAATCGCTTTTTTTGATAGCGATAAACATAGAGAGCTAACACAGTTGTCACACCTTTGGCGATATAGAATGCCTCGATAACTTTTTTTTTTTTTCTCCCCAAATAAGATGAATAGCCTTTGCTGTCACAGCTCTTGCAATAAAGGGGGAGATTACTGCTAGTGCCGGTGCTCATGGATCTCTTCTATGCCAGAGCACGCTCATTAAAACAGCGCCCAGATTGTCCTATGTAGGAGTGACCACACGACAGGGGAATCTCGTAAAGAAAATGAGATACATTTGCATGGTGACCTTGTTCTGATGATTCTTCCTGCCTAAACTGGAATTCTTTTTGCATCGGCTAAAAGAGGACACAGCTTAGTTTGCAAGGCGTTGAAAGTTAGAAAGGTGTATCCCCTCCTAGACAGTACAAAAAAAGATTCTAGCTCCAAAATGATTCAATTCGGCTATTCACCTGCCAGATACTGCACCACTGCCGGCTAGGGAGCAAATAAAAGGTGGCTGTAACAAACAAAAAAATATCCCTGTTGTGATTCTAGCTCTTGAAAATGTGCACTGCCAATAAAATGATGTTTTTTCTAGGGCTTCAGTAAATTGTCTTTAGTATGACGTACGTTTGCTATTCCTGTCAGTAGTCGAGTTCTATAACATCATAAATAGCGAGCTTGCACACAAGTAAATCTGCATCTTGCTTTTCAGAAACAGTTATCCTAGCCAGTGGTTCTTGGCTTCGCATGTTGGCTAGCCTTTTCCACGGCACTCGATTACTGGTGTTGCGTGACTCGCCGCTGACAGAAATTATGGACAAAACTGAATTAAAAACAACACCTGATACTCTATCAAAGAACACAGACTTGATTCATCTTCAAAGCTGCATGAATAAGAATTCCATGTACCAATTAAAAAATCTTAACCACATCTCGGTCGCATGCGATTATTCTCGCAGCTTCAATGCCACCTTGTTTGCACTCTAATTCTGCTCTGCTTGCAATAAAGTGTCTTACTATTACTACTAAAAAGTAATGCTTGAGCAATCTCTAGAAAATGTTCCCCTAAAGCACAATTATCTGTGTTAATTGCCATTAAGCACGGAGTGCTGGCTTTGCAACAATCGTGCGACCAGGCTAACAGTGCAGGAAGTGTCACCTTGTGAGCGGTAGTGAAAAGAGGCCACTTTTCACCGTGGAATCCCAGCGGAGTTTGCAAATTGACCAAGTAATCTAGCAACGTTGTTGGGAACATTTACAGTGCCAAGCAAGACAGAAACAAGCTTGTTTTCAGCAGAGAGGGCATTAGTTACTACTATGCATTTCACACACACACACAAAAAAAAAAATAAGTGATCAAATTATGCAGGCCTTACCTGAAGCCCACATGGGATGCGACTGACAGGACGACCCATTAACATGGCCAGCAGAAGGAAATTAATGTCTGGCACTGTGACATGCTGGCACATGAGCCACTGAAGTTGTTGGAAGCCTGGCACTTGGTACGCCTCGATCCTGATAGACTGGCTTCCGCTGCCTTTGTTGTTTGCTGTTGACACGTTAAAGCCTGAAACAAAAGAAAGGGAGGGAGGGGAGAACAGTTTATTCAACAATAATCTTGTACATAACCTGCTGCAGTGGCTCACAGGTTAAAGCGCTCAGCTACTGAGCTAGAGCAGCAGTGTTTGAACCTGGCCACAGAGGCTGCGTTTCGATGGAGGCGAAATGCAGAAGGTGCCCATGTACTGTGCAGTACATTGCCTTTCATTGCCTTTCACTGCCTAAAAGTAAATTTTGTTTCTTCCCTTTCTCACACCTGTACAGTAGCCCGTGAAATTCTAGAGGCATATCATACCAAGGAAAAAGGCGATAATTGTGTTAGTGACACTTCTGTTTCCCTGTACAATTTGGAAAAAAGTTTTTGACCGGCTTTGGGTGATTGTCGCGCAGGTTGTGATTTGCCCTCTCATTCTTTCTGCACCTCCCTTTTTGTAGGCATGTGTGTACACTGCCTATAAATGCAGGCTTAAACGAATAAATAAACCAGTAGATAGTTTGCGCTCTTTCTGCCTACCTGTGTTTATTTTTCCTGTGTGTGTCCTTCTGTGCGCAACTCAACTTGTTTCTACAATAGTATGCACCAGCTCACCCAACAAAAATTCTTCTAAACAGCTTGATGGGCTGACGCTTTTTCCAAGGTGTCCATAGCAAACAACGCAGCCATGTTCTAGTTACACATAGTGCCTAATTGAAGTTGATAAAGTTTAAAGGGAACATAATAAGCCCGTGGAAAGAACATAAGAATGGTGAGTGTACAGCTACGTTAGCTGCAAAAATGTTCTTGTTAGCTTCTGCTGGTACAGAGAAGAGAATGAAGGAAGGCTCAACATAAACAGCAAAATACAGTTAGTTTGAACATTCCAAGATATGAAACTCTAAAAGCACTAGGGGTAGAGTTGTGCAAATATGTGAAAGTTTCGAATACCAAAGCGAATAATACAGCACTCCATTCCGGCGTTGAAGCGAATAGCAGTATCAGAAACCTCTGAATATTTCTGAGGTATTTCGAAGTTAGAGAATTTAGGAAAATAAACTTTTTGGAGTAATCAGTCCATGGTCTTATGTTTGCACTGAGACCTTCGCATGATTGCACTGCTCTGAATATCGGCAGGCATCGTGCACATGGCATGGCGGCTGCATCCAAAACTCAACTTTCGAAGGATGGCTGCATGGTTTGGCACGGCATCCATGAGTGCGTGTGATGGGCAAAGCACAGATGCAAAAGCAAGCATACCGCGATGGAAACTGTGCTGCGTATGCCGCATGAAAGACCCGGAAGATAAAGCTGACGAAAAAGATAAGAATCCAGCTCGAGAGCCAACGCTGCTGCTACAATTGTAGCAGCAGTGTTGCTAGAAACTAACTTAGAAGCAGAGAGCAGATTGACCTTTACATTCTTCGGCGGGTGAAATTAAGAAGAGAGAACAAAAGTCCCTTTATTTAGTTACTGCAATCACAAAGTCGGCACTTGAAGTATTTTGATGCATGTGCACGCTCTTCATTGCAAAGAGGACTGCCATTTTCTCAAGCTCACTGTCATGGCATAGAGGCATGCCTCCCCCGCATTTCTCTGCTACCTTTTGTGTGGTTAAATGCAAGTACCTGCCTCATAAGAACACACTTTAAATATGCTAAGGATAGGCACACCTAGCGCTTTCATGTAGCAGCACAAATGACGATGCGGGAGGGGTTGCTCACGTCTCTTTGTGCCTAGTGCTAGCCCATGCCAACGGCACGTTTCCGTCCGGAGCAGTGCTATGCAAAACTATTTGGCCGTATGCAGCGACTATGCGGATGAGAAATGTGCATGCACAGGACGCATATCGGCATATCTTGGACGTGTACGCATGCCATGGATGGCGCCGTGAGCTCTCTGCGGGACGTGCTGACAGATGGCGGCGCATTGCTTACCCGCTCCAGAAAAGATACATATTGACGATGCCTTTGTTGGTCTACAGTTGGTCTATGCGAGGACCCTTGCCAGAAATCGTGGATACTGCGTCCTCCGATTGACATTCGGGGGCATGACGTGCACTGGGTGCCACTTCTGGTGCGTATTCAGTGCTTTGACTTCTTTCGATTTGCGTATAACAGACAATTCAAACCAAAGCTTCCTCTCTGGCAGAGCTATGGAAGCACGATCATGGACGCAAAGAGTTGTGGGAGATGCAACGTGCCTGAATTTCAGTGATGCTTGTACACTCAAGTCTGTAGGACGCGTGACTCTGTGCAGCACAAGATTTAAAACATTTATTTTTATATTGTTTAATTTCTATTTCAATTGCCTCATTTAATTCTGCAAACAGCTTTCGGCAAATGCTAACTCTCCCTTTCTTCCCCCCCCCCCCCCCCCCCATTTTTTTTGTACTGCTACATTTCCAGTTGCAGACTATCCGCTTCACTTTGAAACTATTTTCGAACAAAATGACTATTTGCTTAATATTCGCTTCAAACTGAAAATTCACTATTCACACATGCCTACCTTGAAGACTAAGTACAGCCTTCTACACATCAGCTATTAAAGGGCCCATGAAAAGCTATTTACTAAAAGTATAAAACATGCACGAGCAATACGTAATCGATCAATCGTCACCGCAATACAAAAATTTTTAAGCCATTATTAGCACTGAAGATATGGGCGATCAAAAATGATGCTCCTCCTCTCCCCCCTTATCGCAGCCCAGGCCGACGTGCAAGAAATAAAAGAAAAAGAAAAATGTAGACAAGTCACAACAGCGCCCCATCACGCCCGATCCCACATGCCTAACTTGGGAGCGTCCAATGAGTAGGCACGCCCAGAAGCCTATGTGATGTCACATGGGAGGTTCACACGAGATGCGTGTGGAGATGTATCGCCCCAATCGGCAACACTTTTTAAAAATTACTTGTAAATTATACGCTCCACTCAAAGCTTTCAAATTTGACTCGAATACTTATAAGGACCACCTGTATGGATTTCTTGCATTAGAATATTACTGCAAGTAGCATTTCAGGGGCCATTTAATCCTAGCCCGTTCTCTTCAAAACCTCAGCATACGTAAACAAAGAAAATAATAGCAATGAGCTCAAAAACTTGAAGAAAAGGATGGCTGAAAAGTGAATCAGGACAAGTAAAGGTAACGGCGCCTACCCAGAAGAACAGTGGTTCTGTTCTGGAGCACAAGGTCAGTCTCTGTGAGCCAGCCACCGTTGTGGGATGCCTCACGAAAGCGCTGCATCAGACTTGGACAGCTGAGCAACACTGTGAGGCACTGCAGGGCAAGCACCACAGTGGTTGGATGCAGGTGGCTCTGCATGAACAGTAGGAGCCAGTCCATGCCCAGCACCCGAGCCAGCTCTTCACAGAACCTGCACGCGAGAACAACAGGAAGTTAGGTTTCTCAATGTGACATGATGCTGCTCATACAAAAAGTACACAAATCCAAAGTAATAACAAACTGCAGAATGGCTGGCAGGTCCAAAACGCGCAGCTTATGTCTCTCCGGTGAAGGGTTGATTGAGCCAGTACACGTACGATATGACAGCCAACGTTACTAGAACAAACTCAGTTTCACAGCTCCCCATACCGCCCAGTGGAGGAGAGTGTCCCAAGTGGCGGTCGCGAGAACTAGCGGCGCTGCAGTCAACTCTTGCTTCTGGCCTGGCGCGCCATCTGCTACGCGCGGCGCGTAAGCATGGAGTGTCCAGCACACACGTAGCTTTTGCGTGCTGCCGTTGCACTGTAAATGGCTGCAGTATAATTATAACTACATTACGACAGCTTTGGCTTCAAAGACACGCATTACCTTGGAGAACGCGTTTGTGTTGTGCGAAATTCATTTGTTAATGCTGTGAAACAAACATGACAGCGCCGTCGACTTGCTCACGAGCACTGTTTTTTGCTTTACTCCCTGGCCTGTGTTTTGCAGTGTGTTATTTCAGGGCATAGATCCTGTCATGCAAACAAATTAGCCAAATTTTCAGTGCATAGGAGCACTCTAACCTTAGAAGGTAACGCGATGGGTGTCACGTTTACTACTGTGCTGCGCAGATTGCCTCCATTACATGAAGTCTGGCTGCTCGCGTCAAACGATATAGTGAACACAGATTACAAATAAACGGCCTCCGTCGTCACCTCATCAGAAGCGATATCTTAATGTCTTACTTTTGAGGTATGGCGTGGAACATAGCTCCAGATCAGCCCTCTCGCACTCCCGTATATAGCAATGTAAAAAAAAAATAAAAAAATAAAAATTTCATGTGTAGTCTAAAACAACGGCAGATGTGAAGAGTTATTTAATGAGTTTACTGAAAGAGGAATCCATGAGAATGGGCGTTGCGCACTGCGAAAGGAAATGACTGAACTAGCGCATGAGTCTATTAAAAAAACTTATATTGCGAGTAATCAAGTTGCACCCTTGAGATATTCGCCCTTCGTCTTTACACACACACACACACAGAAAAGAAACACAGCATAATTTTACAGCTTGTAGGGGAAGTTAATGTAATTTCAAACTAACACTGGACTGCAGTTTTAAAACACGATATTCAAGGTATCTACAGCACCGGAAAGGGCGTTAGAAGTTAAATGCACGAACCTAAGGTATTTCCCAGAAAAGCAGTGCAAAAAAAGACGTGGAAAAGAACGACATGCCCGTCCTTGTGTCGAAGCACATATGCTTCATTGGTAGCATATCCTGAGCTCATTCAGAAGCTTATACGCTTTTGTGCTTGCCCACCTAGCTTGTAGAGGCCGATCTAGATCCTCTTCTGAGCTTTTTAGATGCTTATTTTTTAACGAGAAACAGCTTGAAGAACAGTGAAGAAGCTAGAAGCTACACTTCCCATCCCTCCTAACTCCCTTATTATCCAAACAACAGCCGAGAGTCATCCATTCAATCAAATAAAAGCTTTATTCATTCACTGTCTTTTTTTCTTTTTCTTCTCAGCTGCCGCAGCTCGCAGCATGCGTTTTCTACACTACATGCTCAGTTATTTAGAAAATATTTTACTTTTGTAATCATCTTGCTTGTCGAATTTTTGTGCTCTTCTATAATGTCTCCTCTCTTTGCATTAGCTCCGAGTTGAAAGCACTGTGCACAGTTTTGCTTAATTGACATGCTTCAGAGGCGTCTATGTAATCAATGCTCAGTACACATGATTAGAGAAGTTTATGCGCAACATCATTGCCGTGACAACCGCTCAATGAGAAAAGTCTTCTCAACAAGCAAATTTATTCGCCCTCATGGCTCGTCTATTTCCTCGTCACAAAAATACTCAAATTTCCTTCGAATTGCTGGTATTGCGATGAACTCAAAATGATCCAAATCAAAATTCGTTTGTACCGCTCAGCTGTCAGATTTGCACTATGTACACTGATAGGCTCTTGGGATCTTGCAAGTTCTCTTCCGGCATTGCTGTTGAAACACACGAGGCAGCACGGTTATTAGGGTGCTTTCTCTTCGGTATATAATGCCTTTTGAATTTGAAATATGTGCCAGCAAGAAAATAAAGAGCCTTGCTACACGAACTACATCACGAGAGCACTTCACTATAGTTCCTTTTCTAAATGCAGATCAGAAACCGTTCACTTCGAAATAATTTATTTCTTCTGTGCAGAGCTTGTGCCCACATTTCAATCTCCAGTGACATGAGCAAATGACGGGCTTCCAAGCATGCAGGCCAGCATGAAGAGACCAGATGTTAAAAAATATATATATAGCAGAACGCTTAAGCTTCGTCTCAAGAGAGGACACGACAGCGCTTTAACGCCGTCACTTCATTCCGCCAATTTTAGCCATCTAGAGGCTGGCACGTAGTTGGCAAAGCGTACATCTATTTGTTTTTTATTTTAGGGTAACGACGCAGCATCTTCTCGGCGCACACCCTAGGTTTACAGTGGACGGCGTAGAATTGGAGGCACACATGTCGGCGGCTTGAATCTCTGTCACAAATTGGACTGAAACTGGAAAAGAAGGTGGATGCTAAATAAGAAGCGAAAAATTGCATGACAGCACGCTGAACGCTGTGCAATGAACGGCTACACCATAATTTAATACGAAATGACTTGCGCGTCACGATATCGCGTAATAAAAAGAAATGAAACTGAAGAGAGAAATGAGAGCAGACAACGTTACTAGAGCGCTGGTTCTGGCGAGCAAGTCGACAACGCTGTCACACTTGTTTCACGGCATTAATTTTCGCATCACACAAAAGTGTTCACTGAGTTATTGTATGCCTTCGAAGCCAAAACTGCCATAATGTAGTCATAACTGCACTGCAGCCGTGCAGAGTGCAATGACAGCAAGCACGTAACAGCTACGTGTATGCCGGCTGCTCCATGCTTCCGCGCCGCGTGTAGCAGACGACGCGCCCGGCAAGGAGCAAGAGTCAACTGCAGCGCCGTTAGTTCACGCGACCGCCACCAGGGACATCTCTCCGGGCAGAGCTGTGAAAGTTAGTTTGTTCTAGTAACGTTGATGACAGCCTCTGCCTTGGACATTCTTATATGGGAAAGGATCATTAGGCTGCACCCAACAGCTTCCAGCAGTTTGTGCGCCTTGCAAGGGCTCATCCAGTGTGCAGCCAACAAAGCCAAAAATGTGGCCAGCCTCAACCCCTTCCCCCCCAATTCACACACCTGACATACACTGCTTCTCCCCTGCTACCTCCTCTGCAAAAGAAAAAGGAAAGAAATCTAACTTATGAAAGTAATGTTAACTGCTTTTGCCTTCTGCAGAAAAAGAATGGTACAGGATGCCTGTTACGTGCAGTAAAACACAAAATCAGCCTAGACTTGGCTGATGCTACAAGGCACAAACTAATGAACAAGGAATAGCAGTAATGTAGAGATGCTGTCAAAAGTAATTGGAAGACAATTCTGTTGAAAAATTTCTTTTAATCCGAAGCCTAATGCTCGAGGTTTACTGGTGTGCTGTGTAATTCACACTTTGCAATTATTTTACACGCGTCTATTCAGAAATGCATGAAATGAGGGCGATGAGATTAAATTCTTTTGCTAATTCATTCTAATTTATTCTAATTAATTCTTTCGCCTTCCATTTACGTTTGACAGCATCTGTACAAGGCATACGGAGATAGTACACATCTTCAAGGGTTACTAAACAGCACCGTTACTGAAGTAAATACTGTATGCCTTAAAAACGCTGGCATGGTTGTTCTGTATATTCTAGCAATAAATAAAAATAATTAGATAATTTGCATTTTTGATACTTTTGTTCAACTACATATGCGCTAGCTTTCTACAATAAGTAGCACTTTGGCTCATAAAACCATTTAAATAAGCTTTTGCATAAGCTTCATACAGTAAGCGACACCTTTGCTCAGAACACCTTTTAAATAGGTTTTTACAGACAAGCCTTTTTAAAAGCCTTTAAAGACATTTTAAATGCCTGGTCCACACAAACTCAGTGAAGGGTATTTAAAAGTGACAGCTGACTTACGGGACATTGACATTTTTTGAGCTCTGATAAGTCATCAAGTGCAAGATGTGCAGGCACCGGTTTCTCAGGCACACATGATGTATCAGGAGTGCAGTTTCATCCATTGGAGCTGAAAAAAAAAAAAAAGAAAAAAAGAAATGAACAAAAATTGTAAAAAATAAAAAATAACTAGCAGGTACAAAATGTAGGCTATCACTACAATAAAACTGAAAGCATGTCACCATACCAGCACATTCAGATGACTCAATATCTCTCTTCAGATTGAGTGGCTTCTCCGACACCATGGAGTTTGGAAGTGTTGACACCATGAACTGACCGAACCTTTGAGGAAGAACATAAAAAACAGTAAGCAAGTGGTTTTCTTACATATGACCAAAATCTTAATATGATTATGACAAAGTAAAACTTTACTAAGCCGCATTTTGATAAGTGTCACATGAAGAGCGCTAAAAGTTAATGCAAGTATGAAAAAATGTTTGCTGCAAACAGCTCATTTCTGAAACATAGTTTCCTGTTTTGTCTCATCAATACGGTTCATGAAAAAGCTGCACAAGCCATCTCCAGTTTTCTGAGTTTCCACACGATTATGGTTGAAAGTCAGAAAATTGCATTTGATCTGTCTTTACACAAGAAGCAAAGAGAACCCAATTTTTCCTACTATGTGCTACAACAATACAAAAAGACACATTAATCTCTGCAGGCACTGGTCTAGATATAGTTAAGGACCATAACTGAAGGCATGACCACACTGACAGCAAAAAAAGAAGAAAAAAAAAAAAGCCTTCTGGGTTACAAAAAGTCCACATTTTTTTTGAGCCAGAATGAAAAGTCTATCAGGGGGCTGATGAACTAATTATTGGTACTGGAACATAGCATAGTACCAGTGCTAAGATAAATAATGCAATCATTAAAAACATCAGAGAGGGTGCGTTGTTTCGTCAGTATGTTGCAGGGCTGAACAGTATTGCATAATTTGGATCTGCGCAACTGCTTTCGAGGGATCTTTGTGCAGGTTGGCACAATATTAATGCTGTCCCCCTCAGAAAATGAACATGGCTTGTGTGACAGTTACGCTTGCATCTACCAAATGTTGAGGTGTTTGTTGTGTTGCTGGAACAAGCGAAATTCTTTATGGTGTAATTAAGGCAATGCGATACAGTCGAACCCGGTTATATCGAACCCAGATATATCGAATTTTGGTTATACCGAACTCACGAAATATCCCCTTGAAAATCCCATGTAAAAGTATAGGAAAGCCGCGTCATATATCGAACTCAATTTCACCGGTCGTTCGATATATCGAACTCCGCACCACGCATTGGAAAGTGTGCCTTCCCCAAAGACGATCGCATCACCCTTGGCCATTTGCCGCGTGACGTTTTCAAGCCACGCGCGGAAGGAATGAGAGGGGACAGTTCGGCGACAGCAGGTCTGGGCAGCGCCGCACCCATTCCCCAAAGGCGCGCGCATCTGCAGTTGTCGTTTCCCGTGCGCCAACACATGACGTTTGCAAGCCATGTGCGTGGGTGTGCCCATTCTTTTGCTGAGCTATCTCTCTCCTTCAGCCCGCGCAACGCATGCGCCAAGCCAGCTCAGCCCGTTTTCAGACAGACGTCGGACGCTTTCTCCAGCGTGTGTTGCGAACCCTCTATGTGCGGCAGCGCGGCGGCGGACGTGGCTATGGCACCTGCGGATGTTAAGAAGCGCCAGCTCTGTTTTCTTTTTTCTTTCTTTCTTTCTTTTTTTTTTTTTTTTTTGCGAGAGTCATTCTTTCCCATCGTTCGGCTGTACGCGCGGCGTAGCGTAAGATATGGCGGATGCGGACGTTAAAAAGCGGCAGGGATCTTTTCTTCTTTTTTTTTTTTCGGAGATGTTTATTTTATATTTTTTTATCGTTTATCCTTGCATGATGAATCAGCGAAAGCACGCAGTCAGCTGTTGCGATCATGACGCCCGCCCCAGGCGTGGCATGATAAATCGAACCAGGCTTGTGCAATCAAGCCATCACGGGCACTCTGCCAAGTTCGCTCCCCGCCACCGCAGGACCTATAAAAAGATAAACGCGCCCTGACGTTATCGCTGCGCAGCATCTTGGCACGCTGCCAATGAGCTGTGGATGAGACGACCGAAACGGACTGACGCGCGCCATCGACATGCAAGCGAAAATGCTCGCGATTTCCTGCCGCCGCGGCGACACAGAAACCTTGTTTTGAGCTGCCGCGGTGGCTCGAGCGGCGAGAGGGACACAGTTCCAACAAGTTTGAAAATTTTCACTCTGTCGTTGCCGCTCGTCGCTTGCATGTGAGCGAGCTAGCCTTAACGCATTTTTTTTTTTTAATTCTCGGGTGCAAAAGTGGAGGGTGGGTTCATTATGCGAGTGGGTTGATTACGCGACAAATACGGTATCGTTTTTTTGCATCGTAAGTGCCGTCGCAAGCCGATTTCTGTATATCGAATTATCGATATATCGAACTATTTCGCGATCCCCTTCGAGTTCGATATATCCGGGTTCGACTGTATTGCTTGCCTACATCCCAATGTTGAAAAAAGTGCTGTTAGAATGTATAGAAAGATACCCTTATGCCTGAGAAAATAATCTTCAAACCTTGAGATGAAATATATTTTGAACCTAATTCTAGTGCTATTGCGGGGTCATTGTAATGATTTGAAACCAAGCTTCCAATGTTTCAAAAGCACTTTGAGGCAGCAGAGGCTGCATTTTACGCACTACACATAACGCTCCCCACTTCTGACCATGAAGAGCACATCCTTCAATAAACACATATGCAAACATTAAAGGCTCGTTAATTCAAAGTCAATAAGACAGTAGAAAAATATTTTAAGTGGGTCTTCAAACTAACTGAGCACAGCAAAGAAAAAAAAACGAAAACGGGGATAGAGGCAAGAAAATTCCATTACAAGAGGCTGTACAAAGGTAATAAGTTCACTAGAAATAGAAGAATACATCATGGAATAATCACTGAACACTAACCATAGACAAGCTCTGTAACACTTAAAGCAATTAGAGATACAGGCAATGTAACCCTTTACCATAGCACACCCCGCAAAGAGATGGCAGAGGCCAGCATATTGTGTGGTCAACCCGCCGCAGGCATGGTGCAAGAATGCTCACGTCACCAGACATGCATTGACAGTGCTAGAAAGAGTGGGGGAGGGGGAGGTGCTTCAATGCTAGTGGCTCCACTAGATGCTGTCTTGACGAGCATCTAGCCTTGATGAAGCGCTGAGAGCATGCGGCATTGAAACCGGTATCCTCTGATGAGCTGCTTTAAGACACCTCTTTTCCTCTGCAGGCATGCATTTTGGTAGTCCGCAATCTATCGTGGGCCAGTTTTTGCACTTGGGGTACTGGGGCTGGGGTGTATGCCCGTAAAACATCGGCAACAGTCTGCTGCATCACCTCATGGCTCTGAAGCAGGTTTGCAGTAAAGTTGGTATCAGACATTCCCACATAGTTTAACTGTACTGGTGCAGGCTGCCGGTTTTAATTAGCATCAATTTATTATAAAACAAATTGCCATTAGAAATCACAAGATCCCAAAATTTCCTCAAATTATTAACATTTACTGCAATTCACAAATGCAGCATAGGGGTCAGTTCCTAAAATAATTTCAATGGACGTAAGACTTCACAAGGACAATAAGAACTGGAAGAGTAATGTGAACTTCTATCCAACTGGGCAGAACTCCATATACTAGTATGAACAATTACCATAACATATGCACCACGACAGTGACCTGCCTTCCAACAAACTCTGCAAAATAAAGAGTTTGGTCAACAAAATCTCAGGCACAACAGGATGAGTGAACTAAGCAAGGATTTTCAAAATATCTGTGTGCCTACCATTCCCTTTTTTTTTTTTTTTTTTTTTTTTTTTTTTTTTTTTCAGTTTGGGACTTAATGTCGCCTCGAAGTTTTCCTCCCTGGCCAAGCTCTGGCTAAATGTCCTCAGACACTGAGATGCATACAGGGCAGTTCATTTGTAATAAAAAATCAATAAATAAAGCCATCAGTCTAAACCTACGAGAACATTTGATGCAAATTCATTGTGCGAAAGCAGGCCGAACGAGCGGTCAAGGCATACAGTACCTCAAAATGTCACCGCTGCGATTGGTGTTCTGAAGAAGTGTCTTGAGGAGGTTGCACAGCAGCCGAATAGTGGAAGGGGTGAGATATGGGTCACGCAGCATCATGAGCAACTTGGTCACCATCTCCAAGTCACGCAGAATTCGCAGGTTGGCCTTCTGCTCACTGAGGAGAAAGGACATCAGGTCATGGAAAAGCATAACAAGGCCCTCTTAATGCCAGGCTGCTAGGTTATGATCTGACATCTCAGGGAGCATGCACATTTGATAAAAATTTGTAGTGTGCTTATTGTGTGCTCGTATCAACGTGCCGTGTACTCTATTACTATTACTAATATTGAGCCCTTTCACAGCCAGTTTACAGGGCGATTGATCCCTACGTGTGGCAGCTTGCCAGCGTTCGGTGCCCGCCAGCTACACACATGCCTGCCGCGTCAGGAGCAACCAGTGCATGCGCACTCGCGATGGGCACCCCTCTCGGTACTCCAGTAATGATAACGATAATATGAAACATGGCACGTTAAAGGTGTCTATTGTGCTGCTTTTCACCTGGTATTCAGATGCACCAACTAGCCTCTCAAGCTGTTATTTTGAGATAATTTTCACCTGGTGCATGCTTGGAAGTTTCCTTCCCACCAGTGCCATCAACAAGGGGAAAAAAGTGTACAGTTGACCTCTCAAAAGGGCATGCATCACATATAATTTTATCATTTGCAGTTGGCAGCCACATTGTTTTTTGATCAAAAGTACACTCCACTAGTTAAGCCTAATGAAAGATTGGATCTACAATAACCCAGCACTTACATGAGGAGATTAAACGTTTCCACTGCCATGATGAGTGTCCTAATTAATCTACAGTAGAACCCTGCTATAGTAAACCCAGATATAGTAAAAACTCGAATATAGTAAAGTGAAATTGAAGTCCCAGTTCATCTTCCATAGACAACTGTACATTCCCCCCCCCCCCCCCCCCCCCCTTTATAGTAAATATATTTTTGGTAAACATCGGTTATAGTTATAGTAAAGTGCGCCTGGCCGCGGCGACGACTCCCCCGATATGACATCGCCGCCCGCGCACTACCTAGAATCGCGAGGAAAATAATTTTTTGTATTTCAAAACAAAAATTACACCGAGTGTCCTTTTAAGACGCTTTACCACCAGGCTTAGCAGCATTCAGGAGAAGCCTACTTTACGGAGGCCTTGGAGCCGTGAGAGAAAGCAGGCAGAAAGTAGGGGAAAAAAATAAAATAAATAAAGCTGTCTACAAACATAGAAAGTAGGCGGCGCGGTCCGTTCAGAAAGTAAAGGAGAGTAAAGTGCAGCAAGACATAGGAAAGGGGAAGAAATGGGAGAACATTCACAGCACTGTGCAGCACGAAGCATAAGGCAGCGGAGGCAAGAAGTGGAAGTGGAGCATGTGCGGTATTGCATCACTTGACTGCCATGCGCATTTATCATTTATTGCCTTTTAAAAGATACAAACGGCAAAAAGTAACACCATGTTCATGAAAGGCTTTGGTTGTCACATGAAATCAAACTTGGTTGTATTTGTAACAACAGTGTCCTCATGCTTAAGAGGTACTTCCACAAGATGTAAAAAATGTTTATAACTGAGAAAAATTGCATGAAGAGATGGTAAGAGAGAGATGGAAGGTATTTCAGAGTTTTTTTTTTTTTTCATTAAGCAACAAGACATGTTCAGTAAGTAGGCATTTATTTACCAGACCGCATCTTCAGGACCATGTCATCACCAATAACTGATATAGTAAAGACCTTGATATAGTAAAGATTTTTGCTGGTCCCAGTGACTTTACTATAAAGGGGTTCTACAGTATAACAATAGCAGCAATAGGCCAAGTTGTGATGTCTTGAAATGAAAAAATAAAAATTCACAAAAACAAAAGGAAACTGTCTATAGATGGTTTGTATACTATGAAGAGATAGTGGCTGGCAATGACAAGAGTGAAGGAAGAGCTTCCAGTGCTGTCGCCAAGTTTCAGCTAACTACAGTCGCCAACCAATTTTCTGGACTCAGCGGGACATGGGAAATGGTCTGAATAATCGATCAATAAAAAAAAGAAACGCGCTTAAAAAAAAATTTCTTTTCAACAAAAAAAAACCGCTTTCAAACTTCACCATTTCCTATATTTCATTTGTAAGGTGATAATAGAGTTATTGCACATCTACTCTACAGAAGCAGATCACACTATGCTGTCTCTAATTAGGCTATCTGAGCCAGCATCATGCTTTTTTTATGTCTGCAGCACTTCATGAAACAGTGGCGTGGCACGACTGCAGGTCATCCACAAACGAATGCACATGCCACGTAATGCAGTAACATTCTGTTTTCATGGGTAACGACAGTCGCAAGACTGCAAGATGGAACTCACTGGAAGAAAGCTAGCGGAACAAGCAGCTCTACACCATCCCCCCCCCCCCCCCCCCCCCTTCCCGCAGGTGGTGGCATCGGCTAAGCTGCGGCAAATGCTGCACAACAAACAGCGTACCATTACTGCCACTACCTCAAATGGCAACAATGAATAAATAGCCAAGCTAGTCTGTCTGAATGACTCCACCTAAATTCAAGATGGTACCTCTCATGACTGCAAAGAACTGGTTGACGGTTGACTGCGACAATGATGCCCGCTTGCATCAATACCACGCGGAAAAAAATGAGCTTTTACCTAAAATGCTAGTTCCTATTTCTGTCTGAAAAACTGAACTTTTGGACTCCACAGAGTCTGAAATATCGGTCGTGAATATGTACATGTTCCTGTGGCGTGAATAATGGTTCTTGAATTCTGATTTATTGAAATCTCAAAAATAGGTCTGCTACTGTACCTGATTTCAGGTCAATTTGCAGCATGCTAAGAAGCCTCTATAGTCCTACTTATACCACAATATGTACGTGGCTCCAAAGAAAAATGCAAAAGGTAAGCCATGAAACAATGGCCCATTTAAGGAACAAACATCATGCATAAAAAAAAAAAACTTTGTATGTAGTATTGTGTAATTCTCTGCCACTGCAACAAAGTACATGTCATGACCTCCAATAGGAAAAGTTTTAGTGAACTGCTCTATACTTTAAGCAGTCATTATTACCTGGACTCTGTAATGAGTTCGTAGAAGTGTTCGTAGAGAGACTTGTGCAGATCACCTGGTGCATCACGCCACACCTAAAAAAAAATAATAAACAAGAAAAAGATTAATGTTGAGCTCAGCATAAACATCATCTTCCTGGCCAAAAGACTAATTACCACATTCAATAAGTGGATACTTTAGTGAAAAAAACACCACTTTATATAAAGACTGCAGTGAAAAGGTGTGAAACACTGCCGAATGCGCAGCACACTGCAAGGCCATTGATTTGCAAGAAATAAACAGAATTTCCTACTCATAAAGCCAACATGTTAAATATTGCATTTTTCATCCCATATCACCTATAATTTATAATGTAAATCACACCTACCTCAAGGCTGCACAGAAGATCTTCAAAGGCAGTCATGTTGGGAATGACTGTGGTCTCACGACCGCTGTCTACTGTGCCAACCAATGAGAAGGCAAGGTGGAGAATGTGGCTGTTCAAGAGTGCACTCTTCTTCTTCAGCAGCATTGCCAGGGTCTTCAGAAAAACAAAAGAAAGTGCAATGAATCTGCTGTGTATTTGTCTTTCTTCGTAAGAATATTTCCTACTTTCCCCTGCAGTGAGAGTATGTAATGTAAAACTAGAGCAGTTAGAATAAAAGCCATATTAAATCTTTGCGCTATTTCTGAAAGCACCCTTTTCGATGACACAACTGACTGCAATGCTAGACGCCAATGTCAGTTCTATTGTGACTGTGAGCGGTGGCAGGAGTTAAAACGCACTGCGGTTGCTGCAGCAAAACACCTGGTGCCACTTTTTTCCTTTTGCCACAGCCAAAGAAGGTATCACCAAAATGTTCAGTTGTGTATCAGAGGCAAACGTAAAGAAATAATCCAAAGCTATTTCATTTACCAACTGGATTTCATCATCATCATCATAATCATCAGCCTGATTATACCCACTGCAGGGCGAAGGCCTCTCCCATATTTCTCCACTTAACCCGATTCTGTGCTAGCTGCATCCACTTGACCCCTGCGAACTTTTTAATCTCATCCGCCCACCTAACTTTCTGCCGCCCCCTGCTACGCTTTCCTTCCCTTGGAATCCAGTTTGTTACCCTCAGCGACCATTGGTTATCCTCTCTTCGCACTACATGTCCTGCCCATGTTCATTTCTTCTTCTTAATTTCCACTAGAATGTCGGTAACTTGAGTTATTTCTCTGACCCACTCTGCACGCTTTCTATCTCTTAATGTTACCCCTACCATTTTTCGTTCCATAGCCCTCTGGGTTGTCCTCAACTTAAGTAGAACTCTCTTGGTTAGCCTCCACGTTTCAGCCCCATAGGTGAGTACAGGAAAGATGCAACTGTTGTATACTTTCCTCTTGAGCGATACCGGTAAGCTGCTAGTCATAATCTGTGAGTGCTTGCCAAATGCGCTCCATCCCAATCTTATTCTTCTTGTTATTTCCTTTTCATGGTCCGGATCTGCGGTTACTACCTGTCCTAAGTAGACATATTCGCCTACTACTTCTAGTACTTCGCTACCTAATGTAAACTGTTGTTCTTTCCCGAGGCTGTTGAACATTATCTTAGTCTTCTGCATATTGATTTTCAAGCCTACCTTTCTACTTTTCCTGTCTAGGTCATCAATCATTATTTGCAGTTCATCCCCCGAGTTGCTTAGTAACGCAATGTCATCAGCAAATCGCAGATTACTGAGGTATTCTCCATCTACCCTTATCCCTAACTGCTCCCATTCCAAGTCTCTGAATACTTCCTCTAAACAAGCTGTGAATAGTACTGGGGAGATTGTGTCTCCTTACCTAACACCTTTCTTTATGGGAATTTTGTTACTTTCTTTATGCAGAACTATGGTTGCTGTGCAGCCACTATATATATCTTCCAGCACTTTCCCGTACGGCTCGTCTACCCCCTGATTTCGCAATGCCTGCATCACCGCCGAGGTTTCAACTGAGTCAAATGCTTTTTCGTAATCAATGAATGCTATGTATAAGGGCTGGTTATATTCCGAGCATTTTCTATCACCTGATTGATGGTATGGATATGATCGATAGAGTACCGTTTCCGAAACCCTGCTTGATCCTTTGCTTGATTGCAGTCTAAGGTTGTCCTAATTCTATTAGCGATTACCTTAGTAAATACCTTATACGTAACAGACAGTAAGCTGATTGGTCTGTAATTTTTAAGGTCCTTAGAGTCCCCTTTCTTGTGAATGAGGATAATGTTTGCATTCTTCCATGGTTCCGGTACCGTCGATGACGCCAGGCACTGCGTATACAGGGTGGCCAGTTTTTCTAGCACGATATCCCCCCCGTCTTTCCGCAAATCTGTAGTTATCTGATCCTCTCCAGCTGATTTCCCCCTTTTCATAGTTTCTAGTGCTTTCTTGACCTCGTCCTTCGTCAATGGTGGAACGCCTGACTGTTTTTCCCTACCGCCAATCTCATATCGGTCTTGACTACTGCGGTCCTGAACTGGATTTCATTAAATACAAAAAAATATTTCAGATACTGATTTTTTTTTTTTTTAAGGCCCGACATGTACCTAAATAGGAAGTGTAATTTATGCCCCTCTAAAGCGCTTTAGTGATAAATAGGAGCCACTGACGTTATTAATTGGTTCATAGGAAAGGAAAGGCACATTATCTGTCACACTTGTTTCTGTGGACACCTGAACCGTGCCGTAAGGAAAGGGAGGAAGGTGGGAGTGAAAGCGAAAAGAGAGAAAGGGGAGCCGTAGTGGAAGGCTCCAGAGTAATTTCGACCACCTGGGAATCTTTAACGTGCACTGACATCGCACAGCACACTTCGCACAGCATCGCATGCGCTCACTTGCTGCACAAGTGAGCGCATGCCCCTGCATTCGCATGCATGACCCCTGCGAATTTCTTAACCTCATCCACCCACCTAATTTTCTGCCGCCTCTGCTACGCTTACCTTCCCTTGCAATCCAACTGGTTACTCTTAGAGACCATCGGTTGTCCTCTCTTCGAACTACATGTCCTGCCCATGCCCATTTCTTCTTCTGAATTTTGATTAGAATATCAGTAACTTGAGTTATTTCTCTGACCCCCTGTGCATGCTTCCCGTCTCTTAACGTTACACCTACCATTTTTCGTTCCAGCAACAAGTATACTATTGTGCTTAATATGGGCTGCAAAGCACAAGGAGATGTAGGAGCCCAATCCCTGAAGCAAGTGCTGTGACTGGTACTGAAAATCGGTGTATTTTGCCACCAAAGCAGACGACCAAGTATTGTGCGGAAGCAAACTCAACTACACACTATCTAGTAATGCTGCATTTTACATTGCTGCAGATAATGTTGCTGCATGTTCGTTTCTTTATACCTTTGCTGTTTTTGGCATGTGTTTTCCACTGTAAATCGAGGGTAATCTGAGACTCGAGGCTCATTTGCTGCTCAATGCTGCACGAGACTGTTCTGCTGTGGCATTGTGTGTCAACCTTTCTAAATGGCGCAATGCGTCGAACGAGATAGTCATTGTCTTTGTATTGTTTTGTTTTGAATTTTGCATGTGCAGATTTAGAAACACTTTCGTTGCTCACCATAACCTACACTCTGTGACAGGTTTGTTCTTTTGTTCATTTTTATTTTTTCTTCTTACCGTCACTAGACAGTTTTAGCGGAGCGTAATGGTGCTTCTGGTCCGGTAAAGTTGCCCGTGGAGCCTAAGCGGAGTGGTGGCACAAAGTTTATTTTTAGCTGAGCAGAGGCACGGGTGAACTGCCAAAAAGCGCCCTGGTTATAAAAAGTGAAACTGGGCATTAGAAAAAAAAAGCACTGCTTTATCCCCCCCCCTCCACAAGCATTATTTTTATGCGTAAACAACTTATAGCACGATGTAGACTCCCCACGTGTGACACAGTCGCCAAGCCGCTCCGCTAGGGCCAGGTACAAGCAGAACGTAGGTGCCGGTCCGTTTGCTCACTCTCGTCTCAGCATTTGGCGCGTGCACAGCGGCGCTCCCGTTCGCCGGCTGAGTGGAGTGATTGAGGAGAAAATACGCTCCGCTAAAACTGTCTATTGTCCTTTGTCTCAGCACCCTCAGGCACCCTTATACAAGACAAGAGGATTACAAATGTGTTCTCAGGAAGTCAGCATGGTGTAGTTGTTCGCACACTCAGCTAAGGAGCAGAGGGTGGTTCCATTCCTGGTGATGACACAATTTTTTTCTTCTCAAGTGTCAGTTCGTGAAGATACATTTTTGGCTGACACTTCCTGTCTATACCACTCATGAGCCAAGAAAGGCTTTCATCTTAATATTGAGAAATATTGAGCCAAACAGTACATCAGCCCCATCATTGGCTGTGCATGATGAAGATTTCAGCACCGAAATGGTGCACAGTCTGACCTGATAGCCCCTGATACGATCCATCTCCTGCTGGGCTGCCCTGTTGCTACGTACGACGCACACCAGGGCCTTGACAGTGGCATACAGCCCTTCAACATCCTGAGCCATTGCCACCAGGCCAAGGAGGACAGCAACACCCCCGATGTTCTCAATTGTCAGAGCGACAGGTCGAGGAATGAATGTTCGTGCACCTGGAAAATTCACCCAGAGAACACATTACTCCGGCACTGCATGGAGAACAGACCTGACTTAGCATGCTCAATAAGGTCAGCATTTAGCTCTTTCTTACTAAATGTTTAACAACTTAGAGCTCATGCCATACTCATGATAGAAGCTCAA
Source organism: Amblyomma maculatum (assembly GCF_055883805.1). NCBI lineage: Eukaryota > Metazoa > Arthropoda > Arachnida > Ixodida > Ixodidae > Amblyomma > Amblyomma maculatum. The sequence continues at coordinate 21,105,193 of NW_028146738.1, forward strand.
AGCAATGCATACTAACAATGACAAGGCCTACTTATGCTGACTTACTGTCCTTTGCTTAGACTGCCAGGAATGGAGCATCCTCATCAACCACTTTTAGTTAGTTCTCTAGTAAACGGCAGAAAAAGCAAAGAAAATGTGTTGCTTTTCCTTTTGGTAAATATTTAACCACTCAGGCATTTTTTTTTTGCTGGTGACACTGGCTTGAAAAGGAGCTTCTTCTGACAGCAGCTTGGATCCCACAATGAACACATTTAATTCCTCTCCAGGTGTAAGTTCATATAGCGCACAGAATCTCATGAGGCTTTGAATGAGAACAACAGACCAGAAAGACCTCATGCATGATGTGCAAGGAATATTTAGCAAAAAATGGTGGTCAAGTAAAGCACTCTTTACCCTATGCGGCAACTAATTTAAGGAGTTCACCTACATTCATGGCCAATCCATATCCAAATAAACATGGTATCTTACTCGCTGAGCCAAAATCAAGGAAGCCATCAGAAGGGAGGAGACACAAGTACCCCTTGCCCAGCATACCGTGAAACTTGTTGCTACTCATGTGCAGGAGATTCATACAGACAGAGATTACCAACTACAAACAACTAGTACTAGTACAAAAGGTATCGAAAGACAATATAGCTTACCAAGATACCCAATGAGAACACCACCCAAGCAACGTGCTGGACCACTCAGGTGAGCAGCTGAATTGTGCAAAATGCGAATTGGTGTGGCATTTTCGTGTGATGACATGCCCAGCTGCAAAACAAAGAAAATGTGGGTTGCTTCAGTACCCTCTTGGGTCACGCTACCACTGTCTGTGAAGCTGTGCCTACCATTTTTGCAATTGACTTGCAGTCAGTCTTGCTGTATACTCTTCTGATCTTGGCTAAGGTCATGACGGACACTGCGGTTGCATTCAAACCAAACACAACCTTCTCTTCGCTCAGAAAGGGGGGCATGGGGTCAGTACCTGCAAGTGTGAAAGAACAGAACTTTACAACTTGCCTGCCAATGATGGAAGCCTTCTTATCTGACCATTATTACAACACTGTCCTGTTCAAGGCTCAAATGTCCATGGCAACAATAAGAATATGTGAATGATCAACTGCAATTATTACAAAAAACAATGCAAACACTAAGAAAACTGGCCGCTAAGCAGGTTCCTGTGACACATCTATGCCCTCTCACGGTAACACTCACCAATCATAACAGGTGCCTGCAAGCTGCCAACATAGCTGGGCCCCAAAAGGTAGATCTGATGAATGAGTTGGGGCGACAGCACCTCCTCCACCATGTGGCATGGGCCCTGTTTCCAAATAAGCCGCGATGGATGGCGGAACTGGGGGGGAGTCCCAATGAAGCCATACACCGAAGAGGCCACTGTCAGATTGGCAGCACCCCCACCCGGGTTTTGGGAGATGTACGGGATCTGCAAGATGACATTGTCCAGAATGCTTAGCAATGCATCAAATTCAACCAACGATACATTTGCAATAAAAACAGAAACAATAAAAACACTATGCTTAGCAAAATCAAGCTCAACTGCTCAAGAAAAGTAGCTATAATAAATCCTACCAAGAGAGCTGCTGTGTTTAACACCGTGGTCGAGACGACACAAATGACAAAAGGACAGCCACAACTGCTAACGATGATAAGGGCTTAGCAAAGTAAAGTAGTCGATACATGTACCTTTCCACTTTCAGAAATCAGACACATCATGCAAGATGATGCATGAAAATTTTCCGCCCTAATATCAACATTTGCACAGTTTCTTTCACTGCAAATTTAAAAAAAAAATTCACGAAAGAGGACTAATTAACGTTTTCGCTGTCGTGCGTTTCTGGCCAAGACGCACCCCCAATGACGGCTTGGTTTCAGGGAACGAGCACAGCGATTTATTTTGATTATGATTGATATACAATTAACATAGTCAGCGAAATGTGCACATTTTAGTGTTCTGCAGGTGTTGTTAATTAACACCATCATTATCAACCTGATTATAAATTAGATAAATAAGGACAATATAACAAAAAACTGCTCGATACTTATTGAGAGACCTAATCCAAGCTCGACTCGTATTTATAATCAAAAGAGCCATCACTCCAGTCCGCAGTCGAAGGTCCCGCGTGGTCAGCCATCCGAAAGTAACTGCGCGCACGGAGGGCGCACTTTCGGTGGCCCGCACAACGGAGATAAATGGCATGTTGTGAAATCAAGATGACAGAGGGAGATGGAAAGTGACTAAAACAACCTCCGTTGCTGCTGCTAGCCACAAGCAAGGGTGCGGCAAGAGAGAGCGAAAGCAGCGATCGAGTACTGTGTCGACCTATTAGAGAGGCAACGGTGCGAGCCTCTGAACGTGACGTGTCGTAGCAGACACGCCAACAGAATAAAAATAAAAACCTGCAAATTTGCGGCAGATAGCAGAACAACCCTTGAACCCGTAACCGCACACACGCGCCGCATGATCGCTTAGAGCGATAGAGTAGCGCGCGCCCAGCAAAGAAGGTGGCGGGAGTGGGCGCAGTCGCTCCATACTCTTCAGTACATAAGTATCAACACAACGTGGGACGAAAATACGAACTTGTAGAAAGATTTGACAGATAGCGCAGCCTGTCCAAGCGTGCCAGCTTTGCGCTCAGGCGCGAAGTTTTGAATGCACGATAGAGAACGTACCGGTACATCGGTGACACTGTGGGGGGAAGCGCGAAAACGTACCGGTATGTTCGTGACATCGAAAGGGTTAAGTACAGCGTTGGAGCGTGCTTTGCAACTAGGTAACTCCGTAGAATGCTTCTCAGCTAAAGCAGCGAATTGCTCGAGCTTAACCCTTTCACTGTCACGAACGTACCGGTACGTATTCGCGTTTCCTCCCCGCAGTGTCAATAATGTACCCGTACGTATTCTATCTTGTGTTCAAATCTTCGCGCCTCACAGTAAAGCTACCGCGCTTGGACTTGCTCCGCCATCTGTTGAATCTTTCTACAAGCTGATATGCTCGCTCCGCGCCGATATGACACATATATGGAAGAGTATGGTGCGACCGCGCCCGCCCGCTCTTTGCTCGTAGGAGGGGGCGTGGTCGCTCCGTGACACTACTCTCTCGAGCGAGCGATCCTTCGGCGCGCGCGTGCGGTTATGGGTTCAAAGTTTGTTCTGCCATCTGCGGCAGGTTTGGAGGTTTTTATTTTTATTCTTTGTCGCGCTTCCGCTACGGCGTGGCAAGTTCAGGGCCGCACGCGGTTGCCTCTCTCCGACTGACATACGACTCGATTGCTGCATTCGCTCTCTCCACGCGCCCTCGCTTGAGGACAGCTTGCCGTTAGCAGCAGCAGCACACGAGTTTTTTAGCCTCTTTCCATCTTTTTCTCTTTCGACCACTACACGCCGTTTCTCTCCCTTGTGCTGGCCACTGAATGTGCGCCCTCCACGCGCGCTTACTTTCGGATGGCGGACCGCGCGGGACCTTCGACGGCTGACTGGAGCGATGGCTCTTCGGGTTTTGATTACCAGCCAAGCTCGGATTCGGACTCAGGATCTACCACACTCAGAAGAAGTACTAAGCGTGTTTTTTTTTTTATTTTATCATATATCATTTATAGTCAGACTGATGATGATGATGTTTATTTAAACACCTGCAGAACACTGAAATGTGCAAATTGCATTGACTAATTTATTTGTATACCCATCATAATGCAAAATAAATCTTTATGCTCGTTCCCTGATATGCTCGTTCTCTGAAATCAAGCCGACACTGGGGGTGCGTCCCGGTCAGAAACAGCCGACAGTGAAAGGGTTAAATGTCACACAGAAAGTGACATCTGAGTATGTATTACAAGTTCGCATAATTTTCAGAAGTGTTGTTCCCTCCATGTCTGCTCTCATCTGATTAGTGGAAATGCTGGAAACGGAAGTGCCGGCAACCGAAGTGACATCCGGTTCCAGTATTTCCACCAATCAGAAGACTCGAGGTCAAGGAGAAGATGACCCTTTTAAAAATGATGCAAACTCAGAATACAGACCCTAGTCAGCAGTATTGCTTCAAACAACATCTGTTTGGGGTACTTGCCTGATTCAATAACATTTCAAAAATGAGGACGCTTAAGCTTCGAGTAGACGTGATAGCGCCTCTAACACTGTCTTTTCATTCTGCGAATTTCAGGCATTGAGAGACTGACACACAGTTTGGCAAAGTGGTAAATGTCTTTAGTTGGTATGGCTTTTCAGAAAAGGAAGGCGCACTATCTGTCTCACTTCTCGGTGAACACCTATACTCACAATGAATGGCATGCAATTGGAGGTACAGGGTCATCCACTCTTAGCTTGAACACAACTGCTGCGTTCAAAGCGGCATTGCATCCAGAGTGGTCCCATATCGAAGCAAAGTGATGCAAGCACAGAGGGACTTGGAGGAGGTGCTTCATATGGCCTGTCACTTACTGCCATTGTGCAAGCGGGTCGGATGCAGTGGTCTTTGAAGACAGTGGGTGCATTCAAACTAAGAGTGGTTGAACCTGTATGTACAGGGTGATCCGCTTCTTGCTATAATACGGCCACTGCTTTCAATGCATCATTGCGTCTGACCCGGCCATTCTATAAAGCTAAGCGGCAAGCCATGCGAAGCATCACCTCCACGTCCCACTGGGCATATATCGCTTTGCTTCGATATGCGCCTGCATCTGACACAATGCTGCTTTGAAAGCAGTGACCGTGTTATAGCTAGAAGTGGATCACCTTGTACATATATCCTTGGTTCGAATCCCTACAGCAAACTAGCCTCAATCTCGACCAGCAGATGGATGCCAAATGGGAAGCGAAATGGTTAACACCACCCTCAATGATGAGCAAATAATATTCGGATCACAAATTTGATACAAATTTCAGTGCACACTTTTTCCAATGCGTTTTATCTCAGTTTTTGGGTTACGGCGAAGCCTTTTCGACTGAACAATCTGTACAGTAGTAGAACCTTGTTGATAAGTTCCCTGTTCATATGATTTACTGCTTCACACGCTCAAAATCGCAGAGAGTAAAACATGTCCCATAGAGTTGCACCATTTAATACACTCCCAGATAATACGATTTCCTGGCTAATATGTTCAAAATTTCGGCAAATTGCAGTTGTATAATACGTTTCGTGATCCACCAGACCTGTGCTAACGAGCGTTTGCCACATGAAAGGCTGATCAGCAGCACTCATCCGCCACAATTGCTTTCCTGCAGTGCCTCGGTGCAAATATTCAAAGAGAGCCAAAATAAAAGGCGCCCGTTCTCGTGGAAACATGATTTCATAGGAAGAAATGCGATGGCTTCTCTGTGGTGCCTTGGGGGCACAGGGGTGAAGCATTTGATAACTACAACTATTCGCTTACATACGAGCGAGCCAGATTTGGGGGACGCAGCATGAGAAAAAAAACGTGGCGATTGTAAGCCACTGCAATGGCTTCTCCACATGTCAAAGCATCTGGAGAAGAACCAAGGAAGCAGTCCCGGCTCGTCATTGCCTTCTGTGAACCGACTTTGTAACTAAATTTCTTCCACACTTAGGGCAACGCAAATATGGACTGAATTCTGCAAGAGCTAAAAAAGAAACTGTGCATACTGAATGTCTATGAATGCTAATCTACACCTTTATGCAGTCAAAGTCTCAATTTTAAATGCCTTTGTACCTAATTCAGCAGTAAAATTTTTCAAAATGAGGCAGTTCGGATCACAAGTTTTCCCAGATAATACGATTTTTTTTCCCATATTTTTTCAAAACATACCAACGAGGGTTTAATTTTTATGCTTCATGTAATATTCACATCATCTGCGGTGATGGTGAAGCAAAACAACCACCGTCCTAGTGATGGCTCTATCTCACTGTATTCCAAGGTCAAAAAGATTTTTGTACTGCAATACACACTTCAAATTTAGAGCAGTTCTAGCCAAACTAGTTTTGGTGATTATTAGTGATAAAACACTAGAGAAAGCGTTTTCAAACTTTCGGAAAAGCAACTCTGCCCACCTCCCTTCTTTTGCCAAGTCTCTATGGCAGAGTTGCTACAAACAAAATGAGATGACGCCAACTGTGCTATCTTTGGGACAGCAGCTTGTTTTGCTTTGCCATCAGCGTGGATGATGCAAACAGCATATGATTTTTTTTTTTAATCTAGTCAGGCATGTACCCTGAACAAATGTGGTAGAAAACAATACTGCCCACTAAATGCTATTTCTGTACAAAATTTTAGCTAAACAATTCACTGGTTTAGCTTGGATAAGCATTCTACAGGGCGCACATAATTCGAAACGCGCTGCAGATTCTAAACATAACTTGTATGGGGTTCCCTGCAACTGGATATACTGGATGCAATAATCACAGGGGTACACATTTAGCAAGAGGACCACAAGAATGGGGCAGCATATATCCTCTTACACAGCTTTCTTCACACACATGTGATGGGGCTACATTACTACCACCAATCCAAGATATATTTAACTCAAAGGGGGTTGTGAAACATTTTGATATGCTATTAATAATTCCATATAGTATACAACGCAGCAGTGAATAAGGTTACCTGCTACCCAGCAGTAAGAGTATGGTACACAAATGCCAGGGGTGTGCATATAAGAAGCCTAATCAGTTTATCAGTGCACTACAAGCATAATAATCTTTCATAAATATTAAGGCGCAGCTGGTTTCTGCAATGCCTTCGGCAGCAAGGCAAGCAAAGCAAGGCAAATGAGGGCTGCTGGCAGCGGCCAGCCAGGTTAGCTTTCTCGCATGGCCAGTGATTTATTGAATGCCAGCTTCCTCACATGGCAGAAATGTAATGTGGAAAATAGCACCGCTAGATAGAATATTATCGTCGATTACATGCCATGTTATTCCCGTCACACAGTTTTACAGGGTCTTCACGATCCTGGCGCAGCCAGAAGGTGCCCAAGGCCATGCCCGAAACGAGCGAAAAGTGAAGCGCCATCAGGAGAAGCACCACTTGAACAGGTACAAAGATGATATACCTTATAATCAATAATTCGATATATCCAGGTTTGATATATCAGGAATCGTCTGTACTATCATGAGCAATATGACACGGAACAAACTTTTTGCAGAAAACTGCAAATATCCTTGGTATTCCTTTATTAAATATTAGGACGACATTTGGATATTATGCATCCAGAGCAAAACTAGTTGGAGAGCTGAAAACACTGTGCTGGTCACACATAATTATGGAGTAATCAATAACTGGATGCTCAAACTTTGTTCCCTCCCATATTGCTCGTGACTGTACATAGTGCTTCCAGAATGAAAAACTCTTATGCACAACAAACAAATATAATATGAACAAGTACAACAGTAAAGTGCTGCTGATACGTGTCCTCACCTTCTGAGTGGACATGTGCTGACCGTCAATGTAAATGGAGACGGAGCTGTTCTTGAGCACTGCTCTGTTAAGTACGATAACCACATGATGCCACTGGCCTTCCTGCAGCAGCTCGGGGCTCCAGAAGCGAATGCAGCCTTCCTCCTTCACCTCAGGCTCCCAGTCAGCACCAGCTTGAAAAACACAGGCCGCAATAAACAACCGAAACCACGGTATGTGTTTTGTTGTGCTAGCTTTTCGTTAACAAATTACGTAAGGCCCTAGCCACAGTATGGCTAATTACCAACAATCTTAAGCAAATCGCAGCCAGAAAACTTACTGAGGTTTGGCAAGGGGATCTCTTGGGTGGAAACAAGCAACGCCTTGTCCCGAGATGACAGCTGAATCACCAAGCACACAAGGTGGTCATCACGGCCATGCAGGTTGCGCACCAGTGTCAGCAACCGCACCGCATGAGGATCTATGTGAGGGTCACTGAACCGCTCCACACTCAACCATGTGGAGAAAGATAGCCCCGGCTGTGGTGGGAACACTCGGTCACCTGCAATATGCACATTAGTCAGTTCTAAATGGAAATGGAAACATTTGTAATTTGTGGAGGTTGTAATGGTAAGCTCAGGCCTAAGTATGTTCCCAGTGCTGTCCTCAACATTTGGCAGACTAATGCAAGAAGCACTGGAAGGGCAAGAATAAAAAGAGAAAATTAAAATAAAAGTACACATAAGGTTCAATTAGGTTTCTTCTAAAATGGATACAGTCAACCTCAAGTAAGATTCTGTTTGAGATTGTGCAAGACAGCATGCGAGCATGAGTGAAACAAAAGTGATGGCATTGTGTGCACCAATGCAGTTTTCCTGCACTTAGCCCCAGCCTAACCATGGCTATCTTGCTCATAGGACTTAACGATGGCCGAGCGACCGTACCCACCTGTACCAATGCCCCCGATGACACCTTCAGGTGCACCGCCAACCATGGAGACGCCCACCATTGGTGGACCGCCTGAAGCACTTTGTGGTGCCACGCTGCTTAAATATAAGCAGCTGAATCCTTCGGGAGCCATCTCAAACTCCACAAAAGGCGGTGTGAGCAGCGTGCCGTGCAGGCGGCAGTCACGGGGCGTGGTCATGGAGACCAAAGTCTTGATGCGGGTCAACGGCACGGGTCCTCCGTCCTTCTGATTGGCCAGCCGAGATGACTGGGCCCGCGCAAGGCAGACACTACCTCCGGCTTGTCGCTTGTACTCGCTGCCCACGTCAAGCACGTTGCAACACAGTGGGGATCCCAGGCGCAGGAATGAGCTGCAGGGTAAAGCATACTCATTTTTGGTCACTTTGCCCTGCGTTCCGCATCCAAGCTGACCACACCAAAGACCAGTGCGACAAGAAACTTAGCCAGTCAGTTTAGACGGTGTGTGAATTAAATATTCGCACACCCTCAGAAAAAACATGACCAAGGAATTACTCATTCATAGTTTTTGTGTAAGTGCCATAAACAAATTCCAGCATTCACATCAGCCTACTAGGCTCAATGGCAGTAGGCTGCCTGTACAGAGCAGCAACAACGCAGACATGTTCCGTGACAGCCTAAGCACCAGCCAAAGAAAGAAAGAGGTAAAAGGCTGAAAGTAAGTACCCACCGGAGGTCCCTAGGCTCCAGTGCCTGTGCAGCGAGACGTTCCAACATGTACTGCAGTGGTAGGTACAGTGGGTGGGCCTCATCTTCCAGGGCTGGCCGGCAGCGCTGGAGCAGCTCGCCTGGCAGGCCAGCTTCGCACATCACTTGCTGGTTGCGCTCTGAACGCACCAGAGATCGTAACACCTCCGCCAGATACAGCTGCAGCGTCAACTCCACCTGCAGCCACTGACACCACAAGTAAAGCCTTGCCACATGAGTGAGTCCAACAGTGTGTCATCAACGACTGGTCCTTGAATCTGCCAGGGAGATGAAGACTTAACCATAGGCATGCGCAAAGTACTGCCTTAGGGGAAGCGACGTTTCACTGCAGTGCCCCCCCCTTCATTTTTCCCACCAAAGTCTCTACGGCCAAAACACAGCGCAAAGATGAGGATTTGTTATCAAACATTTATTTTGATGTGACGTAATTGAAACATAAGGATAGAGTGCGCTTAAAATTAAAACAAGCTTCGTCATGAACACAGAATTGAAAAATATGCAATGACGCGCTCTCACAACAGTTTCTTGAGTCGTCGGCTTTCCAAAGGTAAAGGTGGCAAGTGAGCAGTTCTTTTAATGAAACATCATGGATCCTCAACCACCAGTATCACAAACATACACACAAAAAAACAACAACTGCGTGGCCATAAACTTACACATTTAAAAGTGACAGCACAGGTCTGGCAGAGTAAAGGTATGGGGGCAGACTTGGTGCCCCCCCCCCCCCCCCCCAGAGAGGATTAGGCGGGGGGGAGGGGGGGAGTAGCTGCCCCCCCCCCCCCTCCTCTGTGCGCACGCCTAAGGACGTAATGACCCATGTACAAATGCAACACACAAAGGTACTGAACAGGAGTGCTGGCTGAACAACTGTATCAAATGTTGTTGCTTTAAAACTACCACATAAAACTTGCTTTGAGTCTGATTCCCTACGTCCATAGTTGATTGACACTGTTTCTGTTCCTTCAAAATGCACCGCCAAATGGAACAAATTTCTCCTACAACTTTGGCATATGTACATAACACTTACAGGACATTTACTAATCTGATTTCCAAGTTCTTGACATTATCACAGCTTTCTTTAATTTTTATTAAGTTTCTGGACTGCACATAGTGCCATAAAGCTTTCTTTAGGTTCGTTATTCTAAGGTTCTTTGTGTCTCCCACCTTTGCCACATGCCCTTCACTGGCCCACCTTGTTCGCCACGCGAAATGAGTTATCGTTCTAAACAAAGGCTAAACACAGTCAGACTACCCTAAACCAATTATGGTCACAGGCAAAGCTTCTAAAATACTCAGGACTGGTTGCAAATTTACAAGCACATAATCTGGCAAACTCCTTGTCAGCTTGTCATCTTAAAAACATTATGGCAGATAGCGATGGGCATTCTGGTTCCAATAAAAATTGAGTACACTTGCAACTAATACTGTGGCCAAGCTCCTTTTCTTATCTTTTTTAAAGGCACAATTTTGCCCCAAAGCCTAGTAAAACAAGTAATTTTCTCTTTAGTGCATCTTCATGCATCCTTGGTGCTAGGTGATATGTGAGGGAGATGTTGAAAAAGGGAAAGGACTCCATCTTCATAGAATGGAACTATGTTGTGATCGCTGCTCACTGTGAATGATTTGCTGTATAATGCTACACTATTAATTGACCGCGAATCAGAAATGCTTCTCTGTGGAGGCTGTTACTGTAGCAGGGTTCAAATGCACCAGCAAATGCTGCTATGGTCCTACCTGAGAATCATGACCATCAGCGATGGAAGGAATAAGGTGTAGCATGGCCACGACTACCCCTGGGTGCACAATGAGTGGGTCTGGGCTAGGAGCCGACAGGTTTAGAGTGGCCAGCACAGGCTTTTTGGTCTGAGGGCTGCCCTTGCCAGTGGTGTCAGAGGCCTTCTTGGGAACCTCCACCGTGCAGTGCAGAGTTGGAGGGCAGGTCACCAGCTTGGTCAAGGCCATGGGCCTGAAGGGCAGCAAAAAATGGACATGCACACAGTGCACTCAGTCACATTGTGGCACATTTAGGGCACAGCCTACTTCCAAACTATAAACAGAAGTTCTTATAGAAGTTCTAATAGCAGTGATGAAAATGCTCATCATTGCTCAATAGGGCAGCAGCCCATGTCAGGCTATGCCTTTAGCTCCCCCTCTTCTGAATGCTTTTGTTTTGCATCACATTTGATGAATAAACTTCAAAACTTCAAAACAAAAAAATTCAAATGTGCCCTGAAAGTGAAAACACAACTTCTGCCAGAGAGGGACAAAGTTTAAAGCACCTAAATCAACCCACATTTTTGTGTTGCACTCACTGCATAGGAAAATGCATAAAACAAGAAAAAATATACAATTGTTTTCTAATTATTGTAGCAGATTCACATGGGCATGCTTAATGCATTATAAAGTTAAACCTGGTTATAACAGAATTGTAAAACGTCAAAGATTTCTCATTAGATCCAGGTTTTCACTATATATGCATTTCTTGCCTGAGGACTCAAAAGGACAGTGCAGAACGAAAACCAAATTAAGAATTAAATCTAAAGGAAAGCACCTTGAAAGTGTTTGCAGTAAATAAGAATTACACAGTTATAGAAGCGGTGAAACGTTTCGCGATCACGCTGAGGGCGCAGCGCGATTGTGGCAGCAGCCTCCACCTACACCACGGCTCGTACAACGCGTCTACGAGACAGCAGGCAAAGGGGAGTTACGGAGGAGTCAGTACGCATGGGGGAGAGCACACGCTCTGCCCCATGCTGAGCGTGGCCGCCCAGCAAGGAGGTGTCTGCGTCTTCACGCATGTTCCCGCTTGCTTGCCACCGCTGCCTCAAGAAACCGACTGTGCCTTGCGTCGCCACGCTCTCCGCTGTTACCGCTACCGACACGCGAGAGCAACTACGTGACGGCAAAGGATGCATTCGCTACATGGAGGTGTGCCATCGGCGCTCGCCCTACATCTTTTTTTTCTTTGTCATGTTATTTTTCACTGCTTTTGAGCATAAACTATTATAGGGCCACATTCCAGAAATGAAAGCAGCGGAGATTGCTGAGTTTGCCACATAGGTGTGCCATCGGCGCTGAAACACAGCGTGTTGTATACCAACTGCAATCGCTCGTTGCATCATATAGATGTGCCTCTCATGCCAATTCATGTTTTATAATCATGAAACTGGCAGGTTTCTACAAAACTTCAAGTATTTCAGCCCTAGCCAAGCGATAGTCGGCGCTGCAAATTCGTTATATCAAGGTCAACTGCCACAACATGTTCATTACATAAATTTTAAAATACATGCACTTCAATGGTGGCGGCGTTGGGAAATTGAAAAACTTCGTAATATTGAGGCATTCGCTACATGGAGGTTCGTTATACAGAGGTTTAACTGCACCAGAACTGCGACTTCAGTTACAGCTTATCAATGTAATACTTTAGCAGCATAAAGCAATGGCACTGCATCTTTTAATGTGCAGTGACATTGCACAGTACACAGGCGCCTTCGGTGGTCACTGTGGCTGGGATCAAACCTATGTCCTTGGGACAGCCGTATAGCATCCCAACGACTGAAACCCAGCAACAGGGTTTACACCACTGTATCCAGCACTCATCTATTGATATGGGATTCATGCATAATGCTCCAGCATCAATGTCTGTGGTCATCTCTAACAATTTACTACCTACCCTGAAACATAAAACCTATTTGGTGTTTTCACAATATAAAATATGCATGAAAACATGCAACTAGAGATAAGGCATCAGTCCGAGTCATTCTTACTTGAGTAATCACGATTATACCACACTAACAACAAAAATTACATCTGCATATAGGAAGTTTTGACCAGTCAAAATGTTACACTCCAGTAAGCAGAAGCTAGAGACGAATAACTGGGCATGTTTATCCCATTTTACTTACTTGTCGAAAGAATCGAGGGCCATGTCATACAACAACCGGATAACCACCAGTGCTGAGATGAGGGAGGTTGGTACCTTGGTCAGGTCAACACTGCATTAAGGAAAAAACATTTATTGTAAAAGAAAGCAAAATAATCTCTTCACAACATATGGATGCTTCCCTGGCTTTGCTATGACTCTTAAGATTTATTTAAAATAATAGATGAAAGTATTTCTTTGTACAGAGAGACCCAAAGTTCAGTTTTAATGACCATGTAGTTATGAACTGCACAAAATGTTTGCCATATAAGGCAGCTACTATACTGCAGTATAATCGAAAAAATAACATTAAGAAGCTTTGTAGTAATAATATTTTACAGTGATAATTGTAAGGTCTACCCTTTGCTTTCATGTTTAGTGTGCAGACACAAAAATGCAATGCCCCTACTAAATGCATTACAAGCTGCCAAGCTGAGACAACTACAGTGCATCTAGAGGTTGTTCCGCAAGCCAGTGAGTGAGGTGAGACTACTAGTGCAGTTACTTCCCAGTGACAGCAAATGCATTTTTTTTTTTGTTTCTCACAACTACCTTCTCATTACAATGCTAAGCACGGCTGAGCTTAACATAGCAATTTACTGTAGGTTTCACTCTCCTATACCCTTTTTCCTTCTTGAAACCCTAAGCGTGCATCAGCATGTGTGCTCAAATGTGCAGCAGAGATCTGGGGAACAAGACTGTGCAGTTAGTTACCAGCAACACTCTCATGGTGTGCCCACACATGGCTGGCATGAACCCAACCAGAAAAATGGGCATTAAAAGACCAAAGGCGCTACTGTAGAGCATGCTATGCACCATGCAGGAGGTTCCTGATGCTTTATCATGGACTGTCATGCTTATGTGCAGTCTATGCTGAAAATATTAGCGAGATAAATGCATGCAATCCTTAGCTGCCAAATTTTTATAAGGCTAAAGCCCCATTAGATGCCATTCCAGGGGTGACCGACGGCATTGTGACCGAGCGATGGTCCCCTATAGATGCCATCATCACACCCCTGTCGGGTGCAGCAAAGCGGCAGCACATCTATGAGGCATGCGGCCAATGAGGCACATGCAACGCATCAAGGTCTAGCGTGCTACATGAGGATCATATGGTGTCACATCTGGGGAGAATGACCTCTCAAGGCCAACAGCGCTGCATAGATGAGATGCCATGGCGAGAATGAGAGTGTACGCAGGTGCGGGCAAGTTACCCAAGTGGAAGAATAAAGCTCAGCGTGTGAATTGAGCAGCACTTGGTGCCCTCAAGAAATTATATGTTCCCCCGCGCCAGTGCAATTCAAAATTTCAAACATGTGCCAGTCCTCATGCACAACAAAACATGTAGACAAACCATCTTGCAGAAGCACCTTTAATGAAAGAAATGTGGCCGTGCAAAAAGTAATGCTTTCATCTTCCCATGTGCAAGCAGTCTTAAACGTCTCCACTGATAATAAAGTGAAGTACTGATCATTTTGAAATTGGCCTGGAGATGTAAAAGACTGCTACACTGCTGCATATAACCAACATGGCAATCCATCTGAGCACAATGCCTGAATGATGGGCAGCATATACAGTCGAACCCGGTTATATCGAACCCGGATATATCGAATTTTGGTTATATCAAACTCGCGGAATATCCCCTTGAAAATCCCATGTAAAAGTATAGGAAAGCCGCGTCATATATCGAACTCAATTTCACCGGTCGTTCGATATATCGAACTCCGCACCACGCACTGGAAAGTGGGTCTTCCCCAAAGACGATCGCATCACCCTTGGCCGTTTGCCGCGTGACGTTTTCAAGCCACGCGCGGAAGGAATGAGGGGACAGTTCGGCGACGGCTGCTCTACGCAGCGCCGCGCCCATTCCCCAAAGGCGCGCGCATCTGCAGTTATCGTTTCCCGCGCGCCAGCACATGACGTTTGCAAGCCATGTGCGTGGGTGTGCCCATTCTTTGGCTGAGCTATCTCTTTCCTTTAGCACGCGCTACGCATGCGCCAAGCCAGCTCAACCCGCTTTCAGACAGACGTCGGACGCTTTAGCGTGTTGCGAACCCCCTGCGCACGGCGGCTGACGTGGCTCTCTCTCTCTCTTTTTTTTTTTTTGCGAGAGTCATTCATTCTTATCGGTGTGCTGTACGCGCGGCGTAGCGTAAGATATGGCGGCTGCGGACGTTAAGAAGCGGCAGGGCTTTTTTTTTTTTTTTTTTGGCGGGAGTCGTTTATTCTTGCATGTATGAATCAACGAAAGCACACAGTCAGCTGCTGCGATCATGATGCCCACTCCAAGCGCGGCGTGATAAACCGAACCAAGCTTGTGCAATCAAGCCATCACGGGCACTCTGCCAAGTTCGCTCCCCGTCACCGCAGGAGCTATCAAAAGATAAACGCGCCCAGACGTTATCGCTGCGCAGCATCTTGGCACGCTGCCAAGAAATGAGCTGTGGATGAGAGGACCGAAACAGAGTGACGCGCGCCATCGACATGCAAGCGAAAACACTCGCGATTTCTGATTTCTGCCGTGGCGACACAAAAACCATGTTTTGAGCTGCCGCGGTGGCTCGAGCGGCGAGAGGGACGCAGTTCCAAGTTTGAAAATTTTCGCTCTGTCGCTGCCGCATCGTCGCTGAGATCGCTCAATCGCTCGCATGTGAGCGAGCTGGCCTTAACGCTTTTTTTTTTTTTTTTTTTTTCGAATTCTCGGGTGCAAAAGTGGAGGGTGGGTATATTATGCGAGTGGGTTTATTACGCGACAAATGCGGTATCGTTTTTTCGCATCGTAAGTGCCGTCACAAGCCGATTTCTGTATATTGAATTATCGATATATCGAACTATTTCGCGATCCCCTTCGAGTTCGATATATCCGGGTTCGACTGTATATGTATACACATATATATATACAGTGCAATTCACCTACCACAATCAGTTCAGTTCAGGCGTTCAGTCGTGTCCGACTCTTCGTGACCCTATGGACCATGTCACGCCACGCTTTCCGGTCTCTCACTATCTTCTTAACATCACATAACTGCATCTGCAGTGCCTCGAGGATGCCATCTAACCATCGCGTTCGCTGCCTACCCCTTCTCCGGCAACCCTCAACCTTTCCCAACATCAAATCTTTCTCCAGCGACTCCTCTCTTCTCATCAGATGACCAAAGTAGCTGAGCTTTAACTTTAGAATTTGACCCTCCAATGAGCAGTCAGGGTTTATGGTCGACAATATCGACTGATTTGATCTTGATACCAGATGTAAAATATATCGCTTATAATGATCAACTTCTTGGGATTTATCAGTTTTCCCATTGCCCCTATGTAACAATAAACCATATATAACGATCAATTATAGCCGGCATATTGGATTCAACGATAGCGTTCTGGCCGCCCGGAAGACGATTAGCATGAAAATTTGTATGAATGCTTGACAAGAAATAAAGTACTAAAAATAGAATGACATGAAACCTCAGCATAAATGTCAAAAACAGATGTCAGTGCATGTTAAAGAACCCCAGGTGGTCGAAATTTCCGGAGTCCTCCACCTCTCATAGCCTGAGTTGCTTTGGGATGTTAAACACCACAAACGAAACGAAACCAAACCAAAAACAGACCGGCACAGAGAAATCTGCGAAGGGGCACTGTGTGCAATTAGGAAATGAGAGCTATGATCGCAATGCCACAGTGAACTAAAATAGCACTGTAGCAATGCTGCGCAAAGTGCGGCCGTAAGGCCATCGTCATCGGCTGATTGTGCGTCTGTGGAAGATGCCGCTGACCAAGACGACAGCAATAGCTCTCGAGGTGTGAAAAGGCAGATTCATTTCCAGCAGGGCTTCAATGCTACAAGCCTCACGAAAAATACGGGCATTTGCACTCTATGATTTTAATGATCATCAAGGCTGGGGATGTCCTGCAGTTTGTCCAGTCACTGATCAGTTTCGTGCACGCAAAAGAATTGTCGCCAGACACTACTGGAAGCAATGCTCACAGGAATTGTCAAGCTTCAGCTGCCGTTCAAGCAAACATGAATAACCAACATTTTTTAGGCGTGCTCAAGCTATTTTATAGCTATGTATGTATCCTGTAATAAAGTGTTCAGTGCTCTTTATGATGATTCGCATTGTTTGACCTGATTCACTCATCGCTGGTAAGTAGGCAAGCTTACATACATAACAAATATGTAATTCTTTTTTTTTTTTTTTTTTTGCTGGTCCAGATATAACGATAATCGGTTATAATGATCGGATTTTTTGGTTTTCTCAATACTGTTATAAGTAGACTGCACTCTGTGTATATATGATTTAAAGAAAAATAAAAAGAAAAGGAAAAAAGTAATACAAGAGCGTTAACACCTTTCAGCTGGAATCTAGTGAAAAAAGAAAAAAAAGCAGGTCCCTTTGCAAAAAGTACATATAAAAAAATGTAGTTGAATATTGCCATATTTATTTGATTCTAAGGGTGTGCTTGATCTAAAATAAGCCCCTCCCCCCGCCTCACCTCTTTTCCCACCGATATCTTGACAAGACGGGTGCAAGAAAAAACAATTTATTTGGCTAACAAATCAGGCAATTATTTTCAGTCAATGCGATTACGGTTCCCCTAAACTTCAAGCTGTAGGCAGCCCAACACAAGCTCCTTCCAACCTCCTTTAAAACTCTCAAATAACAGACAACAAACCGATTAACACGTATCATAGAAAGCTAGGCTAGTTGGTTTTTAGTGCAACTGTGAGATATTGTTTGAGCAAACAAAAACACACGGACGAAGATAGAAGAGACAACACGACGTGTTGTCACTCCTAACTACGTTCGTGTGTCTTTCGTGCGCTGAAAGAATCTCTCATAAGTGTACAATTAACATGTGCCTGCGATTTGCGTTAAATCTGCTGAGCACCACTAAGTCCACGTAACCATACGCTGATAGAGTTATTGGTGCGCTTGTGGTCGGACTTCAGTGCTCTGTGCCACTATCTGTTATGCAGTGCCGGAGCACAACAACACGTGAAGCTGGAGATCATGCCTAAAGCGACTTTATTCACGCCATGGATGCTGCGCCACATTGAGACTTGGACAGCTTTATCTCTACAACATAGTGAGAAAGCGTGCTTGGCACCTTTGGATACATATGCTACGCAAAACTTTGATGAACTTCAACCTAAGCTTCTAAGCTTCTAGGAAGCAACAAGGACGTACCTGGAATCATTCTGGCCAGTAAATACAGCATGAAACAAGTTCTCTTCAGCTGGCACAAAGCTAGTGTCGACAGGGCAAATGTCTGTGTTGTTTGTAAAACAGCCAAGAAGCCTCACAGTATCTGCAAGGCTGGTCTGACAGATCTGAAAACAAAGAGAGCCCCAGTGACATGAAATACAAACAACATACCATAAACATCAACAGTAGGAAACTGTAGCACAAAGATAAAGGCCACAATACTCAAAAGTACCTCTGTGGCGAAGAACTTGGCATTGGCTGGTTCATACCGCATAGCGACTGTCATGGTGCTAAAAACAGTCCGCAGAAGAGAAATTATCTGCTTCTTTTCAACTGAAACAATAAATAAGAATTACATGCAAAACATTGTCCACTATTAGCCAAATAAGTGCACTTACGTGACACCACAAGAACCTTGGAAAAAAGAAAGAATTGTGACAACGGTCACTAAATGCCTCCACTACCAAACAAAATGCCATCCAACAAGGGCTCTCCGCAACCAATTATTAAACAGTGGTTAATCGTCAGTCACATCATGCAAAAATGAGAGCCCCTACAGTCTTCTCTCCTACAGCTGACATCACTACACAAGGGAAAAGAAGCAACACTGCACACTATTCCATTCCACGCCTGAAGATTGTTCTCCCATGTTAAAACTCCTGTACTTCATTACATGCATGCCCCTGCTTTGCTCAGTTTCATTGCCTAGCTCAAATTTTACTACAAAAAGGAAGTTACACACATCACACTGAATATGCTTGACTGCAAAACCTAGTTGCCTGACAAAAACTAGAGTGTGAGCAGTATAAAACAATGCAAATGCAGATTTCTTCTCTGTTCCACGAAATTATTGTACAGGTGTTAGCTGACAAAAATAAGCCCAGTGAAATGTTCACTTCACATAGTACAGCATCATCCGGGCTCAAACACTTGCAAAAAAGAAAAAAAGAAAAACAAGGTCCAGAAAAACAAGGCACTACATCTCTTGCAACTGCTTTAACCTCTAAAGAAGAATCTCTGAGGCAAAGGTCCACCATCCTTGCCAAGTAGTAGCTGTGCATTTGGACCTTTTGGCAACAAAGTCCTAAACCTCAAAGTCATTTGATATGCCCATATGACTGAATATTAGAACACCAAGCACAAGAAAGTTTAACCCGACACCCAAGAGTAGCTCACCTGTGTTCCATGGCTCTCTTGGTGGGTCAGCCAGGCAACCTTCCATGGAGACAAGAACTGACATAACGTAGACAAAGCCACCCACTTTACGAAAAACAGTTCGGGTTCGGTGGCTTTCCCGAAGCACGAAAAGCAGTGACTGCAAATGAGGAAAAAAAAAAGAATGATCAATACTGAGATAGCCATTTTCAACCTATAGCAGCCATCAACCATCACAGAAGCTGACTGTGTGATGCCAGCTGCCAGCTCAAACTATCCGGTCAGTTTACATTATAAATTATGGGACCACAGAAATTCTATCAATTATCCGGGATTTCAAATTACTGGAATCAAATTACTGAAGTGTTACAATATGTAGTCAATGCAACTCCAATAATACTACCCTGAGAGTGCATTACTGATACAGGTATTCTCACAACTACATTCACTTACAAAAGTAAAGTGAAATACATACACAGGGTGTCCAAGCTAAGATGGACAAATACATAAATAGTTAAAAAAAAATAAGCCTGAGCATTCTTATTAATTGAAATAAAGTGAACTTTACTAGAAGCCATGTACAGTATGCACTGGTATTTTTTTTGTTCTGTCTACATAAATAATTGCTCAGAGTTTAATTAACTTTTTAATTGTGGCTTTAAATACAAAGGCATGAGAAGAAAAGTTGCAAAGAACCACAAAAATGGTGCAACCCAGATGTTTCTGACCATGCAGCCTTAGCATAGTCCTTTTAATTCTGCAAAAATGACAGACTACATAGTTTAAGAATTTACATGTCACAGAGGAATGAACCGCGACTTTGTAAAACTGTACCAAATTAACCCTTTCTGCGCTGCTCATGACAGAGCTTCATATTAATACTGGTTATCAGATAAACTTCAACAGTTGCTGACAGTGCGCTTTTTCAGCATGGCAGCTGTAGTTCTGGTGCTTATTTCTGAGCCAGCAGCGATTCAAAGCTCTGTTGTGGCCATCGCAGAAGGCACAAATCTGGCACAGCTTTGGCCAGTCCCCGATGACAGCACTGTAAATGTGGCGCATTTGTGCACACAAAGTGCACTGGTATGCTTTAATTTTTAAATTTTGTGGGATTTCATTTCTGCCAAATAAAAACAGCTATCTACGGTAAGGCTCCCTAAAAAGAAGAAACCTGGGTCAAATCATTTTTCGTGGTGCCCAAAAACTTTCCCCTTCAGTACTGAGTGTTTAGAGCGATATTTAAAAAGTTAATTATTTAGTATATTGACTAAGGATTCAAGCAGAGAGAACGAAAAAAAAAAAAAAAAGGAAAGAAACACGAGTGAGCACATTACAACAATAATAGCAACACTTATTTGATTTCAATTCGAAAGAATGCTCTCATGTGTTTTTTAAATCTTGGTCCATCTCAACTGGGACACCCTGTAATGAAGTAAAGGGGAATTTTTTATTTAATGTTTTTGTCACCAACAAAAAGCAACCAAAACATTACAATGTCATGTTAGCAATGAGTGGTTTTTTGAAGAAGCAAAAACAAAATTTAGGTATGCAGTAGCAGTTAAATGAAAGCCTTGTTTTTCAAAATTTTTTGTCATCTGCACAGCAGCTGTAACCCACATGACACATTGGAAAGTACCATATTTACACAACTGTAAGTTGACCCCGCTCCCCCCCCCCCCCCAGTTATCCCACGTCCGGAGAAAAAAAAAAGGGGGGGGGGGGGGGGGGGGGATCAGGACTAGTCATCCTTGCTGATGCTGCTGTGATCCCACAGTACATTGTCATCCAGCAAAATCCCACAGTGGGTAAACGATTGGACCACAATATCACA
This sequence comes from Amblyomma maculatum, assembly GCF_055883805.1. NCBI lineage: Eukaryota > Metazoa > Arthropoda > Arachnida > Ixodida > Ixodidae > Amblyomma > Amblyomma maculatum. Next base: position 21,126,343 of record NW_028146738.1, read on the forward strand.
TGGAACAGCCAAGTGTGGCCAAAAGCATCCTCATTTCCAAAGCAAGGACCTGGCCTTGTGGGACTAAGTCGCATGCCACAGGCAGGCACTGATTGTGTATTTCGGTTACATACGCCAAAACCTTGGCCTCCAGCTACGGCAAGCTTCCCAACTTCAGCCCACAGAAACCTCTCTACTTGCCATCACAGCCGAAAATTTTGCCTCGCTGCAGCCGCTAGTCCCACACCACCTATTCCGAAGTGTAAAACTTGGAACCCACTGCGCAGTTTGTTTGCTTCTTCAGTGTAAAGAATGATGGCCCTCTCGAACATTGCCATGAATGAGCATTGAATGCTTACTGAATACAGAGCATTCAGGACAATTAATGAAGCACAACAGAAAAACATGCCCAGCAATGGAGTTAAACGTGTCAAAACATGTGAGCAATGTCAGCTCTTCCAGCAACTATCGATTCCTCCCGAAAGTGCCACCATTCCAAGCATTGCCGCCGTGACTGAAACAGTGGTCCTTGAATAGCCGAATGCTATGAAACAGTTCTAGATCAAACATGAAATTGCAAGGACACCACGGCGTCCCTGATATCTTGTTTGTGCTACGCCCTTATTGGTGGCATCATGCTTTTGGAATGTAGGTAGGTAAGTTGAACCCCCCTCCTCCCTCCAAATTTGGATTTTCCAATTCTAGAAAATAGGTCGATAGTTTGACTTCAATCTTGTAAATACAGTATGCTGTGAGCAAGATTATGAGCAAAAATGTTACAGAAACTCTGCAATTTTTAATTATAGTTTTGACACAAGTGCACAGCTATGTCAAAGAAAAAATAAACAGATCAGAAGGTTTTCTGTCTGCTAAGACAGATGAACGGGCTTGTTTTACTATCATGTTTTCTGCCTGGGTCTATAGTTGGACACAGTGACTGGGTAACTGTGACTTTGCTACCAAAATGGCATTGCACTAAAACAAGCTGTGGCCCAAAGATACCACTTACTATTCCAAATTCTTACATTCCTCGAGTCCCAACCAAAAGAAAAATGAAACAAGAAAAAATCCTAGAACATTAGCAAACTTGTATAGTCAAATCTCATTGCTACAAACACAACATTAACAAATTTTTCTAATTAACAAACTTTTTAAAAATCTCATCTGACTTCCAAAGTTTTCAATGTAAAAATATTTCAAAACTACGAATTTCAATATAGCGCATATAGTCGAGCCCACTTAAAACAAATCTGATGGTCATGCTGAATTTGTTTGTTATATCTGAAGTTCGTAGTAAGTGGACTTCTCATATTGTAAGACGAAAATCCGAAATCAAGGACAGCATTTATTTCTTTAACCCTTTCCTGTCCGCGGAAAAAGTAGTGGTTTTTGGGTGGCGTCATCAAAAAAAATTTTTTTAGCAAAACTTCCTTGGTACAGGAGTGCACATTATCAAATTGTAGAGGAGGAAATTCTCTTCACAATGGTAGAAGTCACAATTAACATCTTTATTGCGTAAGTGATGAAAAAAAAAAAAAAAAAAACTACCAGAAAAAAAATTGTAGTTAAAATTAAGAACACACAAAAACACAAGTTTCTTCATACAAATAAAACACAAAAAAAATTTCAACATATAAATTAAAAAAAAAACAAGGTTCAATGCAACATTGCAGCAAATTCTGGCTTTCTGTGTACAGTATTTGCTGAGTAAGGAAAGATAACAGTAGTCGAGGCCGACTACGCTGAGGTCGGCCCCTGGCTGTCTTTTAGTGGAAAACACGACTCTGTGCGCTGGCGACGGCAAGTAATCCCACCCGAAAGATGTTGATACCCTGCAGGTAACAGTTGTGACCTTCATAACACTTCCAATCAGTGCGCAGCAAAAGAGGAATTTTCGGGGGGCGGAAGCGACACTTATCGGGGCGTGGTTGTTGACTTTCCGGTTCAGTTTGACACAGTTTCGCTGTTGGTGCTGAACTCTGAAGAGCTGAAGATATCATTGGAATCATCACTGCTGATGTTCGCGTCCAAAAATGAGCTCTCAGATGCGGCTATTTTCAGGGAAACGCACCATTTCCGAGCAGCAGCAGCAAGCTACGTCGACGCCATGATGTAAACAAGGAGTCCCGATCACCTGACTCCGGAGACCAGCTGCACGGGTGTGGCACGGCAGAAAAATTAAAACCCAATGCGAAATTAAAAGAAGGGTTATTCTATTTCCCACTGAATGCCACTATTTTTCAAGGAGTGCTTGGAAAGCAGAAAAATTCGAAAGCGGGAAAATAGCGGGTTATCGATGTGAATAGGTGCGGAAACAAAAGTGCTTAAAAAGTCTGTGACCTGCATCTGCTTTTTCAAAGCACATCCTATTACGGCGTTTTCTAGTCTGTCCAGAGCGGCCACATGCTCCTCTCCAAGGCCCTTGCTGGCCACAAACTGTTTCAGGGACGCGATGTAACTAACTGCTATTGAAGTGCTCACAGTAACTAGCGGCAAGTGATCATCCTCGATGTCTTCGTCGGAGTCTTCACCTTCAGTTGCTCGCACTTCACGCGCTATGGCTTCGTCAGTGCATGGCTCTGCTACCTCAGCGTCATCGTCCACGCCCACAAAGTCGTTTCAAGCAACATGAGGTACAGCTAGTTGCGCGTCAACGATGCGTTACCACAAATCCATTTGTGTAAGATCGCAAAACTGTTCGACAACCTCCTCCGTTGTTCCTGGGCCCATAAACCCCGCCTTATGGAAACCATTCGCGATGCTTTCCGACATTAGCTCAATCCAAGAGGCCTTAAACATTCCCAGTGTCAAAACAAAGAGATCCGAAATGGAGCAACGGCCCCTGGTCTTTCAGTTGCAATCAGCATCCACTGTATTATGCGCCGCCAATAAGAAACCTTGAGCACGTGAATGATGCGTCTAATGGCTGAATATTGCACGTCACATTCAGTGGCAAAAAGTAAGGCCACCACAGTCAGGGAAGGCTGCACGTGATGCACCGAGCAGTTGTCAAGCACAAGCAGGACCTTCCTGTTTTCTTCGTCATGTTACAGTCGAATTCAACCTGCCACTCGTCAAACAATTCGCGCGTCATCCAAGCCTTTCCGTTGAGTATGTACGAGTCCCAAAGCACTGCGGCTTGCGAGACTTCCCGATGACAAATGGCAGCTGCCTGTCACTGCCATCCATGTTCGTGCACAAAAGGACGCTCACATAAAGCTTACTGTGTTTTCCACCAGCACACATGTCTCCTTTAAAGGCATGGGTTTTTGACGGCAGCACCTGATGAAAGAGTGCAATTTCATCTGCATTGTACACATCTCGCTGAATGTAGTTTGCTGTCCTTCGAATGTTCCCAGAGAACCACGCATCGATGTCTTTGATGTTTGCTGAGGCTGCTTCAGGGTGAATTTCTTGACAGCGTGGTTGATTTTATTGATCCTCCGCGTTCGCTCTAACCCAGTTGTGCGGCTGCGTTTGTTTGCTTTATCTGAGACGCAGCGCCATTGCTGTAATACCTATTGTGACAGTAGCTCCACCCTTGTTCGTAATAATTGAGCGTTTATTATAACTGTGGCCTTTATAAGTGGGCTCGACTTAGAATAATGTACATAACCTAATTCTTCTCCTATAATCAAGGAACATCATATGAATTAGGCTAAAATTAACAGCGCCACAAAACTCGCATGCAATAGAAACCATAATTTCTGTGTATGCCGTGGGCTACAGCTATCCCCATCCCCATATCTAGTGCCAACACCTAGCGCCGCCACAAAGCTCTGGTTTAAAAGGCAGTAACCAGCAGGCCTAGCCACCTAACTTTTTATTTTTTTTCTCTCTGTGTTGTGTGAATGGCTGTATGTTGCTCGGTGATCGGTTGTTTGTGCCATTCGCACGTACAGTATGGAGGAATTTTGTTGCGGGTGATTTTATTGCTAAGTTCGTGCGAGATCTGACTATTAATGCAGCCGGCAATGGTGAGAAAAAGAAACTAAAGCAGTTTTCACGGCAGGAAGAAGTAACCATATTGCATGAAATTGACGCTGGGAAAAAGCAAATCAGCCTCTGCAGACAGCTTCGCATCTCCCCATCGACCGTCACGATCATTTTTAAAGACCGAGACAAGACTGCCAAATTTCATTAACCAGTGAAGATGAGGTCATATCGAACTGTGGTTTTCTGCGCATAGACAAAGTCCGCATTTTCATTGCTCGGTGCAGAGACGTAAACGATGAGATGTTACATGAAGTGGAAGGTGTACAGAATTTTTAATCAGTAGTGTGTGCTGCATGCGGCAGAAAAAAAGCTGATTTCAAATAAATCAACTTTGAAGTTAGTGCAACATTTTCATCTGCGATTTTGCTTGCCTGCACACATGTCCACTGCCAAGGTACGTCATTTACATACTTCGATTTAACCACTGGCTGATAATTGCAAGTTTTCCACTACAACAATATTTCAAAATAACAAACGATCCTAGGCGGTCTTCTGTGATTCGTTATGTCGAGATTTGACTGGAGTTAGCAGAGAGCAGTGACTGAGGCGGTGGGAACAGCACAACTGGGCATTTAAACTTTCGCAGTCACAAGCCCACAGTCAAATAGAGCTGTAGCGGCCAACATTCTTAGATATAGACAGATGGAAAACTGTGCTGGCGCGCCACGCTGCGAAGTGGGCCCAAACAATCGCTAGTCCGGCGTGAGTTGATGGCAAAGCGACTGCAGCACCCCTCTCCCCCGCTGCGGTAGATGGGTGAGGCCATTGAGCTAATACACAGGTGGAAAGTTTAAAATACTACTAACCCTCTTCTTTCAGCAATGCAAAATAAAATAAAATTGTTTTTGTGTTTTTAACACACTTTTGAATGCATATGAAAGCCACCACGTCTAATGACGAGTCTGAAGCAGGGAGGTTGCAGACGCGGCTCAAGCGTGTCTTCTGCTACCTGCCTGCTTGAGATACGTCTGCAAATGCGGTTGCGTTTCATTCGTACAAAGATGTGTTTAAAAAACGCAAGCTCAATTTTATTTTCTGTTGCATTGCTGAAAGAAGAGGGTTAGTAGGATTTTAAACTTTCCGTATGTATATTAGCTCAATGGCCTCATCCATCTACCACAGCAGGGGAGAGGGGCACTACGATCGCTTTGCGATCAACTCACGCCGGACCAGCAAACAATTTTGGCCCACTTCGCACCGCGCAGTTTTCCAACTGTCTCTATCCAAGAATGTTGGTGGTGGCTTAGCGAAAGAAAAGCAGGGCCTACAAAACAGTGTCTGAAGCTAACCTTGAGGATGTGGTTCTTGAGGTCCAGAGCCAGGGGCGGCGCAGTGTGCATGAGCCCAAGCAGGGTGCCCATGTCGTCGTCACCCCCATTGCTCAACACCAGCTGCTGCACCACAGCCAGCGCCTGCTGCCGACACAGTCGATACGGCACCAGGTTGTGGGCACACCGTGCACCCCCACACTCCCGGAACACACCTGAGAGCAATATCAAAACACCAAAGTTATCGTTGGAGGCACACGAACACAACGGTGTACCTCTCCCACCCCCTCAACACCCACATCTTCAACCCAGCTACATGGAGGGCCTTTCAAACGCCTTCAGACCAAATGCTGACCCAACTGGTGACCATGTGCTGCTACACAAGGCTTATTAACAGCATTCGAGCTGATGGAACATGAAGAAGGCATCTGAAGAACTTTCAAAAGCCTTCCAAATGCAAGCATGTACTGTCTCACATGCAAGGGATCTGCAAAACAATGCTTGAAAAAAAAAAAAAAAAAAATGATTATGAGAACATATACAGTCGCCCAACCGTTTTTTCGGACTCAGCGGGACCTGGGAAATGGTCTGAATCATCGAATAGCCCAAAAAATCCGTAAAATCCGTGAACTTAAAAAAATTTCACTTTTCTGCGAAAAATCAGCTTTACAAATCACGAGTTTCGTCGCTCCCCATCTTTCATTTATACTTCAATAATAAGGAGTTATAGCATAGCACAATCCGCTATTGTGATCAGCTTCCGCACACTGCCCATGCGCACGCGCCAGCGCGATCCAATACGGCAGGCCCCACTGCCAGTGCGAATGCACTGACTGGTGTAGATGCGATAGACGTGCACGCCACCAGGAAGCATGCAACTTCTTTCATGGTCGTGTTTGCAGACCCCTACATGTCTGTCTGCGAACAACCACACATCTCTTCAGGTCACGTAGGTGGTGGTTAAATGATGCCCCAGAGGCATCTAGACGTGATTGCATGGACACAATGAAAATACATTGAAACGTTTACCTGTCACTTATGGTTTGGTTAAATTGCTTCTGTTCTGGCAATGTTACTTCCCTCCAGCCAATGGAAGTTTTACAGCCTAATGACATCCCTTCCCTCTAGCCAATAACCAAATTTTATGACTTAACACATCCTCCCTAAACAAGCCTTCTAATGCTACCTTAAAACCTCAAAATGTACTCAGTAGCAGCTGCTTCTCCAAAATTTGTGGTAATGCTGTGTCATCCATCCCAGATAAAAAATATGAGCACTCACTTGCATTGTTTGAATTGCCATTCAAGAGGACAGTGAGAGTCTCCATAACAAGTGAGCCCATCTGCTGCTGCTCATCAGGAATAGGAACCTTTGCTGAAATGTATAACAAACAAAAGGCACCCTGAAAAACGTACACAAGCACACAATGCACACGTGCAACACACGCATGCAAATCACTCCCAGTGAACCACACTATATACCATGCACCAAGCTATAAGTACCCATTACCTAGTACCAGCGCAACGAGGACTAACAGAAAGCTATTAAGTGATTAATTTTAATGCCATTCTTGCAGTGCTGACACAAGCGATTCACCTGAGAAATGCATACTCTAGCCCAAATTCCCAGAACTAGAAAGCATTCAATGTTGTCCTCCTATATCAAGTGGCAAATGATCCAGTAATAATTTTCAGGAAGATCAGGCACCTCTACTGCATTTTCACTGTGAATGGCAGCATTTTACTCACACTTCGGAGACATTTTCAGCTCATGTACAGACATGCGAGTTCATGGCTATTTTTGTGCTAGTCAACTGAGAACCACAGAAATTTCCCCTTGCCCTTTCCAAGTTAGCATTAGGTTAAACTTTTATACGGACCTTTTTCAATGAGAGCAATTGTTATCCACATAACTGTAAACAAGGGGTTTGAGTCTACAAAATAAGTTTACTGCTATTACTAGTACTTAATTCCTGCTCCATTATTTAATGCCTGGCAGGTGTTACAGATGTGGTAGCTTATGCTCATGATGGGTAAAAACAAAATTTATTCGTAATAATTTTTATTACTCACGTTCGCTTCACAGTGATATATTTTATACTTGCACACCTCCAACAAATATGCTTTTTTTCTGGACATGTTTCGCAAAGTATTTTATATTTGCACACCTCCAATAAATATGCCTTTTTCTGAACATGTTTCGCAAAGTACTTTATTTGCAATTTACCTTGGCAGTATTTGAAGAATATTTTATTCGACTTACAATCAGTTTTTAATATATTTGAATTCATTTTGCACTCAAAATCTTGTTATTCACACAGCTCCATGAATCGCCCTAACTGGCAATGCAGCCACCCAGTGCCCAAAACTTTTATACCAACACAGAAGCCTGCTGGCTGCTATAAGCCAGGCATTTTCGAGAGCAAAGAACAGCACTGTGCCAGATCAACTGGGATGCCACAGCCCTTACCAACAGGTTCTGCTGCACCATCAGGAAAGGCCTCCTTGAGCACAGTTGCATAGCGATGCAGGCACGTGACTAGCACTTCCAGCAGCCCTACTTCACGATACACATCCTTGAAAACAGTATTGTGCTGCAAAATGTTGGCCAGTGTGTGCAGGCATATAATAGAGCAAAAAATCGAGCTGCAAGAAGAGTAGGACCTCAATTAGACAGGAAATACACCACCACAAGACAGCCACGAGTTACTGCAAAGTTCTGTCCATAGCATCTGCATCACTCTAGCTGGTGAGCCATGGAACACATACCAACCTAAGGACAACACAAGAAAGAGCTCTACAGTTACACCTGCCATGGTGGTGCGGTGGTTCAGGATTTGGCTATGATATTTTTTGACAATGTCCTTGAAGTCTAAATCATCTAAGATGCCATGAGCAAACAAGAGGAGAGGAGATTAAGGACCTTGTTAAGGTAGCATTTCCGTACAGCTGCCTTTTCCCATCTACAACCACAATCCCCGTCGCAAACACAATTTATTGAGATATTCGACATCTATGAGCACTATGGTGGTGAGCACTCTAAAGGTAAGATTACGGTTAACTTAACGGCACGCAGCTTCAAAAGTGGAAAAGGAGCGATCTACTACTGTAGCTCAATTGGTAGAGCGTGGCATGTGACGTGCATGACGTCGTCGGTTTACCTCCCTATGATACCATATTTTTGTTTCTCCTCCCCCAACAATGTATCCCGTATCTAAAATGACTGCTTCACTAGCGCTTTTCTTGTGTGTAACTGCAGCAACTACAGAAAGCCATATTTATCTAAGCTTTCACTCGATTTAAACTTCCCTGCCTTCTTTTCTATACGATAAGTCGGCATGTAATCCATACCATTAGGACTGTTTAATATTTAGTACCTGTTGGTTTTCAGAAGAATGCTCAGGCTGATTAGCTCTTTGCAAGGAACAAATTTCAGATCCATGACAATAAACTCCAGCAGCTTGAAGAACTTTTCCTGAAATGCAGAGCAGAAGAATCAGTTAGGAACAGTACACAAGACACAGTCCTCAAGAAGGAGCGCAGGAATTTTCCATTTAGGAACAAACCTGAATTTCAGGAGTTTTCAGATGAATCTTCTCTGAAAAGTGGGACAGGGGATGGCTGGACTCAAGAATAAAATAATTAGCTTTGTCCGAATGGTATATGGTGCTAATGGCATCAAGGAGTAGAGATGACAAATGAACTGTCTGAGCCTGTGGAACACAAAAAAGAAATGTCCCATTCAAACATGCAGTCAACCATCTTCAACAGGTATAAAAATCAGTTATGAAGTTCACCATGAACTCTAAATTCTTTGATTTGAAATTCACTCAAAGCAAACTGCTTGCAGAGCAACTGCGGTATCCATTCACTTCTCCCAGCTTTTAACAGCTTTTAACACAGTCAGTAGTACATTCAGAAATTCATACTTCATAGTTTAACATTAACAAACTTCTTTACTGGCTTGGTATAAATGTTAAGCATGTTTGTGCAACCATTTTGTTTTATATGAATTCTTCTTAGTAGGACGGCATGACAACACTTGCCTTAGGAAAAACAGTCTGAAGCACTTGGAATGCTTGAATATTCCTGACACTTGTGCCTGAAACAGCGTAAGTCATTTATATCACATTGTCAATAAGTTCTGCAAGAAGTTACATGCAATGAATTATAATGTGAGCAAAAGAAAAAATCAAGAAACTTCTGTGGTTATGCCACCGATACACAGTTCCAACATACTGTGGGGAAAGGGCAACAGTGGGAAAAAAATGGCGTAATCAAGTGTCTGACGTTCCCTCCTCATTCAGTGCTTTGGGCCCATCCTGACACCCAAGTTGCCGTATCTTAGGAATCCCCTTAGTTTCACAGAGACTGACAAAGCAAAAAAGCCTCAGACATACAAAAATTGATCCCGAGAAAAAAAAACGTTCACTGGATGATTACTATATGCAGTAATGTGAAATCTCAGCACAGCAGTAGAGATGTCTGGACCACGGGCACACGGAAAACAGTGCCAGACAGTGGAGGCACTTGGCCTCAGCTCTGGCGACAGCCAGCAAGTTCCGTGGCAGCCACAAATGATGGAGCTGACGCATATTTCCAAACCCACCACTCTCCCCATGCCCTCCTCATTCCGTTTTCCTCTATGTGCTATCCAGTCTTGCCGCACCCTTCTCCTCCACTTTCTTCCTTACACTCTCTTCGCTATCATTAAGCCCTCCTCCTTTGCCGTAATCCTCATGCTCTCTTCCCTATCTTCCTACTTTAAGTCTCTGCTTTGTTCCTTATTCCCTCTACTGTTTACACCATCACTTCCACCAACACTCATGCCAAGAATGAATGTACTAAGGGCTGCCCTCTAAAGAGAGCTTAAAAAGAAAAACTATTTTTTAACTCACTTCACACAAGTCATAGCCAACATCATACGAAATATGCAACTGACCAGGTTGCACCACATAAGAGCTGCATAACCCCCCCTTTGTTATAAAATAAGAATGGGACTTTTTAGTATTGATACAAAAAAAAAAAAAATAGCCCACCAATTCATAATGCGGCTTCAACTGCACAGGGTCAGTATATTCTTAGTATGCAAGGCATGGCTAACACCCAGAAATGTGGCGCAACAAACACAAACATCAACTAGCCCCTCAAGCTGTTATTTTAAGGCATGGCTAGTTGTGTTCTGGGTACGAGCTACACTTGGCCACAGTGCAATAACTATACGGTGGGGGTATTCTTGGACAACCAGCATGTGTGATTTGAAGTCTTTGTGCCCTACCTTACATGCTTCTGCAGACTGGCAGGCCCCATCTTCTCGCTGCCTGCTGTTCAAGCAGTGTTTGTTCACTATTATCGCCTGTTTAGAGCACTTAGTCGTTTAAGTAGGCTAACGAACTGTTTGTACAACAGTGACATGAAACTGTGCATGGGTGCCCGAAAAAATATCATGCTCCGGCTATCACAATGACTGAGTGGCAGTTCCATAAGTGTCATCAACACGCAAACCATGCGTTGCCCTGCCTACTCACTCCATCTAGCGTAGACCCCCCCCCCCCCCCTTTCCCCACCCACCCACCCACCCACCTACCCATTCACTCATTCACCCCCCCCCCCCCCCACACACACAAACAAACAAACAAAATGTTGATCTAGCCCTTACAAGTAGGCCTGTGCGAATATTCAATAATTTTGAAAATTCGGTCGAACAGTTCGGTATTCAATATTTGGCTCAATCCAAGTATTTTGTATTTGAAATCCAAAAGCAATTCCTATCAAGTGAATAAAGTCTGTGGAACATCTGCATCACATGGTTTCGGTTTAACATGCCTCCTCTGGGATGTACCGCAGTGCACGTGCAACCAAGGTCCGACTCCATAGATACTTCCTAGACGTATGCACAGAGCACCTGCACACATGTGCATATGATGGAGCCGGTCTACACATGCATGCAGCAGCAGATGCGAGCGCGGTGTCCAGATCTGCACCTACCAGGTGTTCGCACCAGCACTACATCTGCCATGCATGTGCTGTACACCAGTTGGAAGACACCGGGCTCCCCTGACTTCCGCAGGACGAGTCAGAGCTGACTGCAGCTGCCGCAGCCGCTCTTCCCCATGTAAAATTAGCTATTTAAGTGCGATGGCATGAGCTAGAGAGGGAGCTAGCACAAGGCCCATGGAGGTGGGTGCTTGCTTCTAATGCCTGACACACGGCAGAGTTGGATGCGAGAGCATGGCGCGTACATCTAGTGGGTGTCAGTGGAGTCACCGCTTGAAAATAAGCAGCCATGCAAGAAGAAAGACTAACCAGCCAAGAAGACGCACACAGGAAAGAACAGATGCCTCTTTCTTTCTGCGTCTGTTTTTTCCAGTGTGTGTCTTCTTGGCTGGTTAGTCTTTCTTCATGCAATGCACCAACTAGCCCAACAAAGTGTCTTACAGTCATGCAACCACACATTTAATTAAAACTAGCAGTTGGAGATCCTACAAATACTGTCGCCACTGCAAGTAGGCTGACTTCCCCAATTTAAAAGACCATTTCTGCAAAAGGTCAACACAACTTCAATGAATTGACACGCTTTTTCTTTTTCGTTTCTCCCTTGTATGCTGAGAAAATATCCTTAAGGCAAATGGGGGCTTCAAAACTCTATATGGTGTAAGGGAGGCTCAACCTTATATTGACACCCTCAAAAGGAAAGGTCAATAGAAGATTTAAGTCAAAAACTAAAACTCAATAAAAGGCTGTCATTATAATAGCCACTTTATGATAAACATGACATAACTGCAAATTATTAAGCCATTTTAGACTTAATATTTTTTTTTTTGTAAGTTTGCTTCTGGTACACACACACATATATGCATAACAAAAGGAAATCGGAGCTACAAACCTTTCCCAGATGGTTGTGGTAACGTAAACCCAGGAATTTGAAAGAGTGAACCAGTGCTAGCTTGGCTAGGCTTCAGCTCATAATATCCACACGTTGTTAGAGATGTCATTAGCACAGCAAGATTTCTTAGAGCTTCGCAAGCTTCCTGGGAGCTATTTTGCTCCAGTCTGAAAATTAGAAATGTCTTCTGTTATGATCATTCATTTCAACAGTGTACTCTCAATAAATTTTTTTGTATTTTTGTACTATGATTTACCAGCTAGTCCAGACCCCCACTTTACCAAACTTTTGTGTATCAAGTTAAAAGGTGGCATTAGTTACACACTAAATGAACTCACGGTATGCCTAGAAATACACACTGCGAGAGCATTTTTTTCAGGTTATCTAAAAGGTATATGACATAACTGAATTCAATACAATCGATTTCCGATCATTTAAACTCAACAAGGAGCAAAAATGTGTTTTAATTATGTACAGTTCAAAATAAGGAGAAAAGCTTTTAATACAGTTGTTGACAGGACCAAAATTAGTTTAAATAACCTGAATGATTTCAGCATGTCTGAATTATTTGGAGCCCACCATACAAGCCACACTGCAACTGCTGGGAAGAACTGAACTGCTTGCAGTGAAGGTATCAATATTACAGGCTTCAATATAAATCCCTGAAGCAAGCATGCATAAAAGCCTTGCAGGAAATGCAAGCAGCCTTTTAAATCTACTGTAGTTTTTGTGCCCTTATTATATTGATGATACTTTTACCACTTTACTCAGTTGAAAAGTCAGACACTTAAATTTCTAAAGCATATCCCAAGAGAGCCCTTGTTAAAATTTTTTGCTTTCATCTCACTACCATGTAAACACAGCAAAAAATATGATTCTAGTTGAGCCCGTGCAAATCTCTAGCACAATCTATGTGCTTACCTCAGCAGAAACTCTGAAAGGAACACATATCCCTGGCAAGAGCGGAAGTCATCAAGCAGCAGCTGTGAGACTTCACTTGAGTCCTTCAGGAAACAAAAAATGGTGACAAACATCTCTACGACTTCTAGTGGGGACAGTTCCTGCACCCTTTGCACATTTTCTACGCACAGAGCCACACAACCTTTGCCTGCAAAGAAACAAAAAAAAAAAAAAAGTTAAGCGCTAGCCACACATTATAGTAAGTATCCAAAACAATTGCTGAACAGCAGTGTCTTATTTCAGGCATTTCCGCTGATGAAAAGACACGGAAAAGAAAGTCAAGACAGGACACACGTTCTGACGTAGCGTTCATGTGTGCTGTACTTCTTCTCCTGTCCGTGTCTTTTATTCCTAATTAAATTGTCCAGAATGAACAACCTACTAGGTCTATTAAGAGCACTACCAGCAGAAGTGTGAAGCTGAGGAGTGTTGTCTTGGCAACATCAATGTCCTGAACTAGGACAACTTGGTCTCACACAAGACTGAAAGGTTAGGACAGCAACATTTTCAAGGTAACTGCAAAATGCAGTTTCCGAAACTAACTTAGAATGAATACTCACTTTAGATATACAAGATGTTTTACATTACTCTATACAAATTTCTCTTTCAAAAGTAGTAAAAGATACACAATTGCGACCTCCTAAGGTGGATTGTATGGAAAGGTGGATATTATAAATGTTGCATAATTTAGCAATTATTAACTGAGATTAATTATTCCATTTTATTATTCTAGATTTTAAGGGGTAATATTACACTGCGTATTTTAAGGCCATAAATACATATTAACACCGAGTCCCCTTTTTAAATTTTCTTAATCAGCAATGTGGCTCAAAGTATCAGACGTCAAGAATACGACAGTTCACCGAGTTGGCTTTCATGTATTGCACATTTATAAAATGGCATTGCTGAACATGGTATTGTTGGCAAAAACACCTGAACTTCATCAAATACACATATGGCACATCTGTATTTGATGCCTAAAAAATGCAAATGACACCATTTTACAACTGTACAATGTGTGAAAGTTGACTCAACAAGCTTTCAGATACATATTTTTGACATCTGATATTCCAAGCCACATTGTCGAATAAGAAAACATAAAAGGAGGGCTCACCCCCGATGTTGACAGCCCTCAATTTCAAGATTTAATACAGCTCCTTCAAATAAAATATCAAAAGTTATATGGTTCATTTTAGTTTATCATATAATAATTAGGCTCTACAACGAACAGAATATCCCCCTTGCCAAACAACCCGCCTGCAGAGAGTGCACCGAAGTATCTCTCATAGTTTGAGAAACACAAATGTGTATCGAATAATTTGAAACACCCTGCACAGGCAAAAACTGAATCCAATACTGTTTCGTATCTGCTGGTTTATTTCTAGCAACATTTTCTGGTTTATTTCAGGCAACCTCCCACGGGGAGCTGACACAATGCAAGGCCACTCACTATGGATGTAATTGACAACAGGAGCGGTGAGACCATGCCGAGACAGAGTCATGAGCACTTCTGAGGCACTCTTGCGCCACACATTGTTATACGGAGGACACCAGGTGGTAATGGCACTAAAAAGCAGAGTCAGGTCATCTTTTCGTGCCAACTCTTCCGCAGGGGCTGGGTGGCTGCAAAGTCGCACAAGGACCTGCACAGGACAGCAGAGAAAACATACTTAATGCAACTGCTACATGGCTAAAGACAACTAATTAAAATGAAAACTTATTTTGAGCAAACGAGGCAGTAATAATAAAAAGAAAAATCTGAAAAAAAAATATATATATATATGCACTGAAAAGCTCAGAGCCAGCACTTGCCCTATTAGTGGAATGCATTTTTAAGCTCCAAAATCTACAATTGTTCAATGTTCCAGTTTGGCTAATGGTGTAGTACAAAGCAGGTGCGGCTAATATAGGTGATGACCAATTTTTCGAACTCAATCGGACCCTCAAACTAGGCCAAAAAATGCGCAAAATTCAAAACAATCACAATGCTTTGAAAACTGGCTTGAAAAAACACAAATTTCACTCTTCCCCTTGTCCTGCTTGCTAGCCGCCAGAGTCATGCTTTTGTGATGTCCACGCTGCATCTGTCCACATCACAACTTACGCCACTGATACCAATAAACATATGAAACCGTTACGCATCACACTATGAACCATGCCATCAGTTAATGCGCCACAATGCCCACCTGTCGTCACCCGTCATACAATGTGCACTGTGCGAGGCAAGGACAGCATCCGTTTCCCTGGGTAACGATGTGGTTACGTTCACAATAAATAGTGAGCCCTGTACACTGTCCCCGCCCCCCCCTCACCCCTACCCAACACCTCCCTCCATCCCATGGAGAGTGTGTTGTTCAGGCCACCGCAGAAGGTGCTGTGCTGCCATTGATGAGACTGCGAGCCCAGGCTGCATGATTTTTAGTCACTCTTGTTTGTAGGCCTTCTCTAGCAGAACGAACAGCATGCCATTAACTCAAGTGGGAAAAACTGGGTATAAAAACTGTGAAGCTCACCCATCCTACTCAATCCATTTGAATTCAAGATCGCAGCTTCCACAGCAGTGAAGACTATGCTTGTTGTAAAGTTGATATTTACTCCAAGTTGAATAAGTGAAGTTTTGGAGTTATGCTAGCATTAATTTTAGTCAAAAAATCAAACTTTCGAACTTCTCCGAGTCAAAAATATTGACTGCAAATTTCTACACATTCCTATCCTATGTATGATGATTTTTCACAAAAATCCGAAATATTATGCAATGCTGAAGCCTGAAAAGTCAGTCGGCTACTGTACCATAATGTAGGCCTTCAGCAGTAGTTGTTACGCATATTAGAAGCATGAAATAGAAGTGCCACTGTAAGTTATTGTTTCCGTACTGCATAGCAGCCTCAAAAAAGTGCTACAACCTCCAGTTGCAGTTTCTAAGAAGTTGTATTTTCTTATAAAAAGCATACAGTAGAACCTAAGTGATTCGAATCTCAAAGGGTTGCGAAAAAATTCATATCATTGAAAACTAGTATCATCAGAACAAACAAAAATCAGTATGAAGAAGCATTGGAAAGGCATTCATGTAGATGTCTGTTTATGGCCGAGAAGATTTATTTACGGCCGCATGGTCACACAGCTTGCCACTCCCGACATGTACAGTGTGAGAGACGATCTCGACTTCGGCAATGTGCGTGCCACGTGCCGGCGCGAACTTTTCACGACACGTACTGCACGACAGAATATTGCAACAACGGTAATCTCTACGCACCACAGCAAACTGCTGCAGGCCGTGCACACCAGCCACGTGCACCGTTGCCAAATATTCGAGGTGCATAACGCGACTAGCAATTGCAACATCGGCAATTGGCGGGCCATGGGCCACCGCAAGCTACTCGCGGTGCATACAGCACTACTGGCGATCACGGAATCAAAGATGTGAGGGCCGTGCACACCCGCCACATGTGCCGTCATCAACTGTTCACTGTACATAGCATGGCTGGCGATAGCAAAGCCAATCATGTGCAGGCCGTGCGTAGGGCTCAAGACTGCGGTTGCGGTTTGCACATTTGAATCATCCACAATGGCGCGGGAGAGTGTTCGAAACAACAGAAATTCTTCACATTGTACATAATACATGAATTTGTACCATCCCAAAATCCATATCAACCTCATTCATATCCCCAAAATTCTACTGTAGCATATGACTGAAACTTACTTCAGCCGAATACTGCCGCAACAAAATTTTTGATCAAACAGTACCGCTTTAGTTTAATGTTACTACTAGAAATTCTAGACTACATTGCAACCTAAAACTAAGACTGTTTGCACACTACAGCTCCACTTCATTCAACTGTTCATGAATAAAAATTGCAGCACTTCATTTACTTGGTGAAAGAAAATGATAAACAAATCAAACAAACCAATGAGTACGCAACAAGTTCGAACTGCCGAAGTTTAATTGTGTTAGAAATGATTTCGGAGTACCCTGAGAACTACATTGAAAACATAATTGACAGACAGGTTATAGATTAATTCATGAGGACAAGTCAATTAAGCAGCCTCCTTCTGACGTGAAGATGATCATGCATTTCAAACCCTGCACACCTGGACGAAAACTTTCTGGAGCAGGATGCGTCGTTCCCGAGGCGTGAACTCGCAGTGAGGCTCAAGCCGGTCAGGGTCACGCAGCTGTGGCAGGTCAAAGAACAGGTAGAGGCACTTGACCAAAGTAGATGGGAGGGCACTTGAGGTCATCACCTCCACCAGTGGGGCCCCACCACTAGCCAGCAGGTTCATGGTGGCCAACAACATCCAGCCTCGGCTCTGCTCCTCTGTGCTCTCAATTTCCAGGAACTGGGCAATGGCACTGCTTGCACTCTCTGGGTGGCACGTGAAGCAAACACAGCAAATTGAGTCAAACAACTGCGTACAAAAATTAAAAAACCAAACCACACAAAGGTCTCTCTCTTTGGGCGAGTAGCCAACATTTAGGCTTAGAGCTAAAATTCAGCTTGGAAGACCACAGCCAAAGCGTGCTAAAAGCCTGCTGAAGCTTCCTTGCAAATTGCACTACCTCACACTTGTGATCAGCCTAGTTCTTCTGTTTGAAGTACTCTCTTGCACGCTTCAAAACAATGTGCCAACCTTTACATGCACTTATTAAAAGAGGCCTACATTTCGATTTAACTCCCTTTTCATGCATTATTGCAATGCAATTTCTGCAAATATTGCATCTGTTTACATCAAATCTGATTCAATAAACAAAGCACAGTTCACACAATACATAACTACATTCATGTAAACTCAGTTACAGAGTTCACAGTGAAAAAAAAATATTAAAAAATCGCACTGGAGAAGTAGAATTTAAGCCACATAATCAGTGGTACAAAATCAAAACCTAGCTGTTAAAGCTTATTTCTGAATGCAGCACAGCTCATGGACGTATTCTACATGTTTGTTGAAAGGAGCAAGCTACTTTCCCTAATAGAATGGCTAAGTTCCTAGTAGAATGGATGCCAATGCACACCTGCATGAGGACATATGCAATGCCTCCACTCTTCTTGCAGCTTTATTTTTGGTCACTTTATTAAGCTGCATTCATTGCTCCTATGAACTATCTAGTTTCTCTTATACCAGGAGACCTTTTTTGACTGTTATTTATTTTAGGAACCATCATAGCTATTATACTGATACAGATTTTATAGGTGGACTTTACAGCAAGGCAGACATTATGTATATGAAAGAGCTCAATTAAAGGACAATTAGTCAACAGAAATTAAGTAACCAAATTTATAAACTTCTGGTTCGGGCACAAGACTATATTGCGAAATTGAAAGCTGTAAGCGTCAAAGATGAGCCCAGTTCTTGAATTTTATGGTTCAGCACTATGGTTCAAAATATAGTGTGTCAAACAAAAAAAAAGCTTTTTAAAGCTTGTCGAGTTTGATTTCCTGCGCAGCACATATGTAAGATGACGCTGCTACAAATACCATTTGTCACTAAAATCATGCTAGCTTTATTTATCTCATAAATCACACAAACTGCACCTATATTTGCTGCATCATAAATGCAAGCAATGCCATTTTATCAACGTGCACAGCAGGACAGCCAACTTAAGCTTTCAAAAGTGCACTTCCAATACTTCAAACCATAACGCTGATTCAGATAATTAGCTAGGCTCACCTTTGATGCTGACAGCCACATATTTCACATAATAAGCTTGAGCTCTAAAATTAAGAACCAGAAAGGTCATTGCCTTTCATTTCAGCTCTATCATGTACACAATGCCTGCTTTGCTGTGTAATCAACTTGCACAGACCAAACTGAAGTACCTCTCGCTATTCTTAAAATAAAGTTTTGAAGAGCTTAGAAGAGATCACCCAGTATAACGTCTCATTGGAAACATCAAACATAGAACTTCTGATCTACAAAAAGACAAGGCGGAGGTCAAGTTTTAGAACTAATAATAAGCATATGAACAAATTCACTTGCCGCCACTTATAATTGAATAAACTGAATGTTTACAGAAAAACCAAATGTTTTCCAAATATAGTTACTGAACTGCTTGCTGTACAACAAGGCTACAGATGCAAAGTAATACAAGCTACATAATCTGCAATTCAGAATCATGCGTTGTTCATGGCACGAATGACTCCCGGACACATTTTAAGTAGAATTATATGCTTAAAATTTTACCCTCAAGTTAGGTTACAACAACCTTCCATTAAAACACTAGAAAATAAGCACTATATTTACCTCCTACCGTGCACAACGGTGGCCACAATGTGCAACCAAAATCACAGCTTTACCAGTAACAGCTACACTGTTATTATTATACAGCTGTTGCTGTATAAGTAACAGTGATGTTACTGTATCAATAACAGTGGATAATGTGATCATACAACTAAAATACGAGGTGTTTCGAGGAATCCCATTACTAACTTTTATAAACAGGCTTTTGATATAACAAGATTTTTGCGGTATAATACTACTGTTGGTGGACATCGAAAAAACAGGTGAATAACAACAATCAGGTAGCTAAGTAGCTAGTCAAGTCCTAATAGTTAACTTTTTAACTATTATGGCTTAAGAATATATTCTTAGTTGCAAAAACAGATTTGTAGCTGGCCATTAGCAACTACCACATCAGTTTTCAAAATTTTCAAAATGCAATTAACCTTCATGTTGTGGCCCAACATTTTCAGCCATTCTAGTGCAATTTCAAAAAATTGCGTGCCTGCGAAGCATGCTTGCCAATGGCCATCAAACACTGCAGTGTTGCCTGCTGCTCACAGCACTCACAGCACCATTCAAGGCGTAATAAGGGAGTAATTACTCAATGACACATCCACCCAACCAAACACACTTATTAAAAATCTACTCCAACCTTGGGGGATTCCCCTAAATATTCGTCCAGCCAAGGTGTGCCATTGAGAGATGCGTTTTAATGGATGTTAGCAAGCAAGCTTCGCAGGCACACGATTTTCGCATTGCATGAGAAATCCCCCTGATCCCCCTGATCCCCTAAAGTGTGAAGGGTAACTGCATTTTCAAATATCTGGCTGATACTAGTGATCAGCAACAAATCTCACACTGCAACCAGGCACGTATCTGTAATAGCAACGTTTGTTTCAAGCTAGTTTGCTCATGTTTTCAAGGCGGAATCCTTCTCAACACCTGCCATGTCCCCTTATGCATTGTGCTAAAAGGTATTCTGCCTTGAAAAATAGTGTCAGAATAATTACAGTTTAGTTAACACCTGCGTAGTTAACATGACTAACCTGATTTCTGATGTCTGCCAGCATTAGTAATGTTACACTACAAAATGCATCCTTTTACCTCAAAAAACCTACATTTAAAGATTAGTGGAGAGGATTCACTGAAACACCTGGTATAACACACATCTCAGACCAAGCCACAAACTACAAACAATAAAAAACTGGCTACTCCCCACATCCCAGCTTTCCAACAGAAAACTGAAATTCAGCCTCATACAGTGAGCAACATGTGTGTGTTTATGGCACATATAAATTGAGAAAAGCCACATGTAAGAAATGTGGCTTTTGACCTGTCCAAGCATAAAATTAATAAAACAACAAAGCAAGAAAGGAGTAGTACCACAGAGTGCTTCCTTTAAGAAGAGCATGGTTGTACCACACAAATATTTCTGGCTCAGCAGACGTTAATTGCAAAAGAAGTGATCAATAACGAGTATGCTCTGGTTAAGATGAATTCTCAAATAAGATAGTTTGCAACAGACTCCATATAAAAAAAATATCCACTTAATAAGAATTGGTTTAAGTTCATATGATTTAATGTCCCAAAGCGACTGAGGCTGTGAGGGATGCTGTAGTGAAAGGCTCCAGAAATTTCGACCACCTAGGGTTTTCTAAGCTGCACTGACATTGCACAGTACAAGGGTGCCTTGCTTCTCATCTTCA
This sequence comes from Amblyomma maculatum, assembly GCF_055883805.1. Lineage (NCBI taxonomy): Eukaryota > Metazoa > Arthropoda > Arachnida > Ixodida > Ixodidae > Amblyomma > Amblyomma maculatum. The sequence continues at coordinate 21,147,356 of NW_028146738.1, forward strand.
CCATGGAGCGACCGCCACAGCTTGGATTTCATCCCGCATCCTTGGGTTCAACAGTGGAGTGCTCTAACTACTGAGCCACCATGGCAAGGCATTTAACAAGAACTGTTTCACATCTTCTTTGGTTAAAACAAACTTTTGCAGCAATCATCATCCAAGGTGACTCCAAACAATATTACTCAGAGACAGTCTGAACTTAACTGTAGTAGAGGTAAGGTAAATAAAAAAAGAATTGGTAGAGCTAAGTTTGGCGGCTTGATATATCAATCAGCGTGGGCTTACAGAGGGCACCACGTATTGCTCTGCTGCCTTGATGGGCGGCGTTACGCGAGTGACCAGCAGTCACCACTGGCAACCTGGTCCTATTCAAAGGTTTTCCAGAAATCTGCAGCACTGAGGATATTGCTGCTATCATCTGGCCTGCGTTATTCCACCTCAATAGGCGTCGGAGAGACACACATCTCAATGAGTGCTGGCACCCTCCCCCTTCAGGTCGTATAATACGGTCTGGGCATTACAATATTCACAACATGCTTAATTGTGAAAATTAAGAAACATTTGTTTGACCATGATGATTAAGCATTATTGCTTAATTGTCATTGCTTCAACACATGAGAAGCTGTTTTTCATCTCTTAATACTAATCCTGACACTATAGTGAGCTTCCAGCTGTACATTTTCAGCCTTTGTTATCCTGAAGCAAAACTTGCAGGTAATTTACTAAGCTGTTTCACCCCTAGGTTTCACGTGTTTTTTATTTTTTATAAAAGGCTCTCTTTTGTTTCTGTACCTGCTTTATCAACTTGCTTGAACTCATGCTAGCATAGCCATCCACTCTAAATTTATTATTCTAGGCAGGCAATCCTCTCCAGTAAAGATCCCACTGTACGACAACTCAATACTACAGACTTGTACCAATGGAAGTACAAACCTGTACTTTGATTTGAAGCTCGTCTCCGAATCTCAGAAACCATAAGTTTCGACACCAGTTTGGAGAATGCAAGCACATCGCTGAATTTGTCAATAATATCCGCAGCAGGGCTGTTTTCAAACACCTGCAATACAGAAACCATAACACAAATGATAAAATGAAGAACAGATTTACAATATCTAAACCAATGATTAATTATTCACGGACATCTACAGTACAACACGCAGCAGAAAAAAAAAAAAAAGAGCAGCAATTTAAATAACAGCACTAAACCATATACTATCCCAAGAATAAATGAAAGGAAGAGGGCTGAGTTGAGCTGGTTGGTGCATACTGGCAGAAACAACCGAGTAGCACTAAAAAAATGGGGTGGAAAAGAAGAACACTAGCACGCCATGATGAACACCACAATGGACACAGTGGATGTGTCTGTGACCTTCTCTTCCATCCCACCTGTTAATGCTGTCTAGTCGTTTCCACCAAATATATGTCGGCATATACATTCCAATTTTTGAAAAGGCACTACATGGGCAACACACAAAAATGAGAGGACAACAGGCAGAGGTGCCCAATTAGTCATACTGTCCTTCATCACCTAGTTTGAATCTTCCCGTTTCCTTACAGATATATGCAAATCACTTCACATCAAATCCCATTAAAAATTAATCAGAAACATTTGCAAGAACAACAGGTCTCATCACTGTGAAGATGGCACAGATGAAATCCCCCCCATAATGGCTGTGCGAATCATCACTGAAGTTAAAGTTAAGTGTAAAGCTACATGAAGCGGTGCTCATATTTCTAGGCCATGGACCTTGTATGGCCCTGCTTAAGACTGAATCTCTGACATTGAACCTGGTCGCTGCTTGAAAAGCATGTATAGTACACGTGTTGTGCTCAACACAGTCGATCGGTTCTGTGTTTTGACGCTTAGACACATCACCTCCGAAGCACTTCACTTTGCCGCAGCCATTCGACTTGAAGCAAGAAGTTGTATACGTAATGGTGGTATTTCATTATGCCCAATACAAGTGGGATTTGCTGATGCGAAACATAACTGACCATATAGACTTATGCATACCTTAAATCTTATGCAGACTGTCAGAACAAGGTATCGGAGATTTCAGTATGCAGCCCATGGGCTATACATGTTCAAAAGTTAAAATTTTGGGAATTCTTGGCTTTGTGGACTGACTACAGGTGCAGACTACAAAACACCATACAGTCCGTGGGCTACACATATCTGAAATTTTGCCCTTCATGGACTGTCTAAAGATGCACACTACAAAACACTTTTGATTAGAATGCAATCGAATCCAGCATGATATGCCTTGGGTCATTCTATGCACTGAGTGCGGGCAATGTATTGATACCGACGATCCAGAAGAAAAAAATTATGCCAAATTTGAGCCTCAAGATATACCAACAGCATGGACTGTGCACTGAAAATTGCAGTACAAGAGTACACCACCACAGCTGCAAAAACGGTGTTCAATATAAGCTGGCAAACTAAAAGAAATAGAAAGCTATATTAAATAATGATAGCACTGAACTGAATACAAAGGTGAATAAAATACTCTTGAAAAAGTTTTTATATAATAAGCAGAGTTTTCATTATTAAGGGCATTAGCTTGTACTACTCCATTATAAAGTTGGTAAAATTAATAAACACACATTTGCATTACTTCTTGCACCCAGAATTCGTAATATTTAAATTGAAACAAACATTAAAATAGGAACAGTTGCCTTTTTTGGAATGCAGTTCTATGTGCTAGACATAAACTTGTCAATGGAATGTGAATTAAGCATGAATAAATTGAAAAACATAGTGGTTAAAACAACAGCTCCAAAAAGAAGACAATGTAAAGAATGAAATTACAGTGTGCAAGCACACTATTCACTATTCTTATCTGTGCTACTCCTGGATTACCTGTCTGGAGGCATGCACGTATGCTGTTCAATGCTTTGCTCTCATGCATACACACCGAATAACACAAGGATGGTTGTCAGTAAAGAAATCATTGTGATTAATTCGTTACATCACTTGTGAGCGCCAGCTATTACACAACATGCATGAAATGCTTGTGATTTTAATTCCCTTTGCTTTCCAAATACACCATGCGCTTCAGGTTATCTCAGACTGGTAGATGCAAGGAGTGAGTTTCCTTTTCGTTACATGTAAGCAACCACATGGAAGCAGTGACGACATGGCAAGAAAAACATGACTATTAAAATTTTTGCCATTCTAGGAATCACAGAGCATGTTTATGCATTTTTAATACGATTTTTGCATTGCACATTTGCAGCTCTGGTGTCCTATAGATGCACATCATTTAGATAATGATGCTCCTCCTCAGCTGCACTTGCAAGCACTGTTCCGACAGTGTTAGTTTCAAAATCTTAAAGTGCCAGCCAGCATCAAATACCTTCTGAAGTCATATTAATGAGTGAGGTGGTTGTATGATGACTTCATCCAGCAGTCGTGTAGGTAACCCCTACCCTGTTCGCTCCTGCTGCCCATTTCTACACTGTCGGGTGGGATTCTGGCAAGTGCTCTGAAAGCTGCAATGCGTTTAAGAAGCCTGTTTTTGGTTGTCGTGTGAGGATTTGTGCATTGTGAGGTTTAAATTTCTTCTCGCATTGTGCCTTTTACATAATCCTTCACTCTTGCCTTTGTGCTCTGCTGAGTCCAAATTTTGCTCCAGGTTTTAGCAATACTGATGTTGTTAGCACCGCACTAACTGCAAACTAACAATGACGTAAGTGCTCTTCGTATAAACTTATTTGGTTATTGGGGGTTCTGAAACATTAGAATACAAGTTAGATCTATGCAAAAGCCTTAAAATGAACCACATCAGCAAAGTACTGATAAACTAAATTTGATTTCAATGCACATGTGAAATAAGACAATAAAGGTTTTTACCCATCAGTCTGCATCACTAATGAGGAATAGTAAGAAATTTATTGAAGCTGGCACAGAGCAATGATTTTTCAAAAGCAGGGACTTCAAACTGGGTTCTGCCGAACACTCGTGTTTCTCGCAGTGCTTTCTGGGTTCTCGGAGCACCTAAACTTAGGCACATTTTAGCTCCACTCTTCTAGTTTGGTCACTTTCATTATGTAACCAGTCATAAACTTGCTTTGGGCATTTTTTAAGAGGTTCAACGCTTGTACGCTCCATTTTACGTACATGTTAGGCAGGAAGAGGCAGACACCAAGCCACACAAAGTTCCTAAGCACCTTTAACAACCATCTGGGTACTCCGAGGCTAAAAGGATTGAGAACACCTGTTCAAAACTGCCCTGTATCGTTCACAAAAAACAGCCCCACGCCTTCTCTGCATTGGTACGGAGATGTTTCCTTGGGATTTTTATTAGCAGCAAGTTACGCCTTCAATGTCTGCACAGCTGCATTATTTCAGCTATCCAATGCAAATGCAATCAAACAAAGAGCCCCAAGTTTCTTTTTAAGACCCTTCACATCAGCTCTAGACTAATGGTTTCCATAACAAAATATCATAACAATAAAAAATCCAGCAAGTTATGACTGCTCTTAAAGAATAGATGCAAGAAAAATGTAGAAAATATAATAAATCATGAAAGTAATGCATAAGTTGTCATGAAACTGCTTCATATATCCATATATAGTGGACTTAGGTGAAACTATGTGCATGGGGAACTAAAACATCAAGCTTCTAATAATTGTTACAACAAAATTGCAGTTCAGTATTTTTCTTTACGACTATTTCCCGCCATGCAGTGGTCTACGCGCCATATCGTAAGTATGATGGGCTTCCTTTAAGACGAACTTGATGAGGCCAAGAGAAGTTCGCCTTATCAGAAGTGAACTCAAGAAGGCTATGTGAAAAAGGAGGATATTTTTGCAGGTGCTGGGAGCACAATCACGTGACGCAAAAGTGATGTAGTGTCTACGTCACTCCTGCGTGTCTTGCCAGTGTTTTTTCTTTTGTCTTTTTTTCTACTGGGAGGGGGGTGAGTGCAACATTGCTCTCAAGTCCAATGCGCAGGAAGGATGAAAGGAGGGGCAGGCAGGCTGGTTATCGAAGCGCGCTGAAATGAGATGCTCTCGGCACTTGCTTAATTGTGCTTGGGGGTGGGGGGCAGTGGGAGGAGGTCTAGCCGTCCTGCGAGAAAAGCACACACAGCAGCACGCACGGTTTTCCCCTAGTAGTGTAGAAAGGATGAAAGGAGGGGCATGGGCAGGCTGGCCAAAGCAGATGGCGCAGTTTCAAACGAGTGACGGCTTAGAGCTGCCCGCGGCAAAGCATGGAGCAGTGTGCATGCTTACTTCCTTTTCTTCCCTTAGCAGTAAGGTATTGTCTGCGATGGCCTGAGGGGCAGCGAAGAAAGCACTAAAGATTTGACTACTTCTGTGCGAGTACACTGGGCTCAATTGGCAGCTTTTGTATCTTAAGTTAGGCCCCTTTGTAAAACAATATCTTGTATAATTTCACAGCTTAATTCCAAACGTGAACATTTATGTGCCCTTTAGAAGACGCTCTGTCCTGACAGTTATTTCTTTTCCGCCACTACAAAACTGCAGGTGTGTGGGCACACGTGCTGTGTATGCGTGTGTACAAATAACTCACGTGGAGGTACTCAATATATTTGCAGCCCCGCATACGGTCAGTACTCTTCCATAACAAAGAGGCGAGCAAACGCACAATCTCTGCAGCGCACTGCGAACAAGCAGACTCACGAATCAAGAGTCCCTAGGCCCCCCGCCAAAGCACCGGAAGAAAAAAGAATAAAATTTAAAAACTTGCAAATGCAAACGCAATCGGCGCTCACTCTACATTCCCTTGCATCGCACCTTTTGACTCAGCAGCGTGCCTCTCTCAAGGAAAAAATAAAACTCCAAGAAATCGTCTTATCAAAAGTGAACTAAAAAAACTATGTGTAGGCTACGTCCCCTTTGTGTGACATGATTGCGCACCCAGGACCTGGAAAAATAATCAGCGACATGAAAATGCAAGGTGCAACAAAATATGTTATGTGAAAGCAATAAATAAAATACCTAACAATAAATGAGAAGTTATAATTGCAAAGACATTTATTGCACTACGCATAAAGTGGGCTGAACTGTGTGGGTATGAACAAAGCTGACATCATCCCACTTCAAAACAGCACTGGTGTAACTTTTTTCTTCTGCCACCTTTTTTTTTCTTCGGCAGCATTCTGTATTTGTTTTGTTGGTTGTTTCTTTTTTCTTCCCCTTTGGTTCTGATCATTCCGAAGGAGCCCAGCTGGCTATTAGCAACTATGTACAAACTCTAAAATCGTGTCTTTTTTTTTTTCTTTTAACCTGTGTTCTATTTTTAACCTTTATGCAGTGCAGCCATTACTAACTCCAAAAACAGGTGCACCATGCTTTTGTACACCTCAGGCGATGTGCATTTGATGCAGGTATCTGTGTTATGAAAATGAGCATTGCAACGCCGCGTTTGTTGAAAAACTGAATATAAGCCAAGAGTCAACAAGCAGGTCTACCCCGAAGTGTCCAGGTCGACTGGAGACAATGCGTGGCATTTGACATGCATGCGACACAAAAATTTGGCCATGTCAGATCTATGCACTGCACACAAGCAAGCATGGTGGTTCTATACTCATCACACAAAAGGACACTTCTCAGTATTAGGCTTCCCCGCAAAACATTTTCCGCAACTTCATGTGAACATTCTGGGAAGATTCTTTGCAAGAAACCGTTTGCATTTTTTTTAATGCTAAGCATTACTTCGCTATGTTTGCAGATTTCTGTCCACAGACCGCGTCCGCAGGTCGCGTCAACAAAATCATGTCCGTAGCAGTTGTGAGTAATCGGGAAGTGGTAGGTGTTAATGAGTGGTGTCAATCAATAGAGGGTGACATATTATTGTGTCCGAAAAAATAACTAGGCCAATAAGTTAATTAGATAATTAATTAGAGGCAAAAAATTTAAGTAAAGGTAAAAATGGTCTCATTAGCCAATGGCTTGGCGCCATATTTGAATGTATCAAATGTATCAAGCGAAAAACACGTAAAGCAGTTTGTCTCAACTTTTTTTTTTTGCAAGGAGTGCACAAGAAACCAAACAAACCTACATTGTTCTTTACTCCAAAATGTAGATGGATTTGGTAGGAGGCTGAAAAAGTTATCTCTCCCCTTCTCCTTCACTCTCAAGCTTCAATTTTCCTGGGAAAGCCATAGTGGCCCCTGCTTTTCGCATCAAAAATGCCCAAGAAAATCATCAAGCAAGTAGGTCCACCGCCACTAGCTCTTCCAAGAATTCCCCATAAATCCAATCCTGCTGTGACATAGGTTAGAAAAGAATGTATATTATTATAGCACGCAAAACTTTTTGCAGCCAACATTCCAAATTAAATGCTTGTTGGCCTATATTTGAGTAAACACAACACTAATAGATCACATCACATAACCTAATAAAAATGCTCCTTGCTTTCATTACGTAAAATAAATCTAACTTACAAGTCACCCACCTCAGAATAACCATAAACAAGCTGCATGCAAACTATCTACAACAAAGCTCAAAGGAATAAGTGACCATAGGCTGAAGCAATATATTGGGCGTTATTTCTTTTATTAGCCTAGACATTTTTAGATTTCTTTTTAAAGGCTTGAATGATAAATCATTGTGGTCCATGTAGGTGGATTGCATTATGAATGTGATAGAGTGAGCTTCAAGGGTAAATAATCAATTAAATTACCTAATACACTCGTTTAAATTTGTGTAATTATGGTGCAAGGTTATATATTTCAAAACTGACCACGGTCATCGTTAAAGGGAAGATCACCATTTAGAATTTATGAACCAGCACCATGGCTGAAAATATTGAGTATGAAAATGGCAGTTTTGAAGAGTAAACACTATAAAATTGTAAACTCAAGCGTTTGACACCCTGAAAAAACATAAGGGCTAAGAGGGACACTGTGGTGGAGGGCTCCAGGTTAATTTACACCGACAGGGGTTCATTAACATGCACTGACATTGCATAGCACAAAGGCAATGTCAGTGCATTTCATCTACTATACTTCCCCTGCAAAGAAATGCGGACATCGCAGCCAAGATCAAACCCATGACCTTGGGAACAGCAATCACAGGCCAAAGCCACTGAGCCACTATGGAGGGTTCTTTTGACACTCTGGTCTGCTTTTTCCCACATTGAACACTGATCGAATGGTGCTATTAGAACATTTAATGCAGCAAATTAAAAACGCCCTTCATGTGATTTGTGAAGTAGGTGTTTATGCAGTTTCCATGACAATGTCATGTTCAGTTACAACATTTGATCCCAATGTTGCTGCATTTAAAAAGCCAGGCATATAGGCCTTGTTATATATCACATTGATTTACAGCCCTTGCTATCATTACTTGAAATAAAGCACCCTCAAAAAATATACTGCTCTGGATAATGTACATTTAAGGCAGTCCCACAGAACAGCAGCCAAATTTTGGCTATAAATGAATATTAGGCACCAGACGCATGGATGTTCAAAGGGTAATGCCTGAACTGTACTGACCAAAGCCAAACTTGAGCTGAAGGAGCTTTAGGTAGTAATAAGAGACGGCCGAAAATTGTGAGATCTTTGTATGCGGGCCACGAAATAAACCGAACTAAAAAAATTATTTGTTGCTTAACTCTGGTTAACCCTAGTTGAATTGCGATAGCAACGGCAGAAGCTTCTTTTGCCTGCTACATTATTCCCCTATATACGTCCTATCAGTGTAAGGTGCCACATTATTGGGGACACTTACGCTCATCATTTAAGAGCCTGACGAGAGAGCATAAGCTACCAGCCCACATATAAATGAGAAGGGTTCAATGCTGCTCCACCGAATGTGGAGCGAAAGCATTAGCTGCTGGTGATCGAGCGTTCTTCTTCGTCTCGGCCGTTCAAGGTCAAACGTGGCCCTTCCTGGGACAACGCGACAGGCCGAAACCTGGTGCAGTATTGCTATCGCAATAAAACTGCATACTCTCCAGAGGCTAAAATTAAGTGCTTAATTCTCAGATTTGAAAGAACCCTGTTGTCACAGGCTTTAATGCCTTTATCGCCTTGGACAAGTATAGCTCAGCCAGATACTTAAACCTATTGTTTCGTTCCCTTCACAGAAGCATGCTAGATGAATTAAGCTTGCCTACAGCTCTATTCTATCTTTCAAGCAATTGCAGTAATGGCCTAAATAGGGTTTGAAGAAAAGAAGCATGTAAAAACAGAATGGCATCTTTGCAGCATATAATGGCATAAGCACCAATGCTTCAATTTTTTTTTCCAATTAAAGTGCCAAAAGTGAGGAAACTTCATTGTTGAAAACACAAGAGTTCTCAGACAGCAGAGCAGAAGAGGTGGGTGAGAAAGATGTCCCCATGAGCCTTGACATACAAAAATTGTACGCATCACCATAAAAAGAAAATGTGACAGAATTTCACCTTCTACATCTGCAAAAGACTTTTGCCTGGGCTCGCTGGTTGATGACTAAGTGACGAAAGAACAGCGGGAAAAAACGAAGACGAATGAATACACGCAAACACAGGACGGGTGCTGCACCCATCCTGTGTTTGCATGTATTCCTTCGTCCTCATTTTTTCGCACTGTTCTTTCCTCCATCTGCGAAAGAAATAGACCTGAAGTGATGCCACTTATGGCATGAACACATGAAATGGCACCTCCACCAGTAATGAACCAGCTAGCACCAAATAATTCTGTACAAATGATTAAAATTAAAGAGTGCACATCAAACAAAGGCTGGCAACCTTTACTGACACTGCTCAGTGGGTCGGCACTGACATGGAAAATCTGGCTGAAGCCAATGCACAGACGTAAGAGTAAAGGAGCATTCTGTACGGTTGACATTTGATGGTTTGACTGCATTCTCTTTGCTCTCACGTCTTTGGTTAGTCTTAAAAGAGCTGTAGCATTGTGGTATGGTCCTCCTTTGTTGTTATTTTGTTACCGATACGCTTTTGAATCCTGTGCTCCTTCTGCCTTGGCAGCTGACAGTATTCCTCAAATAAATACATAAATTACACGCACTGAGATGTTGTGACCTGTATCACTAGTCAGGGTGCTCCTTAGTGTTATGCAAGGCTGCTGTGCTAAAGTGATATTTATTTTATGTAGCAAATGACTTTCTCATAGGAAGCCGCCATTGTAACTTCCTATATACAGCACACACTCCCATTAAGAGAAACTAGGGTTACGACAAATCCTTGGATAAGATGAACAATGCCAGACCATTTGACTGCTTTCCCATAGCACTCACACAGAGAAATTTCCTTAGGACAAGCATATATATATTGTAGGGGTGTGTTTATTCAGTAAGCCCAGATGGATCCAGCCGCTCAGGAGGAACTCGCAGCGGAGCGTCAGGTGTGGCGAATCAGCAAGGCAGCGACAAACTTCTTCGTCCTCGAATGCGACAGCACGCGATGCATGGCAGTGGCTATGATGACGGATTACCACACTACAATATATGTATATATATTGTTGGCTGTCCTCTCTTAAAGACCCGTCCGGCTGCCTCGCACGATGGGCTCTCCGCCTTCAGGAATTTGACATCCGCGTTATATATCACTCTGGCCGTAAACACATAGATGCCGATGCTCTGTCTCGTTCTCCCCTATCCAGCGAACCTGCTTGCTCCACGGCGGCTGATCCCGTCCTCTCCTCTCTAACCATCACTGATATGCCTGCAGAGCAGCGCAAAGACTCGTGGCTCGCATCTCTTATCGGCATCGTGTCCACTTCTTCAAATGCTGCGCCTTCTCGGACTTTACGCCATCAAGTACCACACTTTGCCTTATGAGACGGTCTTCTCTACCGCCGCAATTATATGCCTGATCGTCAACGGTGGCTTCTGGTCATTCCCCGCCATTTATGACATGAAATTTGCGCCTCTTTCCATGCCGATCCTCAGTGTGCCCATCCTTGTGTAGCCCAGACGTTTCAAAGAATTTCTCAACGCTACTATTGGCGCGGCATGTATGGTTATATTCGCAGATATGTCCGTTCTTGCATAGCCTGTCAGCGCCGCAAGTCATCCACACCTCATGTTTCTGGGCCCTTAAAACCCCTTCCATGCCCGGCCCGTCCTTTTGATCGTGTTGGTGTTTATCTTTACAGGCCACTTCCCTGCACGGTCTCTGGGAACCGCTGGACTATCGTCGGCAGCGACCACCTCATCCGGTATGCGGAGACCGCCGCCCTACCTGCCGCTACTGCCCGTGAAGTTGCCCTGTTTTTGCTACATCATTTTGTTCTTCGCTACAGCGCGCCGCGTGAGCTGCTGAGTGACAGAGGCTGAGTCTTCCTTTCCAACGTAGTTGAAGCTCTACTCGCCGAATGTCACATCATACATATATATACATATAGTACTTTGTGAACAAAACACGGAAGGGTGTTTTATGCCCAGGAAAGTAGCAAATTTTAACATTCATTGCCACTGTGCCTTTTGTGATGCTTTCACTAGCAACAATCCCACATAGCAAAGAAAAAGCATTGGCCTCCATCTAAAAGTAAGCAATGGGAATCGGATATATGTCTGACGTGAACTAGCGCAGAAGAATGAAGTATAAAATGAATGCTGCTTGTCATGAGAACCCATTAAATGAGTGGTTCTGTGTTTGTTCTGCAATACTTTCAAAGGTCATTAATAAAAAAATGCAGCCAAAAAAAATAATGTCATTCTATCAACAGTTTGAAAATCTCAGGACCCATAATACTTGTAATGTCACATTCACGGCTGCCTTTGGTAATGGCTCATGACAACAGGGTCAAGCTACAATGATGGGTTAGGAGGCTGAACTGCAAATGAAGATAAAAAATCTGTATAGGCCACACTGGCATCTGATATGTTAACACGCTAGTGGAGTATTATTAATAAAATAAACATTTAATTTCTTGTTGAAATGCTTTAAAACTACTGCTAACAAATTTATCATGATTACTCATATCTAAGGGCTGGATATTTTTGGTTCGAACAAAAAAAAATGATAACAGTAGGCCAAATTCAGTTTTTAAAATTTGGTTCTAACAGAAAAAGTCAATATTGTTGGCATGCAAGGCATACCCAGATGGACATTGAGTACAGGTTACACTCAGTCAGAGACAAAAATTGATTAAGTAAGTCAGCAATATGAAGTGATGGCAGTATCTTTGGTTAAGCAGTGCAGCTTGGAGATTTGAGGTATTGTTTTGCTATAGCTTACACACCTCTGCAGACCAGGAAGCACCACCTCACTGCCGCCTGCTATATAGATGATTTTGTTGACTGTAATCACCTATTCAGAGCACTTAGCAGGTTTATCAGCAGCACGTAGGACACAGACATGTAACCACGCATCAACGTTATGAAAAGCATCATGTTCTGGCTACCGTAACAGCTCAGCACAAGTTCCATCACAGAATTTGCGATGCCCAGCCCTCTTGTTCAATCCAGAGTAACAACTCAACAATAGTATGTCAGTCTAGCTTCTAGAAGTGAACTTCCAATTGCGTTCTTGCCTACTGGCAGTTTCACTTAAACAAGTTACTTTTTAATGACAATAACAATGCCTTCTGCAAGCCCAGCTCGAAATGCTACCATCTGCAAATTGCTTGCTGGTAAATAAACAGTTTCTGCTGACAAAAATTTGTAAGAGATAGGTTCTTCAGTGACATCTCACCAAGTAGAATTACCACATTAAATCACTAAAAAAAGTGCGTGATTCATTAATTGAAAATGTATATTTGCCCCCGCCCCCCAATAAAAAAAAAAAAGCAAGTTATGTTCTAAAATGGATACTGAAAATGCCAGCTGAATGTTCAGATAATACCAATTGAAAACTCCAACCCTTACTTGTAGGAAATAGCTGTTAGCTGTAATCAACAAGTAATCATCAAAATTTAGATAAATGTTACTTGTTTGAGCATTTGCTGGAGGATAATTCTGTTCCTACCTTTACACACTAACTATTTATTATGAGCACCTTCATATGTAGGAAGCATTAGTACAAAATGCATGTCAAGGCCATGCAGCAGCCTGTTTTTGGGTAAAGAGGACTAAATAAATTACAACTTGACACATTGTCACTGCTACTACCTCGCCCTAATAGCAATGGATAGAATTAGTTCAGGTCTCACACCTTGCAAGAATATGCACCTTCTGCACCGAAAAATAAACATGAAAAAAGATAGCTTACCTAGCTGCACTAATCTAAACATGGCTCAAAAGTGTTACAACCAATTCCAGCATGATTACAAAACTTAACAAATCAGAGAGAGGAAAACAGTAACTTTAACTCGGTATTCAAACAGGCAAACTCACAAACTGCCGAGACCCTCACATTACAAAATGATAGCCAAAACCCATTAAACCTCTGTAGGAAGGCACAGCATGAAAACACACTTGGTATGCATGTTTTCTTGCTGTCCCTTAGTGCCATTCGGCATTCCTCTGCTACTACTGCATGTACCACCTTGCAGAAAAGTGGAAGCATATTGTAGAGTCGCTGCTCTTGTTCTTGCTGGGTGAGCGGGTGGGCCGGGTGCGAGAGCTCAGCAAAGAGCTTGTGCAGGTGCATCAAGCCTAGGGCTGTGTGCTGAGAGCTCTGGGCCCCATCTTCAGAGGTGCCCGCACCCCGACCCTGGTGGCCCACAAGCAACTTGCGCATTATGTTCATCTTGGCAGGGGTGGTAGCGCTGCCTCCGCAGCTTCAGCCTGCAGTGTCACGATGAAAACCACAATTCAGATGAAATTTACTAAGGTTTGCCCATGTCCTTCAATGGGCCAATACTGAGCAAGAGTGAAAAGCATGAACTGGTGAGGAGCCCAACCTTTAAGCAGGGACTCTTACACAACTCCATTTTATTAGCTTTGATTTTAATCAGAAGAGATCGAAGCACGTAACTAACAAAGGTGTCACATCATGGAACAAAACAAGTGTATAACTGACCAACAGGCAATAACCCTTTTTGGACAACACCCCAGCAGTTTTCTCAAGCATTTTGAGTGCACAAAGTAACACTGAATGCCCAACATTTCGAAGAAGGCATAGCCAAGAAACCAATTAATTTTTATGATGCCACCTTAAAGTCCTCTATGAACATATTAATTTCAAACATTACTAGCACCTTTCTTGACTGTGACTAAGGTTTTTCAACATTCTAGAAATCCATTATTGAAAACAGTTTGAAAATTAACTCAGGTTACCTGAATTCATAAATACAGCTCAGTAGCCAAGACATTACAGAGTCCCTCAAAGCAACAAGAATTAACTACTTCCTCATGAGACAGACAATACTGATTAGTATTTTAGCCAAAGAAGTTGATGACTTTGCCAAATTCGCAAATGAAGCCATGCATCAACCTTCACTTCAGTGCATGACCTCAGTTTTCACAGAAAGTGAAAACTCTATACAATAATACACTACAATTAATGCAGGGAAAAAAATGACTTTACATACCCTCCTTATCCATGCACAAAAGGAACAAGAAGAAAGAGATTGAGAATTTTTCCATTTTTCAAACATAGTTAATCTTACAGGCTGCTATAACATGAGCAAGACTAAACAGAGGGCACAGTCCTAGTATCACTATAGCCAGCTAAATATTCCCAGAAAATTAAGAGACCTTTACAGCGAGCAAAAATGTAATAAATAAATGCCACAGGTCAAATCAAGGCTGAAGCTTTTACTTTTTACATTCAGGTTCAAATGAGGATACTTCCTGTGAACTCCACAGCTGAGAATAACTGTTGCATACATATAAGACACAGTCACTAAAATTCCTCGGCATATTATGCTGGCATACTATCTAGTGTTCAAAATCTGCACTGAAACACAGTTTGTTCAACTAATGGCCACAGCTACTGATGGTTACTTGCATTACTATTTAGCATACCTGTGCTTAACTACAGCCAATACTTTAGTGCCTCCCATGATGAACGTACCCTCAAGAGCTACATGTCATTTATTTAAATAAAAGCAGGTCACACCTTCTTAAAGCAAAGCCATTTGCGTTAAAAAAGTATTGGCCTGCTTTCTGTCACCTTTCGCAGCCCAAGAAGCTAATCAGATGACATTCGAAAGTTTCGCCATTGAAAGCGCGTAACAAGAAAATCGAGAGCTAGGCGCAGCCTTTCGCGCTTATTACACGTGCCACGCTGCTGAGTTCCACCCACCCGGGGCGGCGACAGGCTGGTCGCAACCGAGATGTCCATTGTAACCGACGGAAAACTGATCGCAGGTGTCATGGATATAACAATACCATGTACAGCACACACGGTACCGCATATATAATAACAGGTGTCCATGCATTGCGCAATCATCTCTTTCTCAAACGCGCCTGCGTAACAATTCGCACGGATAAAAGCAGGAGAAGCTGCTCCGTACGTAATAGTAAGTGGGAACTGATGTCTCAAATTCAGCACGTGTATGTGGGCACGGTAGCAACAAACAGTTTCATTCATTTTTTGCTTGCGGAAGTGATACGTCTTACGAGAGACGCCAACATTTCCGATCCCCAAGAGCACCACATCCTGGACGTAAAGAATAAAGTTGCAAGATGCGCGAATACGAATAGAGGCGCTAAACAAGCACAAAATTAACGCTTTGCGCACAACTTCGCCGTTTCTCTCGTGCGCGCTTCAACTGAACCTGCTACCGCAACGAGAGCCGAGATATCGTTTCCGATGTAAAAGCAACACCATTGATCGCATCCAGTTTAGGCTCTCTACGGCAGCGACAACTGCCGTCCGTACGCCAACTCATCGCAAGCACAAAGCAATGATCAAGAAGCCCCTGTACTTACTAGAAACAGCTGCAGCTCGCCCAGACACCGTCGTGTAGGCCTACATTTCACTAACGATCACGCATGCACCAATATTAAGCTGGAAACAGACACTCCTATGGAGTTTCGCGTACACGGTCCCCTACAGCAGCTAGGTAAAACTACTAATCTCATCTTTCCTCCATTCGTCGTTCACCTCATCCATTGCTCTAAACGTGAGGAATAGCAATGCCAAACTGTGGATTAAATTACTATAGCTCTACATCTCGCAAGAAATGATCCGCAGTAGCTAGCAGGCAGCTACACAAACTCAATACGATATCGGTTGGATTGGCTAGCAACTATTGATCGGCTTGAACCAAGAAACGGAGCAAAGGGGAGCGGCTAGCGCTGCTCAGCAGTTCAGCGCGGGCGCGCGGGTATTTCGACTTCAGATGTTAACTGTACAAACGTTGAGAAGACAATGCCACTTCATTTGCGCATAAACAAGAAAGTAAATCGCTGTTAGTCTTCAATGGACCCTAAAGACCCTACGATTTACAGCCATAGCGGACAAAGAACAAAACAAGTGCCTTCCCCACTCAGTGCTTAAAGTCTGGCTCCATCGGAGGGGGGTCTGTAGTGATACGAGCACTGGTGCAAAGTGAAATAAAGAGGGAAAGAAAAAAAGCGTATGGTTGCCTGTTTTGCAAATCGTTTTATATTTACATCTCTGGTTTTCTAAAACGTGTTGCTTGTTCTTATTAATACTCACTGCGAAACTTTTGAAATGATAAAGAAATATTCCGATTACACCACTGAAAAGAACAAAAAATGGTTGCCTACTTTGTATTCATACCGCCCTTATACCTTAAAACTCGGGGGGTCCTGGACCCCTCTTAAATATTACTGGGGGGTCTCAGACCCCCTGATACCTCCCTTGGGAGCGTTTAAGCCATCCCCACTGCGGCGTTGGCAACGAGCAGTAATTTCGCTAGCCGATTTCCATGTAGCGTGTTTTCTTATTTGAGGATTTTCCAACAGCTAAACACCCTATAATATAAGGTGGAAGAAGAAGAAGAAGGTGGACGATGATCTCGCGCATTTTATTCGAATGCCTTCTAGGCTTCGTCACATCCGCAACTTCTTCGAATGATGCGCCTTCAGTGGACGCTGCCGACATCCAGCAGACAGTGAGTACAAACGATTCGTCCAAGAGTGGCAGGTGAAGGAACCCTGCTTCCTCAGGAATTACGGCAAGGTCAGACCTCTTCGGATCGAATTTTCCCGTTTACCGGCATGGACCGCAATGAGGGTCGTTACTCATGGCGCTGGAGCCTCGCACGCTTGTTACGTGGCCTCGAAAGCGAGCGCTGCTGCTCGTCATCCGCACTGACAGCATGCTGGCTCATCGACCACCTATCTTCCTGGAACGAGGCTTTACGCGTACATTGGCTGGCCTTGACAGAATTTGAGCCGGGAAAGCTGCGTCTGCGCTCTGACGACAGCCGAGATGACTACGTGGCCAGCTACTGTAGTGGTGGAAGTCCCAACGATGGCTCCTTTCTGATGGCATGGCTGCCGAGGCAACACCAGTGCATCCGTGAGATTTGGGTGTCCAACGAGACGCACTTAAAGCGACTGTCTTTCATATCGTCTTCCATCTCTGGGCGAGCGCCCAATCTGCAATGCGTGCGGCTGCATCCCTGCATCATGCTTCTAGCTGAACGCGCATTCCTAGAAGCATTTGGCCCGCCACAGTACTTAGCTCACTTGAACCTCACGAACATTGCAATCAGCGATGGCTTCGCAGCCATTGTGGCCGAAGTGCTACGAAGAAACTCACGAACTCTCCAAAGCGTGAGCCTTATCGGAAACGGCCTGTCTCTAAAATCTGCCGGCACCTTGTTCCTCGCGCTTGTCACATGTGAACGGCTCACGAACATAAGCTTCCAGGACAGCAGCGATTTTTCTGCATGCGACATTATGACAGAGTTCTTCCGGAGCGCCAGGTTTATTGAACGGATCTCCTTGGTGGCTCTCTGCTCAGCTGGTACGAGGTGCAAGCACTTTGTGAATAGTCACAATGTTTGCCCACACTGCTTGAGAGATCTATTTGCTGCACTAGAGGGTCTCCTATTATTTCAGCACCTGGCTCTTGAAGCTACATCAATTGGCAACACCATGGGAGATGCACTGGCCAAATTACTGAGACATCATGCACTAAAAACTCTTTCGCTGTCGAAATGCAGTTATGACAACCGCGGAACGTTGCACATTGCAAATGCTATATCTGCGAACTGCAGGTTGGAGCAGATCGACATGCAGAATTCATTTCCTGAAGCTGAAATCGTCAGCAATCTGTGCGGGGCACTTGCTTCTAATACTGCCCTGAGAAGCGTCGTGTTGCCGGAGATCAGTAGCACATCTCCTATTTTTGAGAAAGAAAATCCGACCCTAAGACTGCTCACGGCCGAATGTCCTGGTCGTGTCGAGTTTTCGCTCTTACTTCAGTACCCGTCGATCCCGTCCAGTACACTGAAACAAGCCATTGGATGCGCAACCACGATAAAGATCATGCACAGCGGGTTCAGCGAAAATACCCTGTACTCCGTGTATGAATCGCTGGCGCTTAACCACTCACTCAAGTCACTCTACATTGCTTGGATGAATGGTGGCAATGATAATGAAGACAACTCACCGGAAGCTCTCATCAATGTTATATGTTCGACACTCAAAGTATGCAGGCGCTTGCAGACCTTCCAGTTTGAGGTGCACATGGTTAATAAAAATGAAGAGGTGGCACTTGTCGAGATCCTTGGCGCTCTTCAGCAAAATAAGTGTCTTAGGAAACTTTTGTTAGGCACCTCTCGAATGACCCTCCGCACTGCTCAGTCACTGTCTGCTCTAGTCGCGCTATGCAACAGGACGATGGTTGACCTGTACATCTTTAGCGAGGACACCTCTGACGCTGTCCTTCGTGTCCTTCACGACATGATTACTGAAAATGTGTTCTTATCACGAATTACTCTTGGGTGCCACACCTGGAAAGGCAATGCACAGGCTAGTGCTGCTTTGGACGATGCAAAGGAGCACAACCAAGGACTTCTAAACAAAGCTGCGCGGTTTGTGATGAGCTTTGAGTCAGCCGCGTCTTTCCATCACTGTGCGGCTGCTTTCGACGAACTGAGTGGCACGGCAGTGCTCCGGGAACACCTAGTGGCATTGTCGGGGAAATCCGAGTTGCAGGTGTCCTTCGACGTGAACAGGGCGAGGTGCTATCTACAGAAGAAGTACTTTGTCCTTACGGGCGTGGTGTACAAGGCGGTTGTCTGCGAGGCTGGCGATGGTAGCATGCAACTGGATGGGCTCAATGCAAACTGCTGGCGTGCTATATCCCAGTACCTCAAACTTAGCGATGTGATTACATAGGTGCAAAGGTGTCACCTGGACATTTGGAGGCCCTTTTCGTCAGTGTATGCATGTGCGTGTCTTTTGAGGATACATTTCACCTTGCAATGCACAATGAAAAAGTTTAAAACTATGGTCTGCACTCATTTCGTTGCCACGCCTTTCGTACCGTAGAGTAGGATGACGGCCAAAGGATTACCGACCGACAGACCACGCACGCATGCATGCATGCACGCAAGAATATGTGTATATGTATGTGTATGTGTGTTCGCGTGTTGTGTTCGGTAGTTGTTTGGTCCCACACTAGCATACCTGTTAGCGCGTGTACAGCCGTGCGCACGCGCGTTTGTGTGAAGCATATGTGCGGTCAAAGCGCGTAAGGCCACCTGCCGCCTTCTGGACTTGGTAGGTGGCAGATGCCTCCTCTGGATCACCGTTGATTTGAACTGCCGGCCTGCCTGTCTGATTCAAGCGCCGAGTAACCCAAAACGTACAAGTCTTTGTCAAAATTGCAGAGCCCTGGGGTCCAGGTCTGCTTCTGAGTCACTTCGTGCGACTTGTAAGATTTTTTTTGTGCTACAATCTGATATGATAGGGACCTCCACTAATGCTGAACCAGTGCCACTACACAACTCAAAAGCAGATCCCCTGGGCTCTAAACTTTTGATAAAGGGTGTACCTACCAGGATTCACGCTGGAGACACGCCCCTCGGCGCATGAGGCACTGCAACGCTAACAGAGATTAGGCGCTAGACAGGTTAGGAAAGGCAAATGTCCCTCTCTCGCATGGCTTTCCACGGTCCTAGCATACTCGAACCACGAGTTGTGTTCCTCTGGATCGAAAAAAAAAAAAAACTGCGAACACCACGAAATGTACCTTTCTCAAAGCGTGGGCCACATCGCCTGGGCAATGTGGCCCACGTACCAAAAGGCACGCAGTATCACTGAATGGACGAGCTAACGTCGCTCGTGCACAGGTGAATCAAAAGTCTGTGGCGAGCGGGCGCTAATTTTACGCCCTCCGCAACCGAGGCCCACTTGCCATCACAGGCACCGAAACAAAGCATCCAGGGAGTCGCTAAGGTCATGCACGTCTGGGGGGTTCCTACGAAAATTTAATCGCTTTTGGAATAATTCAGAGATGCCCTAGACAAACAGGCATGCACTACTATTAGAGATCAAGAGGCTGTTCATCTGCTAGGTACAGCGTGATATCAAAGAATGTTGTGTCCCCATTAATAATATATAATTCATTAGGGTGGCGGTCCCACTCCAGCGATGAAGAGACGACATTTTTGGTGATATTCGTACGTCTACTTTGCCTCACTCGTTTAGTTTATAAATGTAGTTTTAATATCTTTGTAAAGCTTATTTTCTCTGCTTTCGAATGACGCATTTGGTTTATAAATAGCTACAAAGATGTTTAAGCTGTAAAGAAAAACGCAAAGGTAAGAAACGGCTTTTCAACTTTACTTGTCTCGGAAAATGCAAAATTGTGCAAAATCTTTTGCACCTAGAGAAAGAACCGTTCGAGACGTTTAGAGATTAGATGTTAATGAGCGAAGTTAAGCATTTTTATTAGTGTGTATCACTAGTTTATTAGCCACGTGCCTATGAAAAGTGTATGAAACAGGTAATTATATATACAATAATTTTAAAGATACCATTCTGCTAGAATGCATATCTGCAAACTCATAAGCAGAAATAAAGAACAACTGACACGCGAGATTGTAGAAGACAGAAAGATAAGGGAACTCAAAGAAGAATGTGTAAGCGATCCTTCGATATCACTCTCGACAAATGAGATAGAGTTCTTGGGAAAATAGAAACATGTTAATTTGTGCTACGAACTAAAAATAAGCAAGGACGACTGTTCACTGAAGTTCAGCTAATTATAGCTATATTATATTTGTAATAACGTTTGATAAAGGAAATTTCTGTTGACCTCAAGAGCTGGCAGTTTACACTCCAGTCAAGGAGTGTTCCGGTCCCTACTACATCTATGGCATCAACAATAGGGAGCTTTAGAATATGGGACCCTACCACTCAGGGGCATAGGGGAATAGCGCGGCAACAAAGCGCACGCGCTGAGTGATGTGATGAACAGGCGAGGGTTGAGGTAATTATATATTGACCATGCGCACTTGCCCCCCCCCCCCCCCCCCCGCTATTACTCTATACCCCTTACAGATAGGGTCGCCGTAATCTAAAGCCCCTAATGATCACATGATTGCACACAGTGCTCACAGTGCTAAAGACGAGGATCAAAAGAACACAAGAAAGGCGCCGACTTCAACTAAGGTTCATTGAGGAAGCCTGCAGAAATATATGCCATTCGCTTTTCCTTTTCACTGGTACTAAAATTGCAATGTGCAATCATGTTGACACCTTGTTTTATTTTTATTCAGTCAAGCTAGCCTACTGCAGTCCTGTCCAACGTTACTCCTGTCCAACCCCCTCACGCTCGGCGGGGAGGAGCAATCGGGTTCGTGGCTCCATGGTGGAAACTATACTTCGCCTCACAAGATATCTGCAGCACTGGGAAAAGCAGAAGAGCCCTTGTAATTGTGCTCCTATGTGCCTCTCGCCCCTGCGCGCTATAACAGAGAGCTGTGCTCCTACTGTCACCCGCCAATTTGCGGGGCGAGAGGCGCGTAGAACACAATTGCCTATTGTAGTGCGAGTGATCCTGATTGTACTGGGATGCATCTGCCTTTTGCAGTGCTGCAGACATATCTTGTGAGACAAAGTATAGGCAGTAGAGGGAAGGCTCTTGTCCCATCTCGGGGCGTGTATTGTTCGAAGTAGCCGTGCTGTGGGGTGAAGAGGGAGTTGAATGAGGCAGCCCACGCTGCGCAGGAGTGGGACAAAAACCCACCCCTTCTCTGCCTGGACGCCGCTGTGGAGCCACAAAAATCTGAAAGCCCACCCATCAACAAAAAAAAAAAAAAAGAAAAAAAAAAGCCTTCAGGCAGCGCAGGTCAAGAGGGCTGGGTACTCAATTCCTTAGTCATGAATTATAGTGGCGTAGCCTGGCGGCAGAATCTGAACTACCCTCAAGATGGCGATCATGGAACCGCCACTTTAATGAAACGTCACTCGTCGGTGCGCACACTCCCAAACACTGCCATCATCGTATCCGGAACCCAACTACTATAGTGCAGAAGGGGGTGGTGTTTTGGTGTTCAGCTTTCGTTGTGTTAAATATGCGGTTCGAGTGCCGAGCTTGACGATTCCATTGGCCATGTCGAGGCCCGTTCCACTCAGGAGAGAAGTGCTGGCGAGTGATGGCGGCACGGAGTTGGAGGATGAAGACGGTTTATTTACATCTTTGATGTATGAGGAAAGAACCAGAACTAGAACAAGAATCAGAACCGAGAACGCCAATGCCCGGACACACTCACAGTTTTATAGCGTCCGTCTTCCCCAGGATCCGTAGGTGAAGGGCGGGCTCGATCGTAGTAGAGGGAATGTCTTGATCACTGCACTATCATGCACTTGCAACCATTCTCACTTTTGGTGACACGCCGTCCCGAAGAGTTATAGGACTTGGTGGCGAAGAGGAAGCCGTTGTGGCGGTAAAGACGGCTGCTCCAGAGGCACCCATGTCTTCCGGGGCTCATGTTCTGGGCCCACACCAGCGTGAAAGGAGCCGACGCGCGTCGTCGGCAAGAGCAGGGAGAAATGTAGCCTGGAGCGATCCTTTTATCCCTTCGCTCGGCTCCCCTGAAGAGGAATGCCCGTGCGGCCGCCTTGAGGGTATCGACTAATGCAGTGCCACTTGCACCTTTTCTGTTTTCCAGTCAGATGATCAGATGATGATCAAGAGGAGAATTATATTTATAAAAGAAAAATAGTACACATTGGCAAACCGTAAATTACAGAAGCTTGCTAACCGTAGTCGATGACCGGCCAAACAACTCCGCGTTCCTCTTCAACTCTTGCCATATGGCTGCTTTAAGTCGCGTGTCACAGTCCCCGTTGACCACTTCATCTCTTTTAGTCGGGATGACACCACTTGCCTCGGTGGTATCGGCAGCTCCCGTGGCCGACTCGTTGCCGCCATTCCTAACAGGTCCTCTGCGGCAAATTGGATTGTTAAAACGTTTATTTGGGGCCTGCAGTAGAACGCGCGCTCCGGACGGGGCCTACGTCGTCCTCTGGGCACCGCGCCGCGCGGCCTGGGTCCCCGCTCGCCGTTGCCGGCTCACTGGTTCCCTGCCGGGCCAGCGCCTTGATGACCTGCTGGACGGCCCAGAGTTGTTCCTTTTGATTGTCGCTCCCTGCGGCTGCTTCCAGTCGCGGCGGGATCCTCCCAGACTTAGCTCTTCCTGGTACTTGTTGCAATTCCACAGAATGTGTGCGAAGACGGCCGTCTCCGTTCGGCAGACTGCATTTGTCTGTCGGGTGCGTCTCGGGATACATTCTGTGCATCAGCGACGGGCTGAGGAGTGAGCCCGTCTGTAGCTGTCTGAATAAAACGGTTTGCTCTCGACTGAGCCCCGAGCAAAGGGGTGGAAGAGTTCTGCGAGGTAGGCGGAACGCCTTGGTTATTTCGTTGTAGTCGGTCATTTGGTCCTTGGTGCTGAACCACAGCGGCCAGTCGACCGGGGCGCGGTCCGTTAGCGCGCGCGCCTCGGCGTGTGCTGTCTCGTTGTGGTTGGCGTTGCGGCCTCACGCCTCGCCCGCGTGCGCCGGGAACAACTTGATTCTCACTTGTTTGCTGCCATCGTCGTTCTTGGTTGCCTGCAGTATGCGCACCGCTTCCTTCGCTATCCTGCCTTTGGCGTAATTTCTCACCGCCTGCCTCGAGTCGCATATAGCACTGCGTGTGGCAGTCGCGGTCGGCGATGGCCACCTCCTCCGCTTGCTCTGCCTTGGTGCATCTCGTGCTGGCGGTCGTGCGAACGGTGCCGGCAGAGAAAATCTCGATCGGCCAGTGGTCCCTCTCGCCGAAGAGAGTAGGCTTGTGCTCACGTTGATTGCCTGGCTTGAAGGAGCGTCTCCATGCTGGCAACAGCACCCCAAATTCCAACCAGCAGCAATAAAGGAAAGCATGGGTCAAATTTTCCACAGAACAGAGCACTGACACACGCGAAAGCGCCCGGAATCCACTGTGGATCCACCAGACTTTCTGATAAATGAAACATAAAATTCCTAAATTTTGACCCCCTCAATTTTGCCCGAATTTCGAGTCAGAGCAAGCTTCCATGTCGCAGATGAGGCCACCAAAAACAAGATCTGCAGGCCGTATACAAAAAGGTGAGTGGGTGTTCCACGAAGATTAGAAATCAAAACAAATTTTCCACACCGCTCACATCTTCTTACAATCACCATAAACGGAACAGCACATTTTTACTGGATGTTCAGGTTGACCTTGGAGCGCTCACAGAAGAAGCAATGCTCGAAAGTGATGACTGGACAGCGGAAATCTCCGACCGGCAAGCTTGTTCCTCAAACTTTGCCGATTCGAATATTCAACAAGAGCACGCAGTTATGCAATTGCCAGCTGTATACGCACCTGAGGCTTATGAGTACCCAAAAATGTAACTAGTACTGAACAACTCTGTGCTTAAAACTGCGTTTAAACTTTGTCACTGTCATAATTCAATTCGAGACCTTTCCGCACACGTTTGTGTATCACGAAACTTGGCAGCTTTGCCGTAACTGACAACTAAATTTGAGGCTGAAAGGTGCAGTTGCCCTTATAACATTCTGCTGCAAAACTCAAATGTCCGAAAAATTTCAAACCACTAGCGCAAAACGTAGCTTTCATCCCGTTGCCCGATCCTACAAGAAAAAAAAAAAGAAAAAAAAAAGGAAAACTACGCGGGGAGACAGGTTACTCTTTAAGGTGTCCCCTGCGGGGCCGCAGCCTGCCTCTTTGTGCCTGTGTCGAAGCTTGAAGAAAAGCGTCGCGACACGTCCCTGCTTGATCGTCCTCTCCCTGCGCACTCGCTGAGACATGCATACTTTTACCTAGCTGTGAATGAAGTCGAAAAGCAGAGCCGAGCAATGCAGCGCGAGAAAAGAGTTTCCCGCCTCCCTTAATGCGTTTTTTCCATTACTGCTTTCGACAAAGCGGCTCAGCACGTGTTGTGGGCGAATCTCTCACGTGGGGAACTTGCGTAGGCATTTGTCCTTTTCCTCTTGAATTTTGTGCCCGTCTACTCAGAGTTCCTTCTGGATATCTCAGGCTACATTACCTGCGATCCCAGTGGCTTTGTTTCTGTACGGCATCTTTTTACTCCTTCGGGGCCTCCCATATATTCAGGGACTTCGCGCGGTGTGGTCCATAAAAGCGCTTTTCTTTGTCCGTTGCCTCGGCTACCGATGGAACCTCTCGGAAACGTCGCCTGATCATGATCCGCTTTCGCGCTGTTCCGGGGCGACCCGCGGGAAACGTTTTGCCTTGAGCGTCCAGCATTCCTGTTACTACGGTTATCCCGCAGTCATCCGAGAGTGCAAATTTGGAGCCTGAAACTTGGTCTGTTTCAATCTAGCACCAGCTCTCTTGCATGCCTACAGTTTTCCGTGTGTGTTTCGCGAGCAAAAGCAGCTTCCTGCGGTTTTTTACCCACACGGCGTGAATCTTCATCCTGTACCGAAATAGCCTCTATGCTCCCGGAGCGCAACGTCATCTCTTCTGAATTGCCAGGCTGAACTTCACACTTTGAAGATCCAGTGTGCACTTTTGGTTGGCAACCGTACTCATCGACTCCTACTCCACAGTCCTCCACAATTAGCTGTTCTGGCCTCTGTAGCTTAACTAGCACGTGGCCTCTCGTTAGTAGCCGTATTGCCCAGATTTGGCACGCTCTTGCTGCCTAATTCCTCTATTGTCTCACACTGACTAGGAGTTGCCAACTTAGTGCCCATTGAGAATTGTCCTTCACTCTTATTGCACTATACCGCACGCGTCGCACGATCAGAACATGCTCTCCTGTGCTTGATACACAATGCGAATGTTTTTTTTTTCAGATTTTAAAATGACCCCACTCCTCTTTTCAGTGACCATTAGCACTGCTAACTCAAGACGGGCTTTTCTTTAATTTGAGCGAGTTGTGCACTTTTACCCTTCTCGTGGCTGCGTGCCTTCTATCTCTGGAAGCCCACGCGCACTGTGGGCACGCCGCTTTCCGGGCTCACTAATGATGCTCTCGTAGACATCGACCTTTTCACGACCCTGGGAGAAACCAGCTTGACTGGGCTATGAAGCATGCGTGGGAGGAGAATCCGGAGCTTTTTCCTGTGCTATGAGCACAGCCCAGTCTCCAACATGGCAGCATCCTTTGGCCAATTAAAAAGGTGTATAGACCAACTCCAGAGTATCGACCGAACGTCTCCATATCTTAGGGTTATGCAGCTCTATTCCCTGAGTTATGTTCTTGGCCGTTTGCTCATTATTCTGGTTGCCTTTCAGCTCAACTGACTCCCATGTGTCACAAATCCTGTGGTGGCCCCATTCTACCATACTTTCCATACTTTGTGTACACTTTCCAAGGCTGCCCAGAACCTCAGATTCCATAGCTGTACATTTGAGCACCTCTACTCTCTTTCCTATGCCCCTGATGATTGAATGCTCACACCAAATTCTTTTTGAAGTTGTCACAATTATCCAACATTGTGTTACGTGCCACTTTCCTTCAGACTGGGGTCACTCTTTCCCATTTTACAGCTTTCTGTCCGCTGCACACTTGCACGGGATCCCCTATCCTGTACACTTTCCAGACTGCCCAGAACCTCAGATTCCATAGCTGTACATTTGAGCACCTCTACTCTCTTTCCCATGCCCCTGATGATTATATGCTCACACTAAATTCTTTCTGAAGTTGTCGCAATTATCCAACATTGTGTCACGTGCCACTGTCCTTCGGACTGGGGTCACACTTTCCCATTTTACAGCTTTCTGTCCGCTGCACACTTGCACGGGATCCCCTATCCTGTACACTTTCCAGACTGCCCAGAACCTCAGATTCCATAGCTGTACATTTGAGCACCTCTACTCTCTTTCCCATGCCCCTGATGATTATATGCTCACACTAAATTCTTTCTGAAGTTGTCGCAATTATCCAACATTGTGTCACGTGCCACTTTCCTTCGGACTGGGGTCACACTTTCCCATTTTACAGCTTTCTGTCCGCTGCACACTTGCACGGGATCCCCTATCCTGTACACTTTCAAGACTGCCCAGAACCTCAGATTCCATAGCTGTACATTTGAGCACCTCTACTCTCTTTCCCATGCCCCTGATGATTATATGCTCACACTAAATTCTTTCTGAAGTTGTCGCAATTATCCAACATTGTGTCACGTGCCACTGTCCTTCGGACTGGGGTCACACTTTCCCATTTTACAGCTTTCTGTCCGCTGCACACTTGCACGGGATCCCCTATCCTGTACACTTTCCAGACTGCCCAGAACCTCAGATTCCATAGCTGTACATTTGAGCACCTCTACTCTCTTTCCCATGCCCCTGATGATTATATGCTCACACTAAATTCTTTCTGAAGTTGTCGCAATTATCCAACATTGTGTCACGTGCCACTTTCCTTCGGACTGGGGTCACACTTTCCCATTTTACAGCTTTCTGTCCGCTGCACACTTGCACGGGATCCCCTATCCTGTACACTTTCAAGACTGCCCAGAACCTCAGATTCCATAGCTGTACATTTGAGCACCTCTACTCTCTTTCCCATGCCCCTGATGATTATATGCTCACACTAAATTCTTTCTGAAGTTGTCGCAATTATCCAACATTGTGTCACGTGCCACTTTCCTTCGGACTGGGGTCACACTTTCCCATTTTACAGCTTTCTGTCCGCTGCACACTTGTACGGGATCCCCTATTCTGTACACTTTCCAAGGCTGCCCAGAACCTCAGATTCCATAGCTGTACATTAGAGCACCTCTACTCTCTTTCCCATGCCCCTGATGATTGAATGCTCACACTAAATTCTTTCTGAAGTTGTCGCAATTATCCAACATTGTATCACGTGCCACTTTCCTTCGGACTGGGGTCATACTTTCCCATTTTACAGCTTTCTGCCCGCTGCACACTTGCACGGAATCCCCTATCCTGTACACTTTCCAAGGCTACCCAGAACCTCAGATTCCATAGCTGTACATTAGAGCACCTCTACTCTCTTTCCCATGCCCCTGATGATTGGATGCTCACACTAAATTCTTTCTGAAGTTGTCGCAATTATCCAACATTGTGTCACGTGCCACTTTCCTTTGGACTGGAGTCACACTTTCCCATTTTACAGCTTTCTGTCCGCTGCACACTTGTACGGGATCCGCTATTCTGTACACTTTCCAAGGCTGCCCAGAACCTCAGATTCCATAGCTGTACATTTTAGTGCCTCTACTCTCTTTCCCATGCCCCTGATGATTGGATGCTCACACTAAATTCTTTCTGAAGTTGTCACAATTATCCAACATTGTGTCACGTGCCACTTTCCTTCGGACTGGGGTCACACTTTCCCATTTTACAGCTTTCTGTCTGCTGCACACTTGCACGGGATCCCCTATCCTGTACACTTTCCAAGGCTGCCCAGAACCTCAGATTCCATAGCTGTACATTTGAGCACCTCAACTCTCTTTCCTATGCCCCCGATGATTGAATGCTCAGACTAAATTCTTTCTGAAGTTGTCGCAATTATCCAACAATGTGTCACGTGCCACTTTCCTTTGGACTGGGGTCACACTTTCCCATTTTACAGCTTTCTGTCCGCTGCACACTTGTACGGGATCCGCTATTCTGTACACTTTCCAAGGCTGCCCAGAACCTCAGATTCCATAGCTGTACATTTTAGTGCCTCTACTCTCTTTCCCATGCCCCTGATGATTGGATGCTCACACTAAATTCTTTCTGAAGTTGTCACAATTATCCAACATTGTGTCACGTGCCACTTTCCTTCGGACTGGGGTCACACTTTCCCATTTTACAGCTTTCTGTCTGCTGCACACTTGCACGGGATCCCCTATCCTGTACACTTTCCAAGGCTGCCCAGAACCTCAGATTCCATAGCTGTACATTTGAGCACCTCAACTCTCTTTCCTATGCCCCCGATGATTGAATGCTCAGACTAAATTCTTTCTGAAGTTGTCGCAATTATCCAACAATGTGTCACGTGCCACTTTCCTTCGGACTGGGGTCACACTTTCCCATTTTACAGCTTTCTGTCCGCTGCACACTTGTACGGGATCTCCTATCCTATACACTTTCCAAGGCTGCCCAGAACCTCAGATTCCATAGCTGAACATTTGAGCACCTCTACTCTCTTTCCTATGCCCCTGATGATTGAATGCTCACACTAAATTCTTTCTGAAGTTGTCGAAATTATCCAACATTGTGTTACGTGCCACTTTCCTTCGGGTTGGGGTCACACTTTCCTATTTTACAGCTTTCTATCCACTGCACACTTGCACGGGATCCCCTATCCTGTCAACGTGGCGACTAAGCTGGTCAACTATTTCTTTTTCCCCTACCACATCTCTCCGTAGAGTTCTCGCTTTCCTTTTCCGTTTGAAACGATTAGGTGCTCTTTTCTTATTCACAAGCTTTTAAAGCTGGTAACTCGCTGACGGATTTAAGCAGAGAGGGTCTCAACCAAACCGTGGTCATATCATGCTTCCCTCTAGCATCGCAGTGTGTCCTTCAATTTTGGTGCTTAGTTTTAACTTTGAAGTGCCGCAGTTGAGTAGTATTCCTTAACAAGTAGTCGTTCATCGCCTCACCTGATTGATCAAAACTAACTTTTTGTCTCCCTGTTTTCTGGTGCTGTAATTTCTCACCTTTTCCATCCTCCGAGGCTACAGCTCTGCAATTCTGGACTGCCCTTCGCTTCATCTCAGGTCTGAGTTCAAGCACCTCTAGTTCAACATATAGCCTCTCAAATTCTTTGCATTGCTTCGCAAACTTTGCTTCCCGTTCTTGTCTTTCCTCCGTTACTACCTTGCATTTTAGCTCTTCTTCTGCTTCTAGCCAGCGTTCATTCTCTTCTTTCTTTTTCCTAGAATCTCATTTGAGGAGTTCCCACGTCAGACTCTCTCTCTGTTTTGATGTCCTTGGAGTCAGCATGAGATGTACTTTTGAGCCGCTCACTAAAGTATTTCATATCTTGATGGGTGAAAGAGGTATGCTCCATCTCAGTCCCAGGACACTGTGGCACTATCTGGAATGAAGTTGGACTTCTTGACAAAATCAGCTCTAACAGCCCTAATATCACCACTTTTGGAATGTCTCATCTTCAGTGCTGCCAAACTATAGCCGCAGTAGGGCCGCCGCTCGAAGCTTATCACTTCCACGTGCACGCAACTGCACTGTAAGAAAGTTTTGTTGAAAAATACATTTTCTGGCAGCTGTCCTGCCAGAAATTTTACTGTTATGCTATGTTTTGTTTTCAATTTTGTTTTATCATTTCACATAATTTTCCTGTTTAGTATTAACAAAAATATTTGTGAATTTTGCAAAAATTGTGTTATGCTGTTTTCTGTTTTACTTCTTTTTTATAGGTTTACAGATTTTTCTGTTTGCAGATAAAAGAAAATATCTGTGATGTTTAGTTCTAAGTTTTCAGTCAACTGTTATTAAACATGCTTTTCTGTCTGTAGAAAACCGAAAAATTACCTAAAGTTTCATTTTCTGTTAACATGCTTTTTGAAATTTAACAGCATTCTCTTCTTTCCATGACTGCCACAAATTTTCTGTGAAGCTCCATTGTTTGTCATTTCACACATCTTATTTCTTCTGAGTAAAAACACACAAAGAATGTTAGGCAATGCTGCCAGCAATATTTGAACACAATTAAACATAGCAATACTTCTATTTGATGACTATCAATGGCTGCTCCCCTGCTCATATTCAAAATAAAAAATATGTATTATCAAATGATGTCATCACGACTGATATTCGACTATATGCTACTGTCTTCCAGTATCCAATAAATTAGGTTCAAGTTAGGTGGATGACTCCCCCCTCTAAAAAGCATATATGACCAGCCCACACTGGCTATGGCACAACAGGTTAAATAGATACAAAGTAAAGGAATAAAATATGTACAACAATGGCTTTTCTGTTATACATGACTATATGTGGCTCAATCAGTTTAGCACATTCAATGCAGCAAACAATAACTGTAAAAATAAAAATGATAATACAATAAAATAATAAACAGCCACAGAACATTGGGCAATGCTGCCAGCTATAGTAACATTTCAACACAATGGAACATATCAATGCTTCCATTCTATGACTACCAATGGATGCTCCCCTGTTAATATTCAAAAAATTAAAATGTGCATTATCAAATAACATCATCATGAATGACATTCTATTATGCTACTGTATTCCAGCATCCAATGAATTAGGTTCACGCTAGCTGGGTTACTCCCCATGCTGGCTATATGGTACAGCAGGTTAAATAGATAAAAAGTAAATGTATGCACTATGTACAACAATGGATTTTTTGCTGTATTTGACTGCGTGTGGCTTAGTTAGCTTAGCACTTCAGTGCTGCAACAATAACTGTAAAAATGCTGATACCTTACAGTCAATACTAATACAAATAATATGAGCCACTAAAATGCAACAGCAAGCAAATATAAATAAAGTGTACAGGGCGATTTAGGTTGCATTTAATAGCAATAGAATTGCAACAAAAAAGTGATTTACAAACAGTATTCCGTTTGTACTGCAAAAAAATAAATTAAAACACCAATTCAGATACAAGCCCCAGGATATAAGGCACATGCTACAAGCATTTTTAAATTATCACACTGTAACAATAAAACACTGACTTACCCCTTCCACGCCAAAAGCCTGTCTACAAACCACAGCGCGGTCAACATGTGTGTTGGGAGACAATAATGTAATGCGTACTATATTGACTGGCCCTGACACCCTTATCTTTCACAGCACTGCAAAACCTTATGAAATCAAACACAGATGCACCATTACCTGTTTGCTCGCACTTGAGGCTAATGGGACAAATAAAAAGAGTTAAAATTGTAAAATTTACAAAAGCTAAATTTCAAAGTCTTGCAGTGAGGCGATCAGGGCAGCAACTCTTAGAAAAATGTAGTGCTGTTTTTTCTTTGAGCGCTCCTTCTTTCTTCCTTGGCCAGGGTTCACACCTGCAATTGCCCTGATCAGCAAGGACAAAATATTTTCACACTTGATACAGTGGAAATATGAAGACTGCATTCAAGGAAAGAATAAAGCACTGCTTCCCTCCGCCAACACTATTTCTTAAAACATTTTTTTTTAAGGCAAAAGCCTTTAATGGCTCATGCTGTCATGGACAAAGTGTGTCCCGCTTTTGTGGCATTCTGATTGGCCGAGGTAGGATGCATTCCTGCCATCTGCAATGCCACACTTGAACGCGCACCAAGGAACACCACGCGACAGAAGCAATGGTGTACCGTCCAAATTTACACTTGCCAGAGAAAGTTTGATAGATACTGCACCTTTCCTTTCCTGTAAACCAATTATAGTTATATGTAGCACTGCAACGAATGCCAACAAGAGGCTATCGATGGGAGGCAAATGATAGGAGATGAAGGGTAGGCTTTTGCCATTCTCCTCTTAAGAGACATCTAAGACACTCTCTAATTTGTTTTTCATTTACAACCCAATTTTCAGATTCACAGTATATACCGGGTGTCCCAGCTAACTTGGACCATGGTTTTAAAAAATTTGATTTGCCCTAGCACAGTGAAACAAATTCAGAGATGTTCAGAGTGACCTATGCTAACCTCTAGTATTTTTTCGTTCATACAGTTGATTAATTCGTAAAGACTAATTAGTTATTTTTAATTATTGGCTTGAGAGAAAAAGTGTCAATGCAAAAGTTGTAGATCTTCGCGAAAAAAAGGTAGCCACGTACGTTGTGTCCGTCAAATGGATGGATGGATGGAATGGTGGAATGGATGGAAGGATGGAATATAGGAGCGTCCCCTTTAAACGGGGTGGTAGCAGTAGCTATCATGCTCATGCTCACCAGGTGTAGTCAAACTACACCTGGTGCAATAAAAAAAGAAACTTCCTTGTGACTGCGGTGTCACATTAAAGCCTCGAGACGCGTCCGAGATAACAAAACCTGCTTTCCTAGGCCATGCTCTCTACAATGAAGCTGGTTGTACGCACTTGGCGGCTAATCTTTTCCATTCAGAACATCTGATGGCATCTGCAATCACTTGTGTGAACCTCAAATACCGCATTAAGTCCGTCAGGTTAGGTGTGGAACCACCATTCAGAATGAAGCAGCTGGCCAACCCAGAATATATCCTACAGTGCATAGAACAAGAGGAAAGCAATGCTTATCTAGCAACACAAAAACTATGAGGAGCATTTTGTACCCTGTTGTTGTCCTCTGGTACATAGGAATCCATGTGCCTTGATATACACTGGCCAAAGGGGCATATGCTTGAACTCGAAGCTTTTAAGAATAAAATTATTTTGAGAGATAAACATTCCCACCTCTTGGATCATTGCCATTCTTGCAATCATTCTCCTATTTTTGATGAAACCAATGAGCGTGCAAGTAGTATAAGCATGTCATAGCTGAAAAGCAGGAGGAATGAACATGAATTAGCCCTTTACTGTACTCACTGACTGAGAAGTGAAAGTCCTTGATAGCTTGCACATTTATGGTTTTCATTACTAGTCAAATTTATATGTAATTGAGATCACAACATTTTTTTTTTCTTATGCGCTTTTGTAGCAACAAAAAGTTCTGAGTGCTCTGTGCAGATATGTTTTTCCTTGTGTTGCATAATTTATGTAAGCTTTGCCAACAATTGTCCTGTTTTTTATTCTAATACAGCATAATGAAACATTGGCTGCATCACAACACAATATTCACTAAAGCGAAGACAGGAAAGGGTACAATGCTCACCCTCCTTCATAAGAAGAAAACAACAAAGGAACATGTTTACAGATGCTACTGTTAGCAGTTTTACTTTTTGAGTTTAAAAAAGAAATAGTGATAAATGTACATTGAACTATATTTTTACAATCCAGTTTTAATTGAAAAAAAAAAAGTCAGTGTCTTCGGTGACTGCATAAGTTACACTGAATCAAAATTCAAAAATAAAAGCATGGAAGCTGAGGGTTTGGTAGGATGATTGTAATGTTTCATTAAGTAGGGAAGTTGCACATTTTGAGGTACTGCTTCTCTATTCCTTACAAAGCTCTGCACACAGACATAGAGGTTCCACCGCCCTGTAGTCTGTAAGCAAAGTGCCCTTAGTTCACTGTCACCCCAAAAGTCAAACTTTCAAGTTTCTTCACTCCATGCACAATACGTGGCATAAAGCTGTTCATGAGCATCTTGGCAAAGCACCACATTCAAGCAGCCAGGCTGCTCTAGTCCAAGTTCTATGGATCTTGTCAGTACACGATGCTCTTCTTAATTTCGCAACCTTGTGATACAACCCGATTTTACGAAGCAGACTTCTTATGCCACTTTAGACTGCCAGCTTGTTTCGGCAATTTCATCTCTGCTACATTTTTATGGAGGCAATAACACCCCTAAGCTTCTACCAATGCAGCTTTAAATGTGGGCACATAACTCCATTGCATGCTGTGATTTGGGGAGGGGGGCAACTGCCTTTTTTGCACCTCACTGAAGACGCCCATGGCAGCAGCCAGGCAGTATAGCAGCCTCAGCCACATTACATTCTATAACCTATTAGTTATTTGGGTGGAGCGAATCCTTTCTGTTTCCAAGATTGCTTTACTTATTATTATCAGCCTTGCTTATCAGATTGCTTTATTTATCAAGAGTCCTATGAAAAGCAATCAGCTACAGCTTCAGTCATTACCTCACCTTTGAGAAGTATAAAATTACAAAGATTATCCCAACTCAAACCGGTACTCACTGCTGTGTGACAACTCCAAGTAGAGGCCTGTGTCTTTGGGGAACAAAGCATTGAAAGCAAAGTGCGATAGAAACATGAGCTTGAAAGCCTGGTAGTTGTTGGTTGCATGAATTGCTGGCAGGGTGTCGATGCAAATGGCGAAGCTCATTGCAGTAAGAAAACTGCCTCCTGTACACCACAAAGGTAAAATCTGCAATAGTAGATCCTGCAGGTAACAATATACCTTTCTTTAGCAAGTTCAAGAATTAACATACAGTAAATGCAAAATTGGGCGACTTTTTTAACACTTTACAACTTTTCAGTTTAAAGACTGTGAGATAACTCAGTGCCGTGAGAGCATGTCGGTTGTATACAGCAAAGCAGACATTAAGTATATTACTGAGCTTAATGAATATACCATTGATTAACTAAAATCACATATTCAACCTTTTATTTTTGATCTTAAGGGCAAATGTTGTGAAACTGAAGGCCCTCAACATTGAAAATGAGCTCTTCGCCTTTAACACTTTCTCAATCAGCAACGTTACTCGAAATACTGAGAACAAAAAGTATGCATCTGAAAACCCGTTGAGTTATCTTTAACGCATTGCATATTTAGAAAATGTCGTCGCCGTGCGTTGTATTTGGGTGAATATTTTTGCAGGCCCTAGGGTGCGCAATCAAGTGACACGAGGGTGACGTCACGCACTCATATCTCGTGGAGTATTTTTTTTTTTTTTTCTTGAGAGAGGCGCGCTGCTCAGGAATGTGGAGTGAGCACTGATTCTGCATTCGTAATATTTTGCTTTCATTCTTTTTCTTCTGGTCGTTTGATGGTGTGGCTGGTATTCGAAATGACGCAGGGACTAGATTCATGAGCCTAATTCTTCGCAGCGCGCTGCAGGGATAGTGCGTTTGCTTTCCTCAATGTAATGAAAACGTGCAAGAGCATCAACCGTATGCGAGGCCGCAAATATATTGAGTACCTGCACAAGAGTTACATGCACACACGCGTGCCCACACACCTGCAGTTTATAGTGGCGGAAAAGAAATAACTGTCAAGAATGAGAGCATATTTTACAAGGGAGCGTAAACGTTGATGTTTAGAATTAAGCTGCGAAATTATACAAGGTGTTGCTTACCTTATGGACAGTTTTTTGTCACTGCAGTTGTTTCACATAAGAGGCGTAATTTAAGATATAAACGCGGTCGATTGAGCTAATTACACGCGCGCAGAAACAGTCCAATCTGCAGCTCGACCTCTGGCCACGAATCTCTCATGAAATTGAAAAAAAAAAAAAAAAAACTGCAAGCGGTTAAAAATCCCCGGTATAGTGATCCTTCCTAGGACCGGAAACGAGTTTGAAAACGCCGCGCTTCCTGACATCTCAAGTAGGCCAAAAGCGTACACCTCGAAGTTAAAAACTTCCCGCCTTTTTTGCCGTGCATTTTGTGATGTGGATTTCAGCACGCAATGAAAATTAGTACGTATTCATTTTTCAGCGGACTATGGCGTCCTTCCGTGATCACTATACGTACGGATGTTGTCTCCCACGTGCTATTTAGACCCAACGCAGCAGCCCAGGTCTTTACTAGCGATTAAAATGGACTCGGTGTTATAGGACTGTGTATATAAAATGCTAGTAAGAATATGCTCGACTCACCTTGCATGATAAACAGTTCAAGCGCCGAAAATTAATGATGAAGCGCGCTAGCTCATATCCGTGATCCGCGGCCATGACGCCATGCCGTGCCTTCCGAGACGGTCATGAGGGCGTAGGACCGCAGCCGTATACTGCTTCACAATTTGTGGCACTATAATACACGCAAAAACTGATTGAACTCTTCAAATATGAGATGTTATTTGTTTTGGGTTTCAAATGTTTTTAAAAATACGTTTTTTTTTTTGTAACTTAGGTGTCCACGTGACTAATCTTTCGCGGGTTTGTGAGGTTGCGGCACCAAAAACAGAAGCCACTGTCTTCCGTTACAGTGGTTAGCCACTGTAACAGAAGATTTCTGTTTTTTCCATGAACGTGTTTCTGTTGATGGCGCTTAGCAGATATTATCTGTACTCGAACGGAATTATGGAATTATTCCTTAGGAATGCCTATAATTTCACATGCATTTTTTACAGTGTGCATACTGCCGCTACCCGTCTTTCTTACTTGTTGTGGACGCGAGCCCCCTTCCCACACACGCCTTGCACACGCCCCGTGTGCGTGGAAGGCCGACCCGATCTCCGACCGCCATCGCCAGCTTTGCGGGACCTTCATCTACACTGTACCCTCATCCTCCTTGGGAAGAGGCACAGCTGATCGCACTGCCGGTGGTTGCACATATGGCACCCATTAGGGTGGCCGAAAACGAGCACCCAAGTGGCTCTTAAGCCCTTTTTTTTGACACTGACTGCGCAGTGCGAAACGCGGTGTTCCTATCTCGTCCGCTGATGCGATAAAGAGCGCCTGAGGAGGCGCTCAGGATTAACTCGGGCGGAGTTCTCAGAGCGTGTAAGCCAGAATCTTCCCTTTCCTCCTACTCCGAGTCTTCGGCATAGCAGCTAGTGTGATCTTTCATTTTAATGTTATTGTTAGAAGGCAAGCATGGGGGGGGGGGGGGGGGGGGGGGCGTTGCAGCGCATCTGGGGAAAGCATTTAACCAGCAGCGTGAACGTGGATGAAGCGGTGGAGTGCAGGAGGCAGGTGGGAAGGCAGCCTCCTGACGGGAGAGGGCTCGATACCCTTAACAGGAGAAAGAGAGTTGGCGTACTCTCTTATATAATTTGTATTGCTAGCAGGGTCCTGGGTTACAGGCTGAGGTCAACCTGCGGGGCCGTGCGCATCTAACATACTGAAAATGACCGCCCACGTTTCTAAGCTGAGTATGAGCTGGGGCTTCCTGCGTAGGCATGTAAAGCGGTTCTACTTTGGCTCTAACCGGTTTGGTCGATGAGCAAAAATAGCGCTAAGTTGTTCTTTTTGCACATTCATTTCTACTTCCAGGATGTGGGGACCTGCGCCACATATCTTTAGGGCCTGTGGCGCGCCACGCATTCAAAGGCCGCGCCACTTCCCAATACTCCCTGCGCGCTGCCTGTTTCCCCCTCCCCGCTCGTTCGGGGATAACCGGTCCCGCGCGAGGGGGCTATAAAGGAAGGCACGCGCTGCCGTCTCGCTCTCTTCGCTCCTGCTCTTGACTGCCGAGAAGACCCGCGGATCGCTGCCTGCCCGTCCAGACGACAATCCCGATGACCTCCCGCACCACCATGGACTTCCGGACGTGAGATTAAAGATGTTTGTTACACGGCCCGCCGTGTATTTGTCTTGCGCATCCCTCGGGCAGAGGAATCGCCCACAACTGGCGCCCAACGTGGGGCTTAATTAGCACCCATGTGGCCGCTGCCGGAGAGGGACCAGCCGGAACAGTCCCGCCATGCCTGCTGCTCCTCCCGTCACACGGACCAGCCGAGATGGCATCCCGCCAGAGCCAGGCGACAAGCCTCCATATTTTACGCCTACCCGGGCTCGGACATAGAGATGGCCCGGCTGTCGGCGGAGCCCGGGTCGGACGCTGAGGGGGGGGGGGGGGGGGGGGGGGAAGATGTGGGGACCTGCGCCACATATCTTTAGGGTCCGTGGCGCGCCGCGCATTCAAAGGCCGCGCCACTTCCCAATACTCCCTGCGCGCTGCCTGTTTCCCCCTCCCCGCTCG
Organism: Amblyomma maculatum; assembly: GCF_055883805.1. NCBI lineage: Eukaryota > Metazoa > Arthropoda > Arachnida > Ixodida > Ixodidae > Amblyomma > Amblyomma maculatum. Next base: position 21,186,038 of record NW_028146738.1, read on the forward strand.
TTCGGGGATAACCGGTCCAGCGCTAGGGGGCTATAAAGGAAGGCACGCGCCGCCGTCTCGCTCTCTTCGCTCCTGCTCTTGACTGCCGAGAAGACCCGCGGATCGCTGCCTGCCCGTCCAGACGACAACCCCGATGACCTCCCGCACCACCATGGACTCCCGGACGTGAGATTAAAGATGTTTCTTACACGGCCCGCTGTGTATTTGTCTTGCGCATCCCCCAGGCAGAGGAATCGCCCACAAGTTTTACTAAGTATACATTTTATGCTGTAAATATATGCTCTGCTGTGACCATCACTTTCAAATACACCTCCTGGTTTTCTTCTACGCCGAACTATATGACAGGAAGGGTTTAGAAACTTTCCGACGAAAGAAACGAACATCATAAATTCTTCTGCCGTCAAATGCAGTGGTCTCACCTTGTTACAGGGGACTATAAACATCTCAGGTATTCATGGAAGGTTCGTTCATGTAAATGTCACGGCAGTGCGAGATAATGCTTGTGGGCAATTCCTCTATCCGAGGAAGACGCAAGACAAGCACGCAGCGGGCCCGTGAAACAAATATCTTTATCTCACAGATCAAGCAGGTCCGTCAAAGCAGGTCCGGATATCTGGGGTCATGGTCGGGAGCCAGCAGCAGTAACCCCCGAACTGAATAGCACTGAAGACGATGCCGGCCAAGAAGAGAGAGAGGCGACGGGCCGACGGCGTGCGCCCCGAGCAGGGACCGGTTATCCCCTTGGCAGGAGAGGGAAAGGGGCAGTGGGGCAGCGCACAGGGAGTGCCGGGAAGCGGCGCGCCCTTCAAATGTGGCTGGCGTGCTGCGCTGCCTGGTGCGTGGAGCAGGACCCCACCTGCTTACTCTTATGTGATGTAAAATCCCCCGCCTAAGTCTACATATGTCAATACGGGTTCAGTCCCACAAACATTTGTGAGGCTTGCGCTGATATTGAAACTATTGAAAATTTCCTTCTCGCTTGCAGAAGGTTTTCACATCAAAGAAGGTGACGTTTAGAAATTCCAAAGACACAAGTGGGATTTACTTTGTCGGTCCCGCTTCTCTGCTTCAGTGCGAGTGCAAGAGGATTTGCGTTGCCTCAGATTTGTCAGTATTTAAATTTGTGTTCCACATTTCCAATTTTCCTACGTCTACTCCAGTTACAATGTTCACAAACTTTCCTCAGTATTTTTTTCCTTTCATTGATTATGATCTTAAATCCAAACTTTTGTTTAGTCGATAATTAAGTTATAACGCTAATGCAGCATCTACAGTATATTTGCCTGTATACATTGAACCCTGGCCAATTCGTATTTTTGGGCTTGTGCCATATATACCAAGGCAGAAGAAGAAGAAGGAGGAGGCGAACGATGTTCTCGCGCATTTTATTCGAATGACTGCTAGGCTTCGTCACATCGGCAACTTCTTCGAATGATGCGCCTTCAGTGGACGCCACCGACATCCAACAGTCAGTGAGCACCAACGATTCGTCCAAGCGGGACATGTGAAGGAAACCTGGTTCCTCGGGAATTACGGCAAGGTCAGACCTCTTCGGACCGAATTTTCCCCTGGATACCGGTATGGACCGCAATGAGGGTCGTTACTCATGGCGCTGGAGCCTCGCACGCTTGTTACGTGGCCTCGAAAGCGAGCGCTGCTGCTCGTCATCCGCACTGACAGCATGCTGGCTCATCGACCACCTATCTTCCTGGAACGAGGCTTTACGCGTACATTGGCTGGCCTTGACAGAATTTGAGCCGGGAAAACTGTGTCTGCGCTCTGACGACAGCCGAGATGACTACGGGGCCAGCTACTGTAGTGGTGGAAGTCCCAACGATGGCTCCTTTCTTATGGCATGGCTGCCGAGGCAACACCAGTGCATCCGTGAGATTTGGGTGTCCAACGAGACGCACTTAAAGCGACTGTCTTTCATATCGTCTTCCATCTCTGGGCGAGCGCCCAATCTGCAATGCGTGCGGCTGCATCCCTGCATCATGCTTCTAGCTGAACGCGCATTCCTAGAAGCATTTGGCCCGCCACAGTACTTAGCTCACTTGAACCTCACGAACATTGCAATCAGCGATGGCTTCGCAGCCATTGTGGCCGAAGTGCTACGAAGAAACTCACGAACTCTCCAAAGCGTGAGCCTTATCGGAAACGGCCTGTCTCTAAAATCTGCCGGCACCTTGTTCCTCGCGCTTGTCACATGTGAACGGCTCACGAACATAAGCTTCCAGGACAGCAGCGAGTATTCTGCATGCGACATTATGACAGAGTTCTTCCGGAGCGCCAGGTTTATTGAAAGGATCTCCTTGGTGGCTCTCTGCGCAGCTGGTACGAGGTGCAAGCACTTTGTGAATAGCCACAATGTTTGCCCACACTGCTTGAGAGATCTATTTGCTGCACTAGAAGGTCTCCTATTTTTTCAGCACCTGGCTCTTGAAGCTATATCAATTGGCAACACCATGGGAGATGCATTGGTCAAATTACTGAGACATCATGCATTTAAAACTCTTTCGCTGTCAAAATGCAGTTATGACAACCGCGGGAGCGTTGCACATGCAAATGCTATATCTGTGAACTGCAGGTTGGAGCAGCTCGACATGCAGAGTTCATTTCTTGAAGCTGAAATCGTCAGCAATATGTGCGGGGCCCTTCCTTCCAATACTGCTCTGAGAAGCGTCGTGTTGTCGGAGATCAGTAGCACATCTCCTATTTTTGAGAAAGAAAATATCCGACCCTAGGACTGCTCAGGGCCGAATGTCCTGGTCGTGTCGAGTTTTCGCTCTTACTTCAGTACCCGTCGATCCCGTCCAGTACACTGAAACAAGCCATTGGATGCGCAACCACGATAAAGATCATGCACAGCGGGTTCAGCGAAAATACCCTGTACTCCGTGTATGAATCGCTGGCGCTTAACCACTCACTCAAGTCACTCTACATTGCTTGGATGAATGGTGGCAATGATAATGAAGACAACTCACCGGAAACTCTCATCAATGTGATATGTTCGACACTCAAAGTATGCAGGCGCTTGCAGACCTTCCAGTTTGAGGTGCACATGGTTGACAAAAATGATGAGATGGCACTTGTCGAGATGCTTGGTGCTCTTCAGCAAAATCAGTGTCTTAGGAAACTTTCGTTAGGCACCTCTCGACTGACCCTCCGCACTGCTCAGTCACTGTCTGCTCTAGTCGCGCTATGCAAGAGGACGATGGTTGACCTGCACATCTTTAGCGAGGACACCTCTGACGCTGTCCTTCGTGTCCTTCACGACATGATTACTGAAAATGTGTTCTTATCACGAATTACTCTTGGGTGCCACACCTGGAAAGGCATGGCACAGGCTAGTGCTGCTTTGGACGATGCAAAGGAGCACAACCAAGGACTTCTAAACAAAGCTGCGTGGTTTGTGATGAGCTTTGAGTCAGCCGCGTCTTTCCATCACTGTGCGGCTGCTTTCGACGAACTGAGTGGCACGGCAGTGCTCCGGGAACACCTAGTGGCATTGTCGGGGAAATCCGAGTTGCAGGTGTCCTTCGACGTGAACAGGGCGAGGTGCTATCTACAGGAGAAGTACTTTGTCCTTACGGGCGTGGTGTACAAGGCGGTTGTCTGCGAGGCTGGCGATGGTAGCATGCAACTGGATGGGCTCAATGCAAACTGCTGGCGTGCTATAGCCCAGTACCTCAAACTTAGCGATGTGATTACATAGGTGCAAAGGTGTCACCTGGACATTTGGAGGCCCTTTTCGTCAGTGTATGCATGTGCGTGTCTTTTGAGGATACATTTCACCTTGCAATGCACAATGAAAAAGTTTAAAACTATGGTCTGCACTCGTTTCGTTGCCACGCCTTTCGTACCGTAGAGTAGGATGATGGCCAAAGGATTACCGACCGACAGACCACGCACGCATGCATGCACGCAAGAATATGTGTATGTATGTGTATGTGTGTGCGCGTGTTGTGTTCGGTAGTTTTTTGGTTGCCCACTAGCATACCTGTTAGCGCGTGTAGAGCCGCGTGCGCACGCGCGTTTGTGTGAAGCATATGTGCGGTCAAAGCGCGTAAGGTCACCTGCCACCCTCTGGGCTTGGTAGGTGGCAGGTGGCCTTACGCGCTTTGACCGCACATAAGAACAGAGAACGCCAATGCCCGGACACACTCACAGTTTTATAGCGTTCGTCTTCCCCCGGATCCGTAGGTGAAGGGCGGGCTCGTAGTCGAGGTAATATCTTGATCACTGCACTATCATGCACTTGCAACCATTCTCACTTTTGGTGACACGCCGTCCCGAAGAGTTATAGGACTTGGTGGCGAAGAGGAAGCCGTTGTGGCGGTAAAGACGGCTGCTCCAGAGGCACCCATGTCTTCCGGGCCTCTTGTTCTGAGAACACACCAACGTGAAAAGAGCCGACACGAGCTGTCGGCAAGAGCAGGGAGAAATGTAGCCTGGAGCGATCCTTTTATCCCTTCGCTCGGGTCCCCTGAAGAGGAATGCCCGCGCGGCCGCATTGAGGGTATCGACTAATGCAGTGCCACTTGCACCTTTTCTGTTTTCCACAGTCAGCTTGCCAACCGTAGTCGATGACCGGCCAAACAACTCCGCGTTCCTCTCAGGCTCTTGTCATATGGCTGCTTCAAGTCACGTCTCGCCGTTACCGTTGACCACTTCATCTCTTTTAGTCGGGATGAGACCACTTGCCTCGGTGGTACAAAGCGGCAGCTCCCGTGGCCGACTCGCTGCCGCCATTCCTAACAGCTCCTCTGCGGCAGAGAAAATCTCGATCGGCCACTGGTCCCTATCTCTCGCCGAAGAGAGGTGAGCCTGTGGTCACCTTGATTGCCTGGCTTGAAGGAGAGCGTCTCCACTGGCAACAGCACTCAAAATTCCAACCAGCAGCAATAAAGGAAAGCATGGGTCAAATTTTCCACAGAACAGAGCACTGACACACGCGAAAGCGCCCGGAATCCACTCTGGATCCACCAGACTTTCTGATAAATGAAACATAAAATTTCTAAATTTTGACCCCCTCAATTTTGCCCGAATTTCGAGTCAGAGCAAGCTTCCATATCGCAGATGAGGCCACCAAAAACAATATCTGCAGGCCGTATACAAAAAGGTGAGTGGGTGTTCAACGAAGCTTAGGAATCAAAAGAAATTTTCAACACCGCTCACATCTTCTTACAATCACCATAAACGGAACAGCACATTTTTACTGAACGTTCAGGTCGACCTTGAAGCGCTCACCGAAGAAGCAATATGCTCGGGAGTGAGATGACTGGAAAGCGGAAATCTCCGACCGGCAAGCTTGTTCCTCAAACTTTGCCGATTCCAATATTCAACAAGAGCAGTTCTGCAATTGCCAGCTGTATATGCACCTGAGGCTTACGAGTACCCAAAAATGTAACTAATACTGAACAACTCTGTGCTTCAAACTGCGTTTAAACTTTGTCACTGTCATAATTCAATTCGAGACCTTTCCGCACACGTTTGTCTATCACGAAACTTGGCAGCTTTGCCGTAACTGACAACTAAATTTGAGGCTGAAAGGTGCAGTTGCCCTTATAACATTCTGCTGCAAAACTCAAACGTCCGAAAATTTTCAAACCACTAGCGCAAAACACAGCTTTTATCCCGTTGCCCGATCCGGCAAGCAAAAAAAAAAAAAAGCATAAAAGCAACTACCTATAGAAACACTACGCGGGGGAGATAGGTTACTAGAGAGATTTAGCTTACCGGAGACGTATTACGTCTCCCGGAGACGTACAGACGTAGACGTATCGGACGCCTACTGCGCATGCGTGAAAATTGATGTAGACGTATTCGGCTGACACCGGGCAAAACACGTTTTAGCTGTACGTATCGCCCATACGTAAGACGTAGCGCTAGACGTACATGCAGATGATGATGATGGCTATCCAATAAAAAAAAGAGAAGCTATTTCTAATAAATGCTTCAAATAATGTCACAAAAACGTCACATGCAGATCCCCCGAAGTCATCATGTTGATGTGTTAGCTGTGTTTCGAATAATTATTAATTTGAGCTCACTTTTAACCACTTTGCCACCTGCAGCAAGCCTGAACAATCCAAGCCTAGTTGCATTAAATCCGTTTGTTTTGGTGCTCGCATGGAGGAAGGAAACATCTGCTCGTGTTTGCTGGTGTTCGGTCGTGTGCTAGAATTTGCTCGTGCTATCGGTGCAACCTGCCCACGTTACGTTACATCATGCCGACAGCATCCTTCACCCTTCACGACAGGCAGCTTTTTTGAGCACCCTATCATGGGATGAATTTGAAGACATGCATTGATTTCAACGGGAGCGCGATATTCCAAAGCCTCGAAGGAACTTACGTGAGCGTGGTACCCTTCAACATCGGCGCCAACAACAACATAGTGTTCAACAGGATTTTTAGATTCTAGAAAGAGGATTTCGGAGAGCTGCAGTTAGCCCTCCTAATTCCAAATGAGGTCATCAGTGCGCAGCGTGTCAGGGTCTCCGGCTCCGAGGCACCTTGGCACAGCTAGATTTTTACTTCGGTCATCTACTCTACGATATGACAAGTGGCTTGATCTGCAAGCTCTTCAGCGATTCTCCGAGGTAAGTAGCGCATGGTGTGGTGGCTGTGGTGGCTTGACGGTTACAAGCCAAATTATTGATAGCAGTGCTTTCTGTGTCAAATAAATGTGCCCGCCGAAACATGTAAAGCAAAGCTGACTGGCTGTGGCGTTTCAGTAGTCATCTTTAATGCGAATTATCGCTAGTCCTGAGGTTCAGAGCTTATCAAAACAGTCTAACACTTGTGCGACCGCTTATAGCGCTTTCAAATTAAAAAAAAAAAGAAAAAAAAAAGAAGGCCGGAGCGCATTTAAAGCGATAAATTCCTTGTGAGAAGCGGGGCGGGATGTCGTATCATCCCGCGTGCACACTGCTACGCACTCTCGCACTACTCATTGCACATCATCCCCATCAGCTTCCATGTGTGCATAAACGCTACCGAGCCTTCTACTCGATATAACTACGTCAAAACCCTACCATTTTGTAGTCGAAAGGCACCAATGCTCTCTGGCGCGTAACGACGTTGTGTCGTTTCTAGCAGGCGAGCAGTTTTGGCTACTGTAAAACATAATATACATTAACGATTGCAGTTGACTCGTGCCCAGTCACCGAACGTCTGCTGTAATCATTGATCTCTTTTTTTTTTTTTTTTTTTTTTATTTTTTTACGTCAATTAACTTAGGCACACTTGTGCAAAGGCATATATATATATATATATATATACCCCTGCTCTCCAACTCGGTTGTAGAGGGTTGTAGAGCTTTGGGAAGGTGCTCTCTTGTCGACATCGAATTTAGTGAAACGGTTTAACGTCCCGAATGCAACCAGTGCTATGCTGCTTTTCGATTTTATCACTAGCACAGCATAAGGTCATCAACATAAACACTAGCACACTTACAAGTCAATATTTTTTTTTATTAAATTAGGGAAGTCCACGGAAACACAAGCTGAGAAATACGCAAAAGGTTGTTATCAGCACAAGTTATTTTTTAATTTGCTTCATGTATTAGAAATACTCAACACAGAAATTTCATAAAATTTTATGCAATAATTTAAACAATGTAAGCAATTTTGGATTTGGCCCTTATCGATATGAAAATCTATATTTGACCCTACTTCGACTGAAGGAAATTTTTTTCAGAGTCGTTTCTAGTCTCTTTGTGAAAATAATACCTGTAAATGATCATACTGTGAACACAGCTGATGAAGAGTTGTAATATTCATTGTCACACAATCAGCAGCACTGATTTCCTCTAAAGGGAGCAAATAAATGCTTAGTGGGCTTCTGCTTCAAGCAAAGATGTGAGGCTATTTTCTATTGGTAGAAATTAGTTGGAATGTGTTTAATGAAGAGCTATTTTAATTCAGTGCACCATTGTATTGCTGGGGAATGGTAGATGCACATAGGACGCAAAGCGACAAGACAGCGGCAAATATTGTCGTTTCTTGCCAGTTTCGGCTATTTGCTTATGTTGCTAAATGCAGAAAGCCGCTGCCAACAGGCTAAACTGAATGTAGTCTTTTATAAGTTATTTTGCTAGCTTTATGCACAAACTGCTTCGTCTGCTGCAGGCCTATGTTCCCAGTGTTCTTATCTTCTGGCTTCAGATTTTCCTGTGATCTCTTCGTATCCTAGACAGTGATAAGGAAGTAGCTATGGAGAAGCAATAATTGAATTTACACTCGCAGTAGTCCACCCTATCATGCTAAAGCTGAGAAAGAAAGCTTTCAAGAATAAAATAGATTTGGCTCATTTCCATCTGCACATCAGCAGAATCTGGCTCATTTTTGATTTGGCACATGATTTCTGTGAAATTCCTGGTCTTTATTTACATCCTTACTGTCTCAAACTGTTTGCAAAAGTGAGATGTATATATGATCTTTCAATTACAAAAAAAAAAAAAAAGAAAATAACCTAGTGTAGGTTTCTGAATTTCGCTTGCTTTGAAAAAAAAAAAATCAAGTGTCGATGATAGTGTTGAAAAAATCCGGGAGCACTGCGGAATCTACACTGCAGAAATGTGAAAATCTAAGCGTTGCTGGTGCACACGGTGCATCACGTTTGCTCTCATCATTATGAATTAAATGCACCGTCATTATCATTGCTAATGTCATCACTGCTAATTCCAACTTCATTGTCATCGCTACTATCATCCTTACAGTAGACAAGGAGAATTTTGATGTGTGTTTCAAGATCCCGAACGTTGCACAGTTGGCTAAAGCGCTCGGATGGGGATGCGAGGAATAGAGGTTCGGCTCCCAGCGGAAACAGGATTTTAATTTTTTCTGATGGCATCATCATGACGTCATTTGATTGACAGCTATAGTGTGACCAAACAAACGAATGCCGACAGTATGAGCCATTAAAGATTTTCACCTTAAAATTGATGGGCCTGTACGAGGTAACACTAGTGAACTCTTCCAAAAGCAATGCAATAAGTATTATGCTACGGCACAGTAAAGAAGGTGCACACTGAAAGATTATTTTCTCATGACCACTTTATAGGGACTCTATAAGCGATCGTTGCTTGCAGCCGCTCCAATTTTTCCTCTTCAGGCGGTGCATGCAAAGGAAGGCCCCCATGCTCAACTGCTGGGGTTTCATCATGGCACAGCAAGGCAAATTTGTCGACCGTCTGTGGCTCAGAAGGAGGACTTCTCTGGGCACAAGTGGAGCCTGTGCAGAAATATCAGGCACTAATGTGTACCAATGCCATAGTCTGCCAGTGGGCCATTTAAAGGCAGACGTCACGACGCAGGTAAGCCTGTTCAGTCATGTCTTCATTGCAGTAACTAGCTGTAATATGTTTTTCATATTCAGGGGAGTGCATTTCCAAATTAAAGCCTAACATCTCTGCTGCGAAAATTCCACAAGTACTTTTATATTTTTTGAGTTGGTTTTTGGGAAAGGGTACTCAATGACCCACCTCATGAAAAACAGCATTTCATCTGTAAAGAAACGTGGCACTTAAGTATGTGATGCAAGATTGTGTTAGCATGTGGCATTTTATAAATTTGTAGGAAAAAAATTGTATCTAAAAACTTGCAACTGTAATTACATCTCATTATACAAAAAGAAGAGGCACCTGTGTAGACCTGCATTGGTTATATTTTTAATTCTTGCTATCTTTTAGGGATCCTCAAGGAGACGGTGCACTTTGAGAACCTGCAGAAGATCACCATGGGTCATAAATATGTGATCTATAGTGATGCAGCCTACCCCCGATGGCCTCTACTCTACAAGCTGTTTGGAGGTGCCGTACTGCAACCTCATCATGTTGCCTTCAACAAGGCAATTAGCAGTGTTAGGAAAGCTGTAGAGGGGGGTTTGGCAGCGTAGCATGGAATTTTGCTTTTATTGACTATTTCAAGAACCAAACTTTGAGATGGTAACAGGTAGGGTGCATGTATAAAGTTGCGCAATGAACTACCGAACATCTTCGTACAGCTGTCATGTGTCTATCTACTTTGTCTTGTGTCTGCCTCAGTTGGTCAATACCTTGTGCCTTTTCAGACATAAGTGTCGGCCTATGTCCTGCGGTCAAAAAATTTGGAACATTTTTTTTTTTTTTAGGCTGCCTTTCTCAGTAAAATATGGACAAGCATGGCAAGCAGTGACCTTCATAGTTGAGGCATTTGTCAACAGTTGCAAAATTCTTCTCTGTATTCCTTACAGCAATAATTGCAGCATGCAGTGGTGCATATCTTGTAAATAGGGTAAGTGACCTAGGAAACTTGGACATCAGAAACAAGTGGACAGGAGGCTTGCAGACTCACAACTGGATTTTACTAAGTAACGATGACATATATAAAGTGCACAAAACCGCATGCTCAACGCTATACTTTTGCTTGCTGTATATATGTCCTCTTTCGGTTAGTAAAATACAGTTGTGAGCCTGTGTACGTCCATGTCCACTTCTGTTTCTGTTGTCCGTGTTTTCTAGAACAGTTACTCCATTTCCAAGATGAGCATCACTGCATGCAACAATGCTACCCAAAGATTTATGCTGTTCATTTGTTGACGCTGTTATGCCGAGATGCAGCTTTATGAATTTTTTTTTTATGCGAGATGCAGCAATATTTATCTCGATTGATTGCAGCAATGCATGACTACTTTCTCGTTGTTCTCGTCTCACAGTGTTCAATATGACATATTGTGTGCGTGGTGGCATTTAGGGTGGCGTGTGATAGTGTTCGTGTTCAAATGCAGGGGTTTTTGCCCGAGTGTTGTGTGCAGCGATATGACAGTTTCGGTTTACCATCTCGCTACTTGGCGAACTGAAAGGACGCGATGACTTTGGTTCGGCATTGTCTCCCATGCTCCTTTGACTGCGTGACCGTCTACCGGTGGACACCTGACAGCTGTGCTCCGGACCAACGGCTTCACTTGTTCCCAACGCTGACTTCGAACTGTTAGTGGCACGAGATGCTTGTGACCGCAAATATGCACTAGACCACCAGTCTGAACACTACATGAGTTGTGCCGCGTGGGCCATCTCTAGTGTTTCACCCGAACGGTTGTGTATGCATTTGTGTATTGTCTAAATTAAGGAAAGGTGGCATCTGAGTTATAAAAGTGTCTGTATGTGTGAAGTGCCATCTGCTTTGGCGAACGAGGCGGCGAACCACCACAGCTTGTCTTCGTCAGGCCGTCTGACGGCTTCAGTGAGAACCTGTGCTACCAGATGCAAAAAGTGATGATGCCATTTTATGGTTTTTCACTTCATGCCGCTAATTCACAGCTCATATAATTATTGATCGCATGTGCTGCTAGAGTCATTATTCAGTTTTCTGTACACTACTGAATTAATTGTACTCTCATTGAGCTGTCATGTTGTCATCATGCCCGAGACGCTTTGCATTGTAGCCCCATCCAGTAGTGCAGCCAGAGCTCGAGTTTTACCAACGTTGGCATCAACGAATGCCGCAGATGCACTCTCCCTCTGTTTCCGCACTCTTTTTTTTTTTTTTTTCATAAACTAATGTCGCCTTTGAATCTCCTAGATTTTAACCCTGCAAAACTGTGTCTAGTCAGGCCAAAGCTATCACTCATATCTTTATTTTTTTTTTGCAGCTGTGGGTTTCGTGGATCCTGAAAATCACTTCGTGAGCCCTTATTTGAGAAACACTGACCTATGATATGTTTTTAGCAATTACCACTATGTGACGGGACATTTTGAATTTCTTTTGGTGAAGTGGTGACCACAGGCCACTAACAGTGTTTTCAACGTTGTAGCTGAGGCTCACTTGAGAGAGGTTGCGCACATATTTTTTTTTTCGAGTCATTGCATATGTTTACAATTCTCACAATGCAAATATTTCTTAAAATATGCAATTTAAAATTAGTGTAATGCCCTTTGCAGATAATTTTGGACCTGTATTTGCGAAACTGTAGCCTTAGCTACTTATGCACCATAAAATGCAAGAACAGAAACACACCGACAGCATTTGTGTTGCAAAAATGTATTTGGGATTTATTTGGCAAAGTGAACATGGTCGAGAGAGTTTTGGAGAAAATAAACTGGTGCTATCTGCAATGTGATATAGTGCCAACATAAATAACTTTCATTCTTTCATCAGCGCAATCAGCATCTTGTCAACTGATTGCCAAGATTTCACCAGCTGATCTCCACATGTCCATCTTCACACGGGGCAGTGTTCGTCACCATGTGCTGCATAAAACATCCGTGTTGTATTCTTCTACCTTCCTGGAATGAAAAGGTGCAGTGTTCACAGAAATTACTGTAAAATTAAAGCTGTTATGAGAAAGCTGGAGGTTGTTTAATATTGCTCTCCAGCTGGTATTGCAGTGAATAACTACGCACATGATTATTCATGAAATGTCTGGGCATATGGCATACCCCTATATCATGGCACAGAAGTGCAGCAGTCTCCTCTTGTGAATGCACCTATCGGGGTTGGAATTGCCACTCCATTTGCTCCATTCTGCTCCCAAACTGCTTTTCCTGCTCTATCCTGCTCCAAAATGCAATATTGCTCCAAAACTGCTTCAAATTGGCTGTTTTAATGTTCTACCATCAAATTTAGTGCAACACGCAAACAATGTCTTTGCACCAGTGGCAAAGATATAACGTATCTAGCACTGGGCTTAATACAAACAAAATTTTTGTAAGGGAAGGAAGCATGTGGCATAATAAATATTTGTTTGCAAGTAAATTTAATATGAGTCACTGGCGATTGGAGAGAATTGCAAAAAAAATGCACTGTGCATGTGACGTAGCACCTCCTCTCAGCCTTTGGATCACCGGTGGAGGGAGAAGCAAGAGCAGCAAGCGAAGCAGATAGGCGCAAACTACCGTGAGTCGTTAGGAAGGAAACTTGTCCGACTGGAAAAACCACATGAGTTATTCTAATGGTTGTGGTCTAAGAACAAGCAGGCACCTATCGATCCTCTTTTTCAGTAACAAGCTTGTCGGGCCTACGGCAGACAAAATCATACTTGAATCGTTATGGGTTGGTACTCCAAAGATGTCACTCACTAGGAAGCGTCTCAAGAGTGTTGGAAAGCCATACAGGGCCTATTGCCAAGATTTAAAAAATGAGCCCCAGCATTGCTCAAGCAAAGAATGATAAAACTATTGGAAGGAGGTAGTGAAGTAAAAATGCCGAAGGATGAAAAGGCTACCCTTCAGTGCCATCTACATTTCCTGAAGGCACTACTGACCACTGCTCAGGAATTCAGCACAGGCATAGGATCAAAAAGGGATATGCACAAGATAGAGAGCAGAAATGTCATGTCCATTAATCTGAGCTCCAAATTAGTGGCATTGCTTGAGTGCATTGAAGTGGTAAACTTGACATTTGAATCTGTCAAGTCAGAATAGGCAAATGCGTTAGGTCACAAGGTCACACTAGGTGTTCAGTTATAAAGCACACCAGCAAGCATTTTGTTTGCTGGCTAGTCTGTTTCAAGTTGGTGGCCGTTGTCTTGTCAGAAATGAGTGCAAAGTTGGAGAGGCATTGAACTTGCATAAAAAGGAAGAGCTCATCTTTTTCTGTCAGAAAGAGAAAAACAATTACTACAATTATCAGAGGCATTTGACCTTAGGAACCTGCTCCAAAACTCTTGTCTCATTGCTCCAAAGCTGCTCCAAAACTCTTGTCTCGTTGCTGCCAAAGCTGCTCCAAAATGCTTGAGCCTGCTTCCACCCCTGACCTATGTATCAAACCCATTGATGACTGTCTTTAGTGGTAATGGCACATACCCACGGCGGGGAATAGGCCATGGTATATAACAAGTACAAAAGGTTCATGGACAAGCAATTGGGTATTTTGATAATTACGAATCTTAAACTAGAATTTCATGAAAAAAAAGAAAGGAAAAGAAAAGGCAGTGAATTCTCATTGTAGCAATCTACCTGGTGTGATTATATAGTTGTGAACAGAATTGCACACAGGTTGTAGGGTATATCCCTTGGCACTTGTCCCGAAGGAGAGGAGAATAAACACAAATAGCATGCCTGAGTAATCACCATTTGAACGATCTAACAGTCACTAACAGTGTTTCACAAGGAAGCCTGCTTTGGCCACTGTTGTTGAAAGTGTTCATCAAAGACATTGCCCACATCGACATATCCATTAAATTTGTCGTACATATATATAGATGACTTTTCTAAATGGCTCACCGACAACGCTAAGAGCGGGAGCCTGCTCCGGTTCCTCACGGAAAACCATTTACATGAATTTATATAATATGCTTTATGGCAAGTTTGCGTACAAAAAAAAAAAAATATATATATATATATATAGGGTGTATCTGGTACATATGATATGGGCGTGTCCAGAAATCTAAAATATAAATCGAGAGACAAAAAATAATTTTGGGAAACTACTGTCGAGCTCACGCCCTGAAACTCTGCTAGGTCTAATCCGACTAGCTGACGTCGCCCATGTCCAAGGACTCCAGGCCGTCATCTTTGCGGATAAGTTGACACCTATCTTGCACCTGTTGGATATTTATTAGTTTTGCCACCACCACATGCAGATGACTGTTCTATTAAGACGGGCACTGATGCAGACACGTTGACAAAGCAAAGCAAAGCCTTCCTGCTAACATTATTGTTGTGGTTTCAATCAAACAAACTTAATATAAATTGTTCAAAGACAACGCTGATTATTTTCCCAGAAAAAAAAATTTTTTTTAATCGTGCTGTCAGCAATGAGAGCCGGAACATTACAATTGTAGGCTCGCAGAGAATACTAAGTGTCACGTTCAACAGCAATCTATACTGGGACTTGCCTGTTGCTGGCATATGCAAAAGATTTTCCATGGTATTTGATGTTATTTTATGTCAGTGAACGCTCCTTCTGATGCACATTGAAAACAAATTGAATCATTTTTTCACATCAACCAATGCATTAAGACCACAGTGGAGGGTGGAGTAAACAATAATATAATTTTGCCATCCTTTTTTTGAGGATAAATAAAAATCACCAAATGGGTAATTGCTGTAGAAATGTCTCTATAAAATATTACTTCTGAGCTTTTGCGTTGATTATGCACATGCACAGCAGCATGCTGCAATGACCTAAGAGCTGGAAATGCATCACGCGTCCAGGCAAACATCACACAAAAGTGTGAAGCCGCAAAAAGAAAAAGCATGTGGGAACTTCCCAAGCTTTGCCCGATGATGAATACATTCTGGAGAGGGGTGCGTGAAGCCACACCGCACAGGAAGATACGGTGGCTGTTTGGGAGAAGGGACATGGCCATAAAACCATTACACTGATCCATTAGGAGTTGAGTTCTACAGATGCTGTTTTGATCCGCTGTATGTGACATCAGCATTTTTGCTAAGCATGGCTCGAGTTGCATAATTAATACACGTCGTGTAGCTGCTTTTGTTTACCTGTGCATGTAAATGTGCACAGCCACCAGGAGCCACAATAAATAAAAATTGTTTGCAAGATGATTTACTTTATCTTCTCAGACAATTGTCTGGCACCATTAGCTAACAGCACATGCTGAATGCAGTGCCAAAGCCAAATATTGCAAGAGGTCATTTAATTTTTTTTTTTTTGCTCCAAGCTTATGAACTTGTGTCCCTGTGTCAGCACGTGAAATGAAGTATTTTATGCTGTTGGACAAAACATTCAGGCACTGGAAGTCTTATTAGCATTTACAAGTCGCAGAGGCTGAACTGGTTTGCTCATTGTGTTATAAAAACACCTGAAAATTAAAAAAGGATCCTTGTTAAGGACCATTGCATTGAATGAAGGCAACAATGTCTGCGTCGTGGCACTTTTCTAGTGTCCTGGCGCAACTTTCAGCTGCACAATTAGATCCTGTATTATGTTGGCAAGTTAATTACCAATCATCTGTGTCTCATATGGTTATTCCCTTTCAGATGAAAATGAGCCTGCAAGTGCCTGAATGACATGGTGCCCAGAGAGACTCATGATGATGAAAGCAATCATGACAACTCCCGGAATAGTAAGCGACAACACTTCTTATATTACTTTCTTCAATGTTCTTGTTGAACATGTTACAGCTATTTACAAAGCACTGCAATGTTCAGTCTTGATTCTCTTACTGCAGTGTACAAAGTGTAGCCAGAGTGCTAAAGTAAGCTCGTGCATGTTGTTATGCACCGGAAAACAGCCCAAGATCTCATGGCTGCAGAAATAATTATTTCTTTCATTTGTTTGCTTGCTTCCATGGCATAGCCACAAGTCTGCACAGTGTGGAGCCGCTGCCGTCAACACCAAGCCTGCAGTCAGTGCCCTTGAGGGGTGAGGACATATTTACGTTATTTTGAGCAGCACCAATTTGTAAAAAGTTTTATTTATCTCAATGCCTTAACAACTTACTATAGTTTAAAAGTCAAGACTGCTTAGTACAACTGCACTAGAACCTAGTTGTTAGCTTTTGCATTCATGCCAAAACTATGCATGGACCAGCAGCAGCAACAGTGCATTATACAAAATGCAATGGCCTATGAAAGCAGCGATAAATGAAATAAATGAGTAGGAAAACAAATTATTCACAAGTTTTCATGTTCATGGTGCACACTCACGAGACCATCGCAATGCTTTGTGTATTGTTATGCTTGTCTCACTGTTTTGAACCTACACTCCATTTGGTGGCATGACTGAGTCTTCGGTTTGAGAGAAGAATGACATTTCGAAGATGAGAGAACAAAAACAATGAAATTTGATTGCACTTCTGCAGACTTATGTACATACTTCAAAGGTCTTAACAGCAAAAGGTCAAAAGCAAGTTCATAGCAATGATAGACTATTGAGCCTCTTGCCCAGGGCCAGTATTGTTTTTTTTTTTACTCGACAAGAAACCTTTAAACAATCAATCCAGCCCTCTCACAGAACTTTGGCCAAAAAAGCACGGCACATCTCTTCGGGTCAGTCAGCCAGTCAATCAAACAGTATTGGTAAGCAATGTTCCTGCAGTCATACCTTGGGAACAGGCGAGGAGACATAGAAACTTCCTTTTTCACTTCGATAGCGTTGCAATAGTCAAACAAGGAGTCTGTCTGCCAGAAAAACACGGGGCATGTCTGATGTCACATACAGCGGATCAAAACAGCATCTGTAGAACTCAACTCCTAATGGATCAGTGTAATGGTTTTATGGCCATGTCCCTTCTCCCAAACAGCCACCGTATCTTCCTGTGCGGTGTGGCCTCAGGCACTCCTCTCCAGAATGTATTCATCATCGGGCAAAGCGTGGGAAGTTCCCACATGCTTTTTCTTTTTGCGGCTTCACACTTTTGTGTGATGTTTGCCTGGACGTGTGATGCATTTCCAGCTCTTAGGTCATTGCAGCATGCTGCTGTGCATGTGCATAATCAACGCAAAAGCTCAGAAGTAATATTTTATAGAAACATTTCTACCGCAATTACCCATTTGGTGAATTTTATTTATCCTCAAGAAAAGGATGGCAAAATTCTATTATTGTTTACTCCACCCTCCACTGTGGTCTTAATGCATTGGTTGATGTGAAAAAATGATTCAATTTGTTTTCAATGTGCATCAGAAGCAGCGTTCACTGACATAGAATAACATCAAATACCATGGAAAATCTTTTGCATATGCCAGCAACAGGCAAGTCCCAGTATAGATTGCTGTTGAACGTGACACTTAGTATTCTCTGCGAGCCTACAATTGTAATGTTCCGGCTCTCATTGCTGACAGCACGATTAAAAAAAATTTTTTTTTCTGGAAAAATAATCAGCGTTGTCTTTGAACAATTTATATTAAGTTTGTTTGATTGAAACCACAACAATAATGTTAACAGGAAGGCTTTGCTTTGCTTTGTCAACGTGTCTGCATCAGTGCCCGTCATAATAGAACAGTCATCTGCATGTGGTGGTGGCAAAACTAGTAAATATCCAACAGGTGCAAGATAGGTGTCAACTTATCCGCTAAGATGACGGCCTGGAGTCCTTGGACATGGGTGACGTCAGCTAGTCGGATTAGACCTAGCAGAGTTTCAGGGCGTGAGCTCGACAGTAGTTTCCCAAAATTATGTTTTGTCTCTCGATTTATATTTTAGATTTCTGGACATGCCCATATCATATGTACCAGATCCACCCTATATATGTACGACAAATTTAATGGATATGTCAATGTGGGCAATGTCTTTGATGAACACTTTCAACAACAGTGGCCAAAGCAGGCTTCCTTGTGAAACACTGTTAGTGACTGTTAGATCGTTCAAATGGTGATTACTCAGGCATGCTATTTGTGTTTATTCTCCTCTCCTTCGGGGGCAAGTGCCAAAGGATATACCCTACAACCTGTGTGCAATTCTGTTCACAACTATATAATCACACCAGGTAGATTGCTACAATGAGAATTCACTGCCTTTTCTTTTCCTTTCTTTTTTTTCATGAAATTCTAGTTTAAGATTCGTAATTATCAAAATACCCAATTGCTTGTCCATGAACCTTTTGTACTTGCTATATACCATGGCCTATTCCCCGCCGTGGGTATGTGCCATTACCACTAAAGACAGTCATCAATGGGTCTGATACATAGGTCAGGGGTGGAAGCAGGCTCAAGCATTTTGGAGCAGCTTTGGGAGCAGCGAGACAAGAGTTTTGGAGCAATGAGACAAGAGTTTTGGAGCATTTGAATTATGTTTTGGAGCAGGTTCCTAAGGTCAAATGCCTCTGATAATTGTAGTAATTGTTTTTCTCTTTCTGACAGAAAAAGATGAGCTCTTCCTTTTTATGCAAGTTCAATGCCTCTCCAACTTCGCACTCATTTCTGACAAGACAACGGCCAACAACTTGAAACAGACTAGCAGCAAACAAAATGCTTGCTGGTGTACTTTATAACTGAACACCTAGTGTGACCTTGTGACCTAACGCATTTGCTAGTTTACCACTTCAATGCACTCAAGCAATGCCACTAATTTGGAACTCAGATTAATGGACATGACATTTCTGCTCTCTATCTTGCGCATATCCCTTTTTGATCCTATGCCTGTGCTGATAAATTCCTGAGCAGTGGTCAGTAGTGCCTTCAGGAAATGTAGATGGCACTGAAGGGTAGCCTTTTCATCCTTCAGCATTTTTACTTCACTACCTCCTTCCAATAGTTTTATCATTCTTTGCTTGAGCAATGCTGGGGCTCATTTTTTAAATCTTGGCAATAGGCCCTGTATGGCTTTCCAACACTCTTGAGACGCTTCCTAGTGAGTGACATCTTTGGAGTACCAACCCGTAACGATTCAAGTATGATTTTGTCTGCCGTAGGCCCAACAAGCTTGTTACTGAAAAAGAGGCTCGATAGGTGCCTGCTTGTTCTTAGACCACAACCATTAGAATAACTCATGTGGTTTTTCCAGTCGGACAAGTTTCCTTCCGAACGACTCACGGTAGTTTGCGCCTATCTGCTTCGCTTGCTGCTCTTGCTTCTCCCTCCACCGGCGATTCAAAAGGCTGAGAGGAGGTGCTACGTCACATGCACAGTGCATTTTTTTTGCAATTATCTCCAATCGCCAGTGACTCATATTAAATTTACTTGCAAACAAATATTTATTATGCCACATGCTTCCTTCCCTTACAAAAGTTTCGTTTGTATTAAGCCCAGTGCTAGATGCGTTATATCTTTGCCACTGGTGCAAAGACATTGTTTGCGTGTTGCACTAAATTTGATGGTAGAACATTAAAACAGCCAATTTGGAGCAGTTTTGGAGCAATACTGCATTTTGGAGCAGGATAGAGCAGGAAAAGCAGTTTGGGAGCAGAATGGAGCAAATGGAGTGGCAATTCCACCCCCGATAGGTGCATTCACAAGAGGAGACTGCTGCACTTCTGTGCCATGATATAGGGGTATGCCATATGCCCAGACATTTCACGAATAATCATGTGCGTAGTTATTCACTGCAATACCAGCTGGAGAGCAATATTAAACAACCTCCAGCTTTCTCATAACAGCTTTAATTTTACAGTAATTTCTGTGAACACTGCACCTTTTCATTCCAGGAAGGTAGAAGAATACAACACGGATGTTTTATGCAGCACATGGTGACGAACACTGCCCCGTGTGAAGATGGACATGTGGAGATCAGCTGGTGAAATCTTAGCAATCAGTTGACAAGATGCTGATTGCGCTGATGAAAGAATGAAAGTTATTTATGTTGGCACTATATCACATTGCAGATAGCACCAGTTTATTTTCTCCAAAACTCTCTCGACCATGTTCACTTTGTCAAATAAATCCCAAATACATTTTTGCAACACAAATGCTGTCGGTGTGTTTCTGTTCTTGCATTTTATGGTGCATAAGTAGCTAAGGCTACAGTTTTGCAAATACAGGTCCAAAATTATCTGCAAATTTTAAATTGCATATTTTAAGAAATATTTGCATTGTGAGAATTGTAAACATATGCAATGACTCGAAAAAAAAGATATGTGCGCAACCTCTCTCAAGTGAGCCTCAGCTACAACGTTGAAAACACTGTTAGTGGCCTGTGGTCACCACTTCACCAAAAGAAATTCAAAATGTCCCGTCACATAGTGGTAATTGCTAAAAACATATCATAGGTCAGTGTTTCTCAAATAAGGGCTCACAAAGTGATTTTCAGGGTCCACGAAACCCACAGCTGCAAAAAAAAAGAAAGATATGCGTGATAGCTTTGGCCTGACTACACACAGTTTTGCAGGGTTAAAATCTAGAAGATTCAAAGGCGACTTTAGTTTATGAAAAAAAAAAAAAAAAAAGAAGAGTGCGGAAACAGAGGGAGAGGGCATCTGCGGCATTCATTGATGCCAACGTTGGTAAAACTCGAGCTCTGGCTGCACTACTGGATGGGGCTACAATGCAAAGCGTCTCGGGCATGATGACAACATGACAGCTCAATGAGAGTACAATTAATTCAGTAGTGTACAGAAAACTCTGAATAATGACTCTAGCAGTACATGCGATCAATAATTATATGAGCTGTGAATTAGCGGCATGAAGTGAAAAACCATAAAATGGCATCATCACTTTTTGCATCTGGTAGCACAGGTTCTCACCGAAGCCGTCAGACGGCCTGACGAAGACAAGCTGTGGTGGTTCGCTACCTCGTTCGCCAAAGCAGATGGCACTTCACACATACAGACACTTTTATAACTCAGATGCCACCTTTCCTTAATCTAGACAATACACAAATGCATACACAACCGTTCGGGTGAAACACTAGAGACGGCCCACGTGGCACAACTCATGTACAGCGTTCAGACTGGTGGTCTAGTGCATATTTGCGGTCACAAGCATCTCGTGCCACTAACAGTTCGAAGTCAGCGTTGGGAACAAGTGAAGCCGTTGGTCCGGAGCACAGCTGTCAGGTGTCCACCGGTAGACGGTCACGCAGTCAAAGGAGCATGGGAGACAATGCCGAACCAAAATCATCGCGTCCTTTCAATTCGCCAAGTAGCGAGATGGCAAACTGAAGCTGTCATATCGCTGCACACAACACTCGGGCAAAAACCCCTGCATTTGAACACGAACACTATCACACGCCACCCTAAATGCCACCACGCACACACCATGTCATGTTGAACACTGTGAAACGAGAACGAGAAAGTAGTCATGCACTGCTGCAATCAATCGAGATAAATATTGCTGCATCTCGCATAAAAAAAAAAAAATTCATAAAGCTGCATCTCGGCATAACAGCGTCAACAAATGAACAGCATAAATCTTTGGGTAGCATTGTTGCATGCAGTGATGCTCATCTTGGAAATGGAGTAACTGTTCTAGAAAACGCGGACAACAGAAACAGAAGTGGACATGGACGTACACAGGCTCACAACTGTATTTTACTAACCGAAAGAGGACATATATAGAGCAAGCAAAAGTATAGCGTTGAGCATGTGGTTTTGTGCACTTTATATATGTCATCGTTACTTAGTAAAATCCAGTTGTGAGTCTGCAAGCCTCCTGTCCACTTGTTTCTGATGTCCAAGTTTCCTAGAGCACTTACCCTATTTACAAGATATGCACCACTGCATGCTGCAATTATTGCTGTAAGGAATACAGAGATGAATTCTGCGACTGTTGACAAATGCCTCAACTATGAAGGTCACTGCTTGCCATGCTTGTCCATATTTTACTGAGAAAGGCAGCCTAAAAAAAAAAAAAAAAAAATGTTCCAAATTTTTTGACCGCAGGACATAGGCCGACACTTATGTCTGAAAAGGCACAAGGTATTGACCAACTGAGGCAGACACAAGACAAAGTAGATAGACACATGACAGCTGTACAAAGATGTTCGGCAGTTCATTGCGCAACTTTATACATGCGCCCTACCTGTTACCATCTCAAAGTTTGGTTCTTGAAATAGTCAATAAAAGCAAAATCCCATGCTACGCTGCCAAACCCCCCTCTACAGCTTTCCTAACACTGCTAATTGCCTTGTTGAAGGCAACATGATGAGGTTGCAGTACGGCACCTCCAAACAGCTTGTAGAGTAGAGGCCATCGGGGGTAGGCTGCATCACTATAGATCACATATTTATGACCCATAGTGATCTTCTGCAGGTTCTCAAAGTGCACCGTCTCCTTGAGGATCCCTAAAAGATAGCAAGAATTAAAAATATAACCAATGCGGGTCTACACAGGTGCCTCTTCTTTTTGTATAATGAGATGTAATTACAGTTGCAAGTTTTTAGATACAATTTTTTCCTACAAATTTATAAAATGCCACATGCTAACACAATCTTGCATCACATACTTAAGTGCCACGTTTCTTTACAGATGAAATGCTGTTTTTCATGAGGTGGGTCATTGAGTACCCTTTCCCAAAAACCAACTCAAAAAATATAAAAGTACTTGTGGAATTTTCGCAGCAGAGATGTTAGGCTTTAAATTGGAAATGCACTACCCTGAATATGAAAAACATATTACAGCTAGTTACTGCAATGAAGACATGACTGAACAGGCTTACCTGCATCGTGACGTCTGCCTTTAAATGGCCCACTGGCAGACTATGGCATTGGTACACATTAGTGCCTGATATTTCGGCACAGGCTCCACTTGTGCCCAGAGAAGTCCTCCTTCTGAGCCACAGACGGTCGGCAAATTTGCCTTGCTGTGCCATGATGAAACCCCAGCAGTTGAGCACAAGGGCCTTCCTTTGCATGCACCGCCTGAGGAGGAAAAATTGGAGCGGCTGCAAGCAACGATCGCTTATAAAGTCCCTATAAAGTGGTCATGAGAAAATAATCTTTCAGTGTGCACCTTCTTTACTGTGCCGTAGCATAATACTTATTGCATTGCTTTTGGAAGAGTTCACTAGCGTTACCTCGTACAGGCCCATCAATTTTAAGGTGAAAATCTTTAATGGCTCATACTGTCGGCATTTGTTTGTTTGGTCACACTATAGCTGTCAATCAAATGACGTCATGATGATGCCATCAGAAAAAATTAAAATCCTGTTTTCTCTGGGAGCCGAACCTCTATCCCTCGCATCCCCATCCGAGTGCTTTAGCCAACTGTGCAACGTTCGGGATCTTGAAATACACATCAAAATTCTCCTTGTTTACTGTAAGGATGATAGTAGCGATGACAATGAAGTTGGAATTAGCAGTGATGACATTAGCAATGATAATGACGGTGCATTTAATTCATAATGATGAGAGCAAACGTGATGCACCGTGTGCACCAGCAACGCTTAGATTTTCACATTTCTGCAGTGTAGATTCCGCAGTGCTCCCGGATTTTTTCAACACTATCATCGACACTTGATTTTTTTTTTTTTTCAAAGCAAGCGAAATTCAGAAACCTACACTATGTTATTTTCTTTTTTTTTTTTTTTGAAAGATCATATATACATCTCACTTTTGCAAACGGTTTGAGACAATAAGGATGTAAATAAAGACCAGGAATTTCACAGAAATCATGTGCCAAATCAAAAATGAGCCAGATTCTGCTGATGTGCAGATGGAAATGAGCCAAATCTATTTTATTCTTGACAGCTTTCTTTCTCAGCTTTAGCATGATAGGGTGGACTACTGCGAGTGTAAATTCAATTATGGCTTCTCCATAACTACTTCCTTATCACTGTCTAGGATACGAAGAGATCACAGGAAAATCTGAAGCCAGAAGATAAAAACACTGGGAACATAGGCCTGCAGCAGACGAAGCAGTTTGTGCATAAAGCTAGCAAAATAACTTATAAAAGACTACATTCAGTTTAGCCTGTTGGCAGCGGCTTTCTGCATTTAGCAACATAAGCAAATAGCCGAAACTGGCAAGAAACGACAATATTTGCCGCTGTCTTGTCGCTTTGCATCCTATGTGCATCTACCATTCCCCGGCAATACAATGGTGCACTGAATTAAAATAGCTCTTCATTAAACACATTCCAACTAATTTCTACCAACAGAAAATAGCCTCACATCTTTGCTTGAAGCAGAAGCCCACTAAGCATTTATTTGCTCACTTTAGAGCAAATCAGTGCTGCTGATTGTGTGACAATGAATATTACAACTCTTCATCAGCTGCATTCACAGTATGATCGTTTACAGGTATTATTTTCACAAAGAGACTAGAAACGACTCTGAAAAAAATTTCCTTCAGTCAAAGTAGGGTCAAATATAGATTTTCATATCGATAAGGGCCAAATCCAAAATTGCTTACATTGTTTAAATTACTGCATAAAATCTTATGAAATTTCTGTGTTGAGTATTTCTAATACATGAAGCAAATTAAAAAATAACTTGTGCTGATAACAACCTTTTGCGTATTTCTCAGTTTGTGTTTCCGTGGACTTCCCTAATTTAATAAAAAAAAATATTGACTTGTAAGTGTGCTAGTGTTTATGTTGATGACCTTATGCTGTGCTAGTAGGCAAGATCGAAAAGCAGCATAGCACTGGTTGCATTCGGGACGTTAAACAGTTTCACTAAATTCGATGTCGACAAGAGAGCACCTTCCCAAAGCTCTACAACCGAGTTGGAGAGCAGGGGTATATATATATGCCTTTGCACAAGTGTGCCTAAGTTAATTGACGTCAAAAAAAAAAAAAAAAAAAAAAAAAAAAGATCAATGATTACAGCAGACGTTCGGTGACTGGGCACGAGTCAACTGCAATCGTTAATGTATATTATGTTTTACAGTAGCCAAAACTGCTCGCCTGCTAGAAACGACACAACGTCGTTACGCGCCAGAGAGCATTGGTCCCATGCCATCATCCCTAGGAGCATGAGCGCTGGTGCCTTTCGACTACAAAATGGTAGGGTTTTGACGTAGTTATATCGAGTAGAAGGCTCGGTAGCGTTTAT
This sequence comes from Amblyomma maculatum, assembly GCF_055883805.1. Taxonomy (NCBI): domain Eukaryota; kingdom Metazoa; phylum Arthropoda; class Arachnida; order Ixodida; family Ixodidae; genus Amblyomma; species Amblyomma maculatum. The sequence goes on from NW_028146738.1 coordinate 21,211,355, forward strand.
GCACACATGGAAGCTGATGGGGATGATGTGCAATGAGTAGCGCGAGAGTGCGTAGCAGTGTGAACGCGGGATGATACGACATCCCGCCCCGCTTCTCACAAGGAATTTATCGCTTGAAATCCGCTCCGGCCTTTTTTTTTTTTTTTTTTTTTTTTTTTTTTTTTTCAAATTTGAAAGCGCTATAAGCGGTCGCACAAGTGTTAGACTGTTTTGATAAGCTCTGAACCTCAGGATTAGCGCTAATTCGCATTCAAAGATGACTACTGAAACGCCACAGCCAGTCAGCTTTGCTTTACATGTTTCGGCGGGCATATTTATTTGACACAGAAAGCACTGCTATCAATAATTTGGCTTGTAACCGTCAAGCCACCACAGCCACCACACCATGCGCTACTTACCTCGGAGAATCGCTGAAGAGCTTGCAGATCAAGCCACTTGTCATATCGTAGAGTAGATGACCGAAGTAAAAATCGAGCTGCGCCAAGGTGCCTCGGAGCCGGAGACCCTGACACGCTGCGCACTGATGACCTCATTTGGAATTAGGAGGGCTAACTGCAGCTCTCCGAAATCCTCTTTCTAGAATCTAAAAATCCTGTTGAACACTATGTTGTTGTTGGCGCCGATGTTGAAGGGTACCACGCTCACGTAAGTTCCTTCGAGGCTTTGGAATATCGCGCTCCCGTTGAAATCAATGCATGTCTTCAAATTCATCCCATGATAGGGTGCTCAAAAAAGCTGCCTGTCGTGAAGGGTGAAGGATGCTGTCGGCATGATGTAACGTAACGTGGGCAGGTTGCACCGATAGCACGAGCAAATTCTAGCACACGACCGAACACCAGCAAACACGAGCAGTTGTTTCCTTCCTCCATGCGAGCACTACGAGCACCAAAACAAACGGATTTAATGCAACTAGGCTTGGATTGTTCAGGCTTGCTGCAGGTAGCAAAGTGGTTAAAAGTGAGCTCAAATTAATAATTATTCGAAACACAGCTAACACGTCAACATGATGACTTCGGGGGATCTGCATGTGACATTTTTGTGACATTATTTGGAGCATTTATTACAAATAGCTTCTATCTTTTTTTATTGGATAGCCATCATCATCATCTGCATGTACGTCTAGCGATACGTCTTACGTATGGGCGATACGTACAGCTAAAACGTGTTTTGCCCGGTGTCAGCCGAATACGTCTACATCAATTTTCACGCATGCGCAGTAGGCGTCCGATACGTCTACGTCTGTACGTCTCCGGGAGACGTAATACGTCTCCGGTAAGCTAAATCTCTCTACTATTTAAGGTGTACCCTGTGGGGCCGCAGCCTGTCTCTGTGTGCCTCTGTCGAGGCCGGAAGAAAGGCGTCACCACGCGTGCCGGCTTGATCGTCGTCTCCCTGCGCACACGCGGTGACATGCATACTTTTACCCTGTGAATGAAGTCGACAAGCAGTGCCAAACAATGCAGCGAGAGAAAAACCGAGTTTCCCACCTTTCCTATTGCGTTGAGCTTTTGAAAGAGGAGTTCTTCCCTGACTGCTTTCGACAAAGTGGCTCAGCACCCTGTTGTGCGCGAATCTCTCACGTGGGGAACCTATGTAGGCATTTGTCCTTTTCTTCTTGAATTTTGTGCCCGTCTACTCAGAGTTCCTTGCCGCCTGTTCCTTCTGGATATCTCAGGCTACTTTACCTGCGATCCCAGTGGCTTTGTTTCTGGACGGCATCTTTTTACTCCTTCGGGGCCTCCCATATTTTCAGGGACTTCGCGCCCGGTGTGGTCCATAAAAGCGCTTTTCTTTGTCCGTTGCCTCGGCTAACGATGGAACCTTTCGGAAACGTCGCCTGATCATGATCCGCTTTCGCGCTGTTCCGGGGCGACCCGCGGGAAACGTTTTGCCTTGAGCGTCCAGCATTCCTGTTACTACGGTTATCCCGCAGTCGTCCGAGAGTGCAAATTTGGAGCCTGACACTTGGTCTGTTTCAATCTCGCACCGGCTCTCTTTCATGCCTAAAGTTTTCCGAGTGCGTTTCGCGAGCAAAAGCAGCTTCCTGCAGTTTTTGACCCACACGGCGTGAACACTCTTCATCCTATACCGAAATAGCCTCTATGCTCTCGGAGCGCAACGTCATCTCTTCTGAATCGCCGGGCTGAACTTCATACTTTGAAGATCCAGTGTGCACTTTTGGTTGGCAACTGTACCCATCGACGCCTACTCCACAGTCCTCCACAATTGGCTGTTCTGGCCTCTGTAGCTTAACTAGCACGTGGCCTCTCGTTAGTAGCCGTATTGCCCAGATTTGGCACGCTCTTGCTGCCTAATTCCTCTATTGTCTCACACTGACTAGGAGTTGCCAACTTAGTGCCCATTGAGAATTGTCCTTCACTCTTATTGCACTACACCGCACGCGTCGCACGATCAGAACATGCTCTCCTGTGCTTGATACACAATGCGAATGTTTTCTTCGGATTTTAAAACGGCCCCACCCTTCTTTTCAGTGCACTGCTAACTCGAGACGGGCTTTTCTTTAATTTGAGTGAGTGCATGGTGCACTTTTCCCCTTCTCGTGGCTTCGTGCCTTCTAAGTCCACCTCTTGTTTGCTAACCAACTCTCTGGATGCCCACGCGCACTGCGGGCGCACTGCTTTCCCGGTTCACTAATAATGCTCTCGTAGACATCGCAGCCTATAGACCAACTCCAGAGTATCGACCGAACAACGCCTCTATATCTTGGGTTTATGCAACTCACTTCCCTGAGTTATATTCTTGGTCGTTTGCACATTATCCTGGCTGCCTTTCAGCACGGCTGACTCTCATGTGTCACAAATCCTGTGGTGGCCCCATTCTACCATACTTTGTGTACACTTTCCAAGGCTGCCCGGAACCTCAGATTCCATAGATGTACATTTGGGCACCTCTACTCTCTTTCCTATGTCTGTGGTGACCGGATGCTTACACTAAATTCTTTCTGAAGTTGTCGCAATTATCCAACACTATGTCACGTGCACATTTTCCTTCGGACTGGGGTCACACTTTCCCATTTTACAGCTTTCTGTCCGCTGCAAACTTGCACGGCGGGATACCTTATCCTGTCAGCGCGGTGACTCGGCTGGCCAACTGTTTCTTTTGTCGCTACCGCATCTCGCTGTACAGTTCTTGCTTTCCTTTTTCTTTTTAAACGATTAGGCGCTCTTTTCTTATTCACAGCTTTTGAAACTGGTGACTCGCCGATGGTCTGAGCGGAGTGGGTCTCAACCAAACAGTGGTCAAATCGCGCTTTCCACTGGAATCGCAGTGCGTCCTGAAATTTTGGTGCTCAGTTTTAAGCTTAAGCGCCGCAGTTGATTAGTATTCCTTGCCAAGCAGTCGTTCACCCCCTCATCTGATTGATCACGAGTAACTTTTTTTCTCCCTGTTTCCTGGCACTCTAATTTCTCGCCTTTTCCGTTCTCCGAGGTTACAGCTCTGCCGTTCTGGACTGTCCTTCACTTATTCATCTCAAGTCTTAGTTCAAACACCTCTAGTTCAACGTCTAGCTTCTCAAATTCTTACGGCTGCTTCTCAAACTTTGCCTCCCACTCTTGTCGTTCCTTTGTTACTAGTTTGATTTTTCAGCTTCTAGCCGGCATTCATTCTCTTCTTTTTGTCCCCTACGATATCATTTGAGAAGTCCCCACATCTGACTCTCTCTCTCTCTGTTTTGATGTCTTTGGAGTCAACATGAAATGTACTTTTGGGCCGCTCACTAAGGTATTTCATATCTTGATGGGTGAAAGAGGTACGCTTCATCTCGGTCCCAGGCATTCATTCTCTTCTTTTTGTCCCCTACGATATCATTTGAGAAGTCCCCACATCTGACTCTCTCTCTCTCTGTTTTGATGTCTTTGGAGTCAACATGAAATGTACTTTTGGGCCGCTCACTAAGGTATTTCATATCTTGATGGGTGAAAGAGGTACGCTTCATCTCGGTCCCAGGACACTGTGGCACTCTCCGGAATGAAGCTGCAGACTTCTTGACAAAACCAGCTCTAACAGCTGTCGATCAGACAGAAATAGATGAACCAGCGCTAAACAAAAATATGGGTTTAGCTGCTAGAGTTGAAGTCCCGATGCAAAATTTGAAGGCAGGCTCATCGAAACTACAATTTGCAGAAATTACGTGCAGAAGCGTATACATGCTTGGAGGCAGAACTTGATACGGGTAGTGGAACCACGGTAATACGAGAAAGCATTACTACAACAGGCGTTGAAGGAACCATATGGGACAGTGGAGCTATAGTGTCGGCTTTGGGCAGCTCGATTGAGGCGAGGTTGGCGACGATCCCTGTAAAAGTGTTTAAGCCAGGAACAGTCACCCATCAAACAATATGCATAGTATGTGCTCTCACCGATGAGCTGGTCGAGGAGGTGGACTGTTTACTGTCGTTGGGGGACTAGCATATGCTAAATGAGCACAGTGAGATTGCGCACACAAGTAGGAGTACTGCAGTCAGTGGGGCGCCATGTAAAGAACTTGCAAGCACAGCAAATCAACGCTCTGAGGCATTGACATACTGACATGCGTAGTACGGCACTAAATGTCGAGGATTCACAAGAGAAAGAAGAGTCGAGCGGAAGAGAAGATACGTGCAGTTTCGCTGTCTAGCCAACGAGAAATGTTTCGAGCAGCATAGCTCGCCTATATAAAAGCTTGAGGAAGGCATGGGACGTCTCTAAGCAGGGAAAGACGGATATGTTCGTTTGTGGAGTTTAATAGGGGGATATATACGTTTTCCTCGCATAGTCGCGGCTGACAGTCCAAACCGCCGACCCCACCCAGTGATCGCGTGCGCTACCGAGCGCACGCCGACCATTGCGGGCTGTGCTCTTGGGAACAAAGGAACAACACGTGCTGACAACAAACAGGCATTTATTGCTGCAGTAACAACAACGCCAGCTAGAAATAAAACGCTCTAATGAATCATAGATGAGTACGTCCAAGATGCAGGTCTGGAATTGTCACCTCAAAAGTCCGTTACATTCATGTTGCAAACAAGAATGGAAGAAAACAACTGGCAACGCAAAGAGTCACCCTAAAGATTGGAAATCAGGCATTGGAAGAGGCGGACGAGATGAGAGTTCTTGGCCTAGAAATTCACAAATCCGGCAAAGGAACACAATGGCTTCATAAGGTGAAAAAAGTAGCTGCGACTTTCTTAAACTTGATAAAACGCATTTCGTCTAGAGGAGGAGGAGCTCGAGCGGACATGGCAAGGCGTCTTGTACAATTGGTGTTACAGCCGAGGATTTGATACCAGGCCCAATTCCAAAGACTCGCGAGGCGGCAGTGGGCGAAATTGGAAACAATAAATAGAAACGCAATGCGCACTATCACGGCCTTACCAAAACTTACCCCTATCCCTATTCTCCAAGAGTTTGCACAGAAAAATACGTTGACAGAATTAATTGAACAATGGGAGGCAACAAGGGATATGAAGCGAAAGTACGTTACGCCCATAGCGTCCTTTTACAACGAAGTGGCAGTTCAAACGCCACCAATGGCTGACCCCCCTCCGTGGGAATTCACGACTATTACGACAAACAAGACCAATCGGCTTCGTCGCAAAGAAAAGTTGGCCTCTCGACCTCTGGTTGATGCACTTCCAGGTACCTGCATTGCATATACGGACGCATCAATTATAGAAAATGGCGGTAGAACAGCAGCTACTAGTCCAACACACAGTGAACTAAACGTGCATAAAGAATATGTTTCAGAATACCCGAACCCGCTTGTGATGGAACTCTATGCAATCCGCGATGCTATGGAGGTCATAAATAAAATAGATTCCATAACAGAAGCCCACATCTATACAGACTCCTTTGCCGCCATAAAACAACTGCAGAAAGTGACGAATACGCTATGTGTTACCCAGGAAATCCACGCACTCAATAAAAAAACTGTAACTGACTCACCAACGACCCTCATGAGAACTCACGGTATTGAAACATTACAGCTGCGCCGGAAAATTAAAAGACTGAAACTACTTTTCTTACTAAAAAACCATAAACTGTCTATGAATGCAGACCCCTTCCTTAAACCTAACACTATGCGCCAAACACGAAATCATCATGCACAATCATTAACCTCTTACAGTGCTAGGATTAACGCCTTTAAATACTCATTTTTTCCACGCACCATTGAGGAGTGGAACAGGTGTCCGCCAGATCTTTTAGCCAGAGCTGATTCTTTTGACTCAATGTTTTCTTCAAAGCATTTAATTTGAGAGCCATTTATTTCTACGTTTACTTTTTGTATTTTGCACCTGAGTATTGTATTTATTGTTGTATTTTGTGTTACAACTTGTATTTAACATTTTTCAATTTTGCTAATCCTGTTCCTTTTGTATATATTATGTATTCGCCCCTCCTGCTTGGGCCTACTGTAGGCCTGCAGTATGTTCTAAATAAATAAAAATAAAATAAAAAACAAAGATACGCATCCAGATACATTGCACACAAGACGATGCTGAGAACGCTGAGCAGAGAAAAGTCGACCACCTCACACACGAAGTTCCAAACACTAATGCGCCCCCAACCAGGCTCCCTTTTGATGCCCGCTCCGCTGTTCCCATCTTAGCATCCTCTTTAAGGTATGTCACCACCTTTTTGAATTTTTTTTTTAAATTTTGACCTTTAAATTTTTATTTCACACTGACCTTATAAAGCATCGTTTTATATCATATTCAAAAGCAAAAAGAGTTTAAAAAATGATGCTAGAATTTGTTATTGACAAAAAATGGTCCAAACATGGCTGTTACGCAAACATTCATAACTAGCCAATGGAGTGCAGAAATTCTAAACTTTTTGGCACAGAGTTAGCCAAATAACCAGGCTGTCCAACTAACTAGGATCTTTGCCATCCGATAATTGGGAATCATGTTACACAAAAAATTCCAAAGAAAACAAACAAATGTGTCATTTTTGTTTGCATTCCTTGGCATAAAACATGATTACATCAAAACTTACCATTCGATTTCATTCATCCTAGTCCATTGCACGGGCTAGTAATAGAGAAACGAGCGTGCAAAGTTTAATTGAAAAATGTTCCTTCAGTTCAAAGTTACAACTGTTTGCACAACAATAAAGTGCAAGAAATCAAGTTTTGTGAAAAACACGATTAAAAATAGAGACGTTAGTAGCGTCATGCACCCCCCTTGCGGAAATTTAAAGAAATATTAAAAAAACAAAGCCTTACAAATTGCCTTTAAAAATCTTTTACATATGAGACTAAAACATAAGCGAAAAGTTTCAATATGCGCCGTAGATTATCGTTTAGTTATCTGTTTCTGTAACCAAACCACATCAGTTTCGGTTTCGGAACTGTTCATCATCTGTTGAAAAGTTAGCTATAACTTTTGAACTAAATAAGATACGAACATGATTCTTGCTGCAAAACATTCTTGAACGTTTGGGGACTCTCTAAATCTAAAAAAGAAAAAATGTCATTTTTACAAAAAAATGCCTTTTCAAAGGTTTAAGGAAAAGTACACGTGCCCTCATTCCCCCATGTACATTCCGCCTCCCTCATAACCTAACGAGATTGGAGGAAGTTTCCCTTAGAAGGATAAGAGCTGGGGCGGCCCTTACCCCGTCGGTAACATGCCGATGGGAATCTCAAGCAGATATCGGACCAACCACATGCCCGAAGTGTTCCACACCAGCTGCAGAAGTGGATGTGCGCCACCTGCTATGGACTTGTGCAGGGACAAGGACATCAAGGACACAGATTCTGCGCGAAGTGGGACTAACCACGACAAGGGAAGAGGACTTTTCTAAATGGCTCACCGACCACGCTAAGAGCGGGAGCCTGCTCCGGTTCCTCACGGAAAATAATTTACGTGAGTTTCTATAATATGCCTCATGGCAAGCTTGCGTAAAAAAAAAAAAAAAAAATCTAGGTCGTCCGACTCACCAGCAAGGCTACAGGCGAATGTTCGCCCACGCTAGTGCAGGGGATAAACTCCGAGGCCGGACAGGGCGACAAGGCGGGAAAAGTCCCGTGACGCTTTCACCTCGCCGCGACTGCGGAGTCGCGCGAGGATGCGTCCACTCGCGTCGATTTCCGGATGTCGAAGAGACTTGGCTTTGCCTGAATGCGCGGTGACAAGCTCAGGGGTGGCACTTGTGCTGCCGACGCTGGCGCCATCCCTCGATAATTATGTTAACCCCCAATATTGGCGTCATTTCGCGATAGCTAGAGCAACTACCACAGGGGAGCGCCGACCTTAAAGGGGACGATGGGAGATCGTTCCCCACACGCTAATGAGGGATTGCTACATGGTACACAATGGGCAGTACTAAAGTGCGGCATCTGGTGCTTCCCCAAGGAAAACGAAAGGAAGGTCCATCCTTGGTATGTGAATCGCTGCGGAGTGGACACCTGGCTCCAAGAAAAAACAAATCCCACATAAAGTACAACTTCTATTGTCCTTGCATGGAAAGATAAATTTTAGAGTACTGTCAGTCTTTCCACAGGTGCCAAATCCGTTCAGGCCGCCATCAGACTGACAGCATACCCATCACTGCATTCACTAGGTCTGATCATTCATTTCAGGTTATCAATGTAGATGTTATAGGGACCATTGATACACCATTTGGTAGGAGTCATACATGTTTTGTGCCTTGTTGAGTTATGCAAGAGGTGGCCGAAAGATGCGCAACGCTCATTGCAACAGCTGAAGGGTACGCCTTGCACAGGAGTAGCGTTCAATACTCCATATACACGTTCAAAAACGGAGTGCGTTTTCCTTGGCCAGTCCATCTTGTACCAGCCGAAGATAAAGTAAAATCAGGTCGGTCGAAATCCTAAGAGCACTAAGCAAGATAAGGTAGCCGCGGTGCTGTAATCTTGCCAAGATAGGGTAATTGGGTGTATGACAGTGGAATTGCCGATCGATAGCTATTCAGCTTAAACGAAATTTATTTGTCTATGCAGCCAGCTTCCTGCAGATTTAATTACACTTCGAGAAACATGGCTTACTACACATTTTATTTACCATCGCATACCTTACCGTTCGTTGAGGTTTGGTCAACATAGGGGAAGGATTATTGATTTGAAGTTCGTAAAAATGTTAATACAGCTTTGTGCTTTTACAGTGTACGGACAATCAGTGCGGGATTCTCGCAGGAGATGTCGATATCCCACGCCGCTAGCCCCTTATACAGCTAATGCAACAACGAGATCACTCTGCCTGAATAAAAGCAGTATACTTGCAGGAGCTAGCCAGGAAGGTAGATGAACGTCAAGTCAGACGGTGAAGATATCGTGCGATAAAGCAGCAATGATATGCGAGTTTGTCCAGTCCTCTATGCCGTTTCTTACTTGTGAGCCGTGCTGTGTATCAAGATGCGAGCATACTAACACCCCCCCCCCCCCCTTCCGTAATCCGTGTGGATCAGGTTACACTACTGTGAAATTATGACGACAACGGAAATCGCTACGTGATCGGCAAGAAAGAAAACAGTGAGTCAACCAGGAATAGTCCTAGAGTCATCAATTCCTTCCTACCTGCCTCGGGATGAAGTGCGCGCTATTCCAACAGAGCGGACGTTTCGAAGTTAGAAGCAGTACAACACTAATAGGGATTGGCATATATTCGGCGTTTGGAATACGAATCGAGCATGCTTGATATTTGGTTCCCATTGGATTCGAGAAATCGATGCTGAGGAATATCTGAATATATGACAGTGATTGAATACCTTGCCGACTTTCAGAAATTCGACCAGGAAAACTAGCGCCGTTTAGCAGCTTAGCCTCTCATCCACGCCCGAGCTGGACAGCACCTCTCGCCACTTCTGCTGTGTTGAGTTTTAAAAGGACACTAAAGACACCCAAATATGCTATCAAAATCGAATAAACGGCATTTGGTGATACTGTCGCCTCATATCCAGCAGCAAAAAATCGAATTATTGCTGAGATATTGCGATAAGAAGTTTTTTTTGTTCCCGCCGGTCTAATTCAAACCGTTTACTCCTACTACGTAGTAGGCTAGGATGACGCACACTATGGCGCAAGAGGAGACTCCGTGATTGCTGGCGCGCGGGGAGCGGAGAATACTTCGCAGGCGGGTGCCGAGTCATGATTTTCATTCGATACGCACTTAGGTATAGGCGCATCTGCTGCTCCGAGCTCGTATTTCAGGCGCCGCAGGCCCGAACCAAACTGTCCGAGCATGCACGAAGTACCTGAGCCGGAACATAACCGAAACTGAGGTGGACGCCTGTAACGCCATGTTAGCTGAGAGACTAGCGGCATCTACCGACAAGCGGGAAAAATGAGTATATTTTTGTATTTACCTTGCAACATTTACGTTGTCTTTTCGTATTTTCGCCGTCGCTAACGCGTGATAAAAGCATGTCATATTCGAGACAAAACCGACTACCGCATTCAAACGGTGAAAGTAATTGGCATTCGTCAGTCTCCGGGATCTCTTACGCATCACGTGATTTGTAGTTTCGAGTCTCGGCCATTTCGGCTGTGGCGGTGATACCTGTATTCATGTTCTTCCTCTTTACTACCTTATAACAGCTCTGTTTTCAGTAAAAGTGGCTTTTTTGTAACCAGGAACTGGTATTCTATCGATGCAAGCCCACTTCATTTTTCTCTTTAGTGTCCCTTTAAGAGCGTTAGCTCTTAGTCATCACTTTTCTCGATTTCTTGGGGTCTGCTACCACTTTCCTTCGGCACAAAATTTTCTAAGTCCGAGGAATTCAAGATGGCAGTCCCTATAGTTAATTGATTAAGCAACCCAATTGGTTGGTTGGTTGATTGTACAACTTTTAATTCCATCGGAAATGGGCGTCCTCTTCCCCGCCCAAGATGGCGCGGTTGAGGTGTCCACAGAAAACCCAATTGGTGAATAATTGATGACGTCACTGATATATCCAAGATGACCGCCAGAAGTGAAACCATGTGACTATGACATCATAATAACAGATAGCAGCATAATTTCGGAATCTCAAATCGAAGGTGGCAGTCAAATTCAGGAGCCAATGATGACGTCATGGTCCAATAGGTGGTTTCCAATCTGAACGAGCCGCAAAGCACGCTGGGTCATTTCGACTTCCGGGGCGATCGGCGAGACGCGCGTCTGCGGCGCTGTGCTTGAAACTCGGCATTGACAAGCTTAAATTCGACTCTGCACGTGTTTTATATGCGTGAATGAAGACGTAGAAAAGGCCATAATGGTATGCACACATGTTATGATCCTATTTAACGTTTCGTATTTGAAGAAAAAGGGTAAAACATCGTTGCAAGTGCAACCATTACAACGTGTGTCGTCTGTTCGCGCTGAAGTTTAGCATGCATCATTCATTCGGCCAAAGTTCGTTTTTCGTTGACGTTATCATACAGTCGCTACATATATCTAAAATATACTAGAGTAAGCATTCTTAGAGGTATTTCGCTAGCAGAAGCCGGATAATTAGATTGCCGGCAGCTGCAGTTTAGCGATACGTAGGAGCGGACTGTAGCGCAAGTTGTACGACGGCAAAGAGCTGAAAGCATGCAAATACCAGGTGGACATTTTGCACTTTTACAATCCTTTACAAGCCTTTATCGGTTTATGCTGCTCTGCCTGAGAGAGTCAGAGCAGCTAGGGTTTCTTGTCTTGCGGTGTACTGCAGCTGCCTGCAAGCACGGCCGGTGCACCGTGTTTTAGTTGCTCAGCTAAAATTGTGACATGCAATTATAACAGTGTGTAGTGCTATTCCTCCAGTAGATCTAGATTTACTTACCAGTGCTTCGAAACCTTAAAAGCGTGCGCAATGCTATTTTAAGCTACATGCTCTTGACAGCTCAACTTATTTTGTTTACATATGTGCTAGTTTTTTTGTTTTTTGTTTTCTGAAAACTGTAGGAGAGAATGCCAAAGAACTGTACCATGGTTAACATCATACTGTCAATCAATGTGCTGCTGATAACAATGCTGCAGATAACCAGCGCATGCGTAGATAGTCCCTCTTTCCTTCTTCCCCTCCTTTCTTTCCTTCTCTATATATTTCCGAGCCGGAAATAAAGCGTCGTCTTTTCGCTCTGCGAATCTGCCTGGTTTTCATCGCGTAGCTGCCGGCCTTTGGCCGGTAGATCGCAACAGTGGCGACGAGGATTCTGCTGCAGCAAGGAAACCAGCAATACGCCCAAGCACGACAGTCACGCAGAAGGAACCGCCAAGGATCAGCCATGGCACACAGGCTACCGGAATTCGAAGACGAAAAAGATAAGTGGCAGCCGTACCTTGTCAAGGTTCAAGCTTATTTGGAAGCGAATGATCTGATAGACGATGCTAAGAAAAGAGCCCTGCTGGCAGCGGCGCTTGGAACGAGGACAATAGAAATTTTGAACGCGAAGGTAGCACCGCGAAAGCCTAACGACCTTACCTACAAAGAAGTTGCGGAGACGCTAAGCAGCTACTACGACCCGGTAGCCGGTACCGAATGAAATCTCTGAAAGTTTCAAGTTCTTCCATCGCTGCCAGCAAGAAGGGGAATCTGTACATGCATTCATTGTGGCAATACGGCAGATGGCACACAATTGCAATTTTGGAACGATGCTAGACAGAATGATAAGGGACCGTATTGTTTGTGGTGTCAGATCCAAGAATCTGCAGAAGCAGCCGTTAGCGAAGAAAAATCTGAATCTCGAACAAGCCGAGGCTCTTGCCCTCGCCGCAGAGAACGCTGAACGCGATTCGCAAGGGATTGTTACTGACCAAGAACAAGCGAGATTGCTAAAGCTCTCTGGCCAATACGAATCGCGCACGAAGTCACAGGGCGTGCAACAATGCAAATGTTGCGGTAAGCATGGTCATAATACAAAGGCTTGCCGAGTAATCAAGCGCAAATGTTTTAAATGTGCACGGCCAGGGCATTTAGCGCGAATGTGTGCGGCAAATGAGACAAGCGGGACGCTAGCACTAACAGCACAGACGCCAGAAACCGAAGAGAGTGATAGTAGCGCGTCCCAAATCTGGTCCTTGACCACAACGCGCTCTCTTATACCCCCATCAGAAAATCGTTTGCATGGAATGGGATCGAAATAATGATATTGATACCGGCTCCCCTGTTTGCGTCATTCCCAAAAGTATTTACCAAGTGCACTCCCATCAATGGCCGCAGCTGCAAAAGTCGGAAGTACAGCTTTCATGCTATCTCGGAAAGTTGCCACTCCTCGATACACTGACCATGCCAGTTTCCTATGAAGGTACCACAGTACAATGCAGTCTGACGGTTTTAGACTGCAATGGCCCCAGTCTTTGCGGTCGGGACCTGCTGAAAAAATTGACAGACGAACGCATTCAGGTGCTGACCATGTATTCGAAGCCTTCCGTATCAAAGCAAGCCAGGGAGGACGTGCCGATGCTGCTCCAGCAAAACTGCGACCTGTTCACTGAAGGCGCTGGTCTCGTGAAAGGTCCGCCAGCTCGACTGCACATCAAGGCCGGAGCAAACCCCAAGTTCTTTAAGGCAAGGAAAATTCCTTTTGCACTTCGTGATAAAGTGTCTAAAGAGCTTGACAGATTAGTCTCGGCTGGCATAATATCACCAGTTCCTCATTCTGAATGGGCAACGCCCATCGTGCCAGTCTTGAAGAAGGACGGAACAGTGCGCATTTGCGGGGACTTTAAGATTACACTAAACCCTGTGTGCGAGGTTGAGCAGCACCCCTTGCCTGTCATTGACGACATTTTTGCAAATCTATGTGGAGGAAAAAAATTCAGTACTTTAGACCTTCGCGATGCTTACAATCAGGTTGAGCTAGATGAAGACTCGCGGAAATGAGCAGTGATAAACACACACAAGGGGCTCTTTTGCTACAACAGGTTACCGTTTGGCATCGCATCACCGCCAGCGATATTCCAACGAAAGATTGAATCGGTGCTGCAAGGACTAAAAGGGGCTCAGGCTTATCTAGACGATGTCCTGATAGCCGAGAGCAGCGATGCTGATAACGCAAATCTGCAAGCGGTGCTACAGCGTTTCCGCGAGAACGGTATCAAACTTCGTTATGACAAGTGCAAGTTTGGCGAACAATCGGTGACGTATCTTGGTCATCGTATTGATGAAGGGCTACACCCCCTCGAGAAGCACGTGGATGCAATCAGGCTAGCCGCTTTACCGCGAAATGTTGCCGAGTTGCGATCCTTTGTGGGAATGGTTACATTTTACAAGTTTTTGCCAAAAATTTCCACTATGCTTGCGCCCCTGTACAGCCTTTCCCATTCCACCAGCGCAACGTCGGATAGCATCACCCCGAAGAAAGGAAGGAAGCGGGTGCGACGTTCAAAGTCTCGTGCAGGCAGCCGGGGAAGACGCAAGGCCGCCAAGAACTATACCAAGAACACGCAATTAACCCATGAGAGGGAACGAGTCCAACTCACGGGTTGAAACCTAATTGAGCGAGCCAGCAAAATCTCAGAGCTTTGTGGCACGTTGGATACTGTCGGCCGAAAGCAAAAAAATTGTTCTTGAAAGTACTCAAATGTAATTAAAGTACGTTCGCATCCTCTACTACTTTCTTTTTTTGCCATAAGCGTGCTTGCATGAATAACGACTAAATTGCATCCATCCCATTGACATATATCTGCGGGAACATAATTTTAAGTCAATCTGTGATGTTTTGTAGAATTCTCAGCATCGATATTTTTCGTATTCTGGCACGATAAACAGTATAATTGAAGTCATCTGACCGTAGTGAGGCTGAAATGAAGTTTTGGAATCGCTTGGTTATTGTCGGGAGTCGATTTTGATGCATACACTTCGTAGGAGCACTTTTTATGGGTGCATTGGCTAGCTATCCCCTGGACAATGGCTACTCATGGCTTTGTAAGCTTGATGATTTTTGATGGGAGTTAAGAAAGAAAAAAGAATACAGGGGTTGTTGAATAAATGAGATTATTCTTGCGATTATTCGGAGCATATATGATCATGTGTAATTTAGGTGCTTGGTCTATTCGGTTTTTGTAATTTGAAAGTTTCGTCTTTTTATCGAAAATTATTTCTTGCGTAAAAATTGTGTGTGTGTGTGTGTGTGTGTGTGTGTGTGTGTGTGTGTGTTGCAATATACATTGTGTCCGTGTCAGGTTCAAATCCCGCAGAGTTCACTTGAACGCTTTTGTATATTTTAGGAACTTCTCCTCTACCATAAATTAACATATTTTCATATTAAAACGTATATTCATGTGAAAGGGAGCCGAATTGTCGTAGATTAAAAGCATTGGCTATACGATCGAGCCTTGAGAGAAAATCATTGGGGAAATTTTAGCTCTAGACACATGTTTTTTTTTTTTTTTTCATGTTCGGTTTCACTCTACACCGCGCTTCATCTTGTTTGGGTGCTGAAGGCAACAATGAAACTGCCGCTGAAACGTCGCGAAAGCCACACCATGACATTTTAGCGCGATTTATACCTGGTTTCCGTAAATACGAAACGAAAGATCATAGATGGCCTTTTATACGATGGGGAAAAACCCGCTTAACCTAACTACAGCCATACGATGGTGATAAGTCTGAGAAGACGGGACTTTATACGCTGGCCGACAACGTTTATATAGCTGGGACCTGCAACAGGTTCTGCGTGTCCCAAATGCAGATCGATACCTCGAAACTGGTCACCACGACACTAAATTCGAGAGTACCGTGGTTACCCCGCGTTCTTCTTTCCTACACTTTCTTAACTTTTTTTTTTTTTTTTGCTATGCCCTGTGCAACTGTTACTTAAAAGCCAGTCAGTAGTGACATGCATGCCAGAAATACTGACTTATGCTGAAGCCGATTTTAAAAAAAAGGTTTTCGGAATACTTTCATCGGTGTATTTTAGTTCATGTGTAACTTCTGCGTGTAAAATAGTACACCTCTTTCAGGCTTTTTTTTTTATAGGCAGGAAGACAAGCTATTCAAGTCATCTTCGAAGAATCAAAGAGGAAGAGGAGAACGTTGCTGGCAAAGAAGAGGAACGCAAAAATACGTGGGCTTCTGTATGGCAATCGATGGGAAAATGCTCCATATCTCATTTTCAGCCAGCGCTTAGCAAATGTGTCTGCAATCGGGTAGTTATTTTGAGCTGACAGCTGTAATATATATATATATATATATATATATATATGAAGGAAAGAAGCCAACAGTCGGCGAGGCCAAGGAAAGCGTTGGGGATGGTACTTTATGTCTTTTTTTTAATGTTTACTTGGATAATCACAGAAATTAGTAATGTAATCTGTTTAGGGGAAGATAATTAGACACAAAGTAGAAGAAAAAACAACGTGCCGATGGTGGGAACCGAACCCACGACCTCCGAATAACGCGTCCGGTGCTCTTATGTCACATTAAAACACAGATATCATTTGCGATCCAACATAACTATCAGACTGTTCGCATCATCACCAGTAGTTCATACCGTGCTAACGCTTTGCCTTCGCTGCGTCAGTATAACATCTTATCTGTTAACAATTCGTTTGGTTACAACCCAGCTATCCTGTTTCTCGATTATTCCTCACAAGTTTCGCAGCTCAGAATTTTGTTTGCTACCTCGAGTTTTCGCTAATTAGGGAAAACAATGTTCTTGTTTCGCATGCATTTCTCTATGGAATAATTTACCACTGACATTAAAATTGTCGATGTCCCTAACTATGTTTAAATCTTTTCATTTCTAAGAACTTATTTTGCAGCGACAAATAGAACAAACAGATGATTTCACAATTGCTCGATGATTTTTTCAACTTTTTATTACAAATTTTGTCTTGTCTCTTATTTGATTTGACTAATTTAACGTTGCATTCTTGCTCCTCTTGTAATTACCGGTATATGCCTTATTCATTTATGCTTTGATCGTGTTCGCTCCACGTTATTTTGATTGTATGCATACATACTATATGACAGTGTTCTTTTTTTTTTTCTCTCTTATCATTTGTTTGTGTTTTTTGGCTTGCTAACCTATTATTTCAACACCATATTATCTAATGTTTCTGTATGAGGGTCTCATGACAGTCGTCTGACAGTCGTGAGCAAAAGTGGTATGCAACACTCAGCCGGTGGTGGAGCTCTGGGAGACTGTATTGAAACTTCATCTAACGACAGCTATCGGGGATTGAGACCATAGTGGCGGTGCCCCATTTTATCATCATGCATACGTCGCTGTCCCTGTCGCTAGATTACATTTCGACGCAGTTTTCCCTAGGGTGCGCACGCATCGAGGCATTCTAGCTTTCCTAAGTTCCGTCACCGACTGGTGTTGTATACCACTTTTGCTAACGGCTATACCTTTAACATGTTCCGCATGTTTCGAATAAATCATTCTTATATATTTTCACGTAGCCGTTTAGGCCCGTAACCAGAAGGTTGGTTTTTAGGGGGGTTGATCTAGCAGGCACAGGAAAGCAGGTCCAGAGCACCGAGAGACAGCAGCAAACTTCAGCCTCTTCGAATCGAACGCCACGGGGCCACTTCTACAAGTCCGCGCACGAGACTCGCGATGAGCAGCCGCCTAGCGGCTGCTGTTGCACACGCTACAATATATTGTTACATACTGAGTAATTATTTTCAGTTGTAGGAACCGAGAGTCCAAGGCTCACAAGCGCCCGCTTCTTCCTCTTTTCCTCCACCTCTTTCTCCTCCTCTTCGCTTCCGATCCTTAACACGTGACAATATATATTGCTGTGTCTTCGAAGAAGCACGCCACGGCAGCCAAGCAGTAACCGAGGGAGAGGTTTATTGTGACTCGGCCGAACGTCCTGCTGGCCATCGACTGCCCGCGGCATACAGTGCAGTGTGGTGACAAGGGGGCAGATACAAGCGGACGGCACCCCAACGCCGATACGTGTCCATGAGCTGGCTGTTTTCTTATCAGCCAAACACTGCATTCCACCCTCCCTAGACAATGCTGTCCTTACAGCGTTTCATAGGTGCTACAAGAAACACTTTACCTTTTGTTTTTATACAAACGTAATTGAAACACTTCAAATGTTCAAAACACTCCCGTAAAGTCCACTGACGCCTCAGGGCAGAGAAGTGTACCGATCCGGGGGACGTCTTTGTCTTGTCGGATAACGAGGCCCTGTGGCGGCTTCGTGGCCGCTTTCTTTGGCAGAATACCCCACCTCGTGATTGCCGTCTTCGGGACATGAGGGCTCTGTCGAGAGTCCTCGCCTTGTGGCAAGCTCCCCTGGGTCGTCCCGGTCTTCTACACTCGTGCTGACTGCTTGCGTGGTGAGCGGTTCTGTAGCCGAAGTCTGTGATGGAGAATTTTGCTATGGTTGCCCGAGGTCAGATACACCGCTGTAGCCGGAGTCTTCCGACGCTGTGTTTGGGTCAGCCTCCCTTGCGCGGATGTGGTCTTGATGCCTCTTCCATTCCATGACTCCACCTGGCGTCTTCACGTGTAACACATAAGACACTGGTCCCGAGCGGGAGGTCACCACAGCCTCTAACCATCTTGGGCCTTCTCTAGAGTTTCTGACAAACACATTGTCACCCTCGGCGAAGGTTCTCCGAAATTCCCTTCGCCTACGCGCCTGATGGAACTGCTTTTGCTCGACTACTGAACGAGCGTTAGGCTTCAGTAAATCGAGCTGAGTTCGAAGGGGTCGCTCTAATAAAAGCGAAGCAGGAAATTGCTGAGTGGTTGCGTGTGGAGTGTCCCTGTACACTAGGAGGAAACTGGCCAATCTCTGTTCAATTGATCAGCATTTCAAATATTTGCGGAGGGCTTCTTTCATTATGCTTACAAATTTTCAGTCAGACCGTTAGTGGATGGATGGCATGGAGCTGAACGAACATGTTTTATTCCATTCACCTTGAGGAATAACATAAATTCTTCGCTGCAAAACTGCGGCCCGTTATCGGATACGATGACTTTTGGTAACCCAAAATGGCTGAAGAGGTCACGAAGCTTACTGATAGTAGCTTCTGCCGAAGTCGAGGGCATGAAGAAAAGCTCTGGCCACTTTGAATGGGTGTCAACTACCATAAAAAAATTCCGTTGAAGAAACGGGCCAGCAAAGTCGAGGTGGAGTCGGGCCCACGGCCTTGTAGGCCAAGCCCACGGATGAAGGGGAGCTTGGGTAGACAGCGCTCTTTGCTACTGGCAGGATGAACACGTTCGGTGCTCTCAGGGTCGGCGTCAATTCCGGGCCACCAGACGTAGCTTCTGGCAACCTCCTTTATCCGCACCACCCCTGGATGCCCCTCGTGTAGTTCGTCCATAATGGTCTTCTGTAACGAGCGAGGAATCACAATGCGCATACCCCAGAATAAACATCCGCAGTTCACTGACAACTCCAGCTTTTTCAGAACAAAAGGTTTCATGTTTTCATCTGTCTCCGGCTCGAGCCATTGCCGCGTAACCGCGTAAAGCACTCGGCGTAGCGTAGGATCTCACTATGTTTCTCGAGCAACGTCCGAGCTTGTGATGAGAAGTTGTTGTTGTTGTTGTTCTCCTCTAATTTGATGGCACGTACCCACACAGGGGGATGGGAAGTTTCCCAGCGAAGCGCACAGCAAGCGGTTACCTCATCGTTGTCTTCTTTCTCTCCGCTATCGGGCAGTGGTAGACGTGACAGACAGTCTGCTTCTATGCTACATTCTCCTGAGCGATACACTAGGTCGTAACGATAAGCAGACAGCGTGATGGTCCGCCTCTGCAACCGCGCAGCCACAATGCTCGGTATTCCATTCTTTGGACCAAGGATCGCCTGCAAAGGCTTGTGATCAGTTACCAGGCTGAATTGTCTGCCATAAATGTAGTAACGAAATTTCTTAATGCCGAAGACTAAAGCCAAGGTTTCGCGCTCTAGCTGGCTGTAGTTCCGCTCACTTGGAGATAACATTCGTGACGCAAATATGATCATCGGCCGTCTGGAACCGTCTTGTTCCACCTTCGCTAAAACAGTGCCTAGCCCATAAGATGAAGCATCACACACTACCTGAAGCTGGGCTTCTGGATCTTAGTGTGCTAACACCGGCGCATTCTTACAGAGCAGCTGATTCAATGAAAATATAACTGTTGACAACTCTGGCAGAAATTTTGCGTAGTACGTTACCATACCGGTAAATGTTCTCAGCTGCTTTTTATCGGTGGGGATAGGAGCTTCTAATATAGCCTTCACTTTCTCCGGTGTTGCAGAAATTCCTGTTTTACTAATCACGTGGTCCAGAAACTGCAATTGGGGTTTCAAAAATTGGCACTTGTCTGCCTTTATCCGCACGCCCCTTTCCTGTAACCGGGACAGGAGCGATTCTAAGTTCTCAAGGTGTTCCTTTTCGTTTCGGCCCATGACGAGAATATCATCCAGGTAGCATATTACCCCTTTCAGTCCTTTTAACATCTTGTCCATATTCTTCTGAAAAATGGCTGGAGCCGATGCAACCCCGAACGGTAGGCGATTTACTGCGAACAACCCTTTGTACGTATTCAGGGTGAGGTACTCGCGGGAGTCCTTGTCCATTATCACTTGCTGGTACGCTCGATTCAGGTCAACCTTAGAGAAAACTTGACCTCTCGCAAGGGTGGCGAAGATTTATTCAATCCTTGGTAATGGATAGTTGCCGATGTTTAAGCATGGATTCAACGATGCCTTGTAATCTCCGCATATGCGTACGCTGCCATCTTTCTTTACCACTGGCGCAACTGGTGAGGCGAAATGACTGTTAGAAATTTGCTCAACTACGCTAAGACCCACCAACTTTTCCAGTTCTTTCTCCACTGCTGCTTTCAGTGCGAACAGAATGCTCCTAGCTTTACAAAACTTTGGCTGTAAATCGGGCTTGATGGAGAGTTGAGCTTGCTCACCTTTAATTTCCCCAAGTTCATCGACTAACAACTGGGGGTGTCGATCCAAGACTTCCGTCACGGCGCGGCGATCTTGCGAATCCATGCGATTGACGCTATCCAGTCGATATTGAGCTGATGCATCCAGTCCCTTCCTATGAAAGTAGGTCCCTCCTGGCGCAGAATGTGCAGAGGCAGCTGGAGAGAAACTCTGATGCTTCACATTCACTGTTACCACCCCCTCTGGAAGCACGCACTCTCCTGTGTACGTACGCAGCACTACCGAAACCAGGCGTAACTTCATCTACCGGAAACAGGAGCGAAAAAGCCGATACGGCATCACCGATACTGCTGCTCCCGTGTCTAGTGCCATTTTGAGCGGCACCCCTTGAACGCACATTGTAAAGCATATCGGTTCTTGCCGCGGTCTGTCCAGCGTTGTCTGCAGCTGTGGCTCTACATCTTCCTCTGTATCGAACACGCCGAAGCTTTGCCTCCTGTCGTCTTTTCGTTGCGCATCTTGCCCGATCCTGTTCGTAGTGTGCGAATTAGACGTCGGCCGAAAGCGGCACACTTTTTGGATATGTGCTACACGGTGACATCGGAAACATGTCGCTGTTCGGAAACGGCAGTTGAGTTGCGATTGCGATGACGGGAGCAGCATCATGGCGAGTCTTCTCGTGCGCGGCAGCCCTCTGC
This sequence comes from Amblyomma maculatum, assembly GCF_055883805.1. Lineage (NCBI taxonomy): Eukaryota > Metazoa > Arthropoda > Arachnida > Ixodida > Ixodidae > Amblyomma > Amblyomma maculatum. The sequence continues at coordinate 21,232,845 of NW_028146738.1, forward strand.
AGCAAAATTTTGGAGGCCCTCTTGAGCTCTTCCAGTCGGCCGGCACTTAGTTACGTTCTTCGAAGTCGCCTCTACTGATAACGCAATCTCGACTGCCTTTTTGAACGTCAGTGACGCATTCTCAACAAAAATCCTTTTTTTTTTTTGTATGTTGGCCCAGGCCAAACCACACACGAACCTGTCCCTCGGAGTATCTTCTAGGATCGCTCCGAAGTCGCATGTGTCTGCGGATTCCTTGAGGTCTGCCACGAACTTCGCAATTTGCTCTCAGTCTCTAATTGTGTTTTCCGGTGAAAATTTGCTCTTTCTGCGATAACTGACGGTCTGGGGGAAAGATGCTCACCTAAAGCTTTCTGAAGATCGGACAAAGACTAGCCGGCGTATTAGGTGCGAATAAGCTCTTCAATAATTTATACGTCTTCGGACCCACAATACTTAGAAAGGCGTCTACCTTGCTGAAATCTGGAATGTTATTCACACGCAGGAATGCATTAATCCTCTCCTCGTATGTTTTCCAATCTGACTGAGATTCATCGAAAGGTTCCACTTGCCCGAATTTTGCGTCCAGGTCGCTCAGCGGTGGCTCCTTATCAGCCAAACACACACACGCACGCACGCACGCACGCAGACACACACACACACACACACACACACACACACACACACACACACACACACACACACACACACACACACACACACACACACACACACACACACACACACACACACACACACACACACACACACACACACACACACACACACACACACACACACACACACACACACACACACACACACACACACACACACACACACACACACACACACACACACACACACACACACGCACACGCACACACACACACACACTGATAAACACAAAACCACATGCGCGCCGTGCGTGCGATGGGTCACGAGTTCACTGTCCTCTCTCTGGGCGTTGTCCACGGCAAATGCACCAACGTTTTCACGCATACTTTTACATGGAATGAATTCTCCGGTTCACTCGCTTTTGAAAAAGCCCGCACAAGTATTGTGACGGTAGCGCACAGAATGTGGGTCAGAATATGGGCATACTCAGTGCTGTCCACTAACTCTTAAAGGGGAATATGCACACCTACAAGCCCGTAAGAATTAAGGAGCGAAGGGTGGCGTCCTCCTCGTCCCTCAGCTCCCGATGCACCCAACAGAAGCGCCTCTAGGCGGGGGTACGTGAGCGGTGGGTGGGTCAGATCGACATCAGTCACTCCGCCACATATGACCGAAGCGCGTGGTGTTAAAATAATAAAGGCAAAAAATGTTTGAGCAAAAGTCCAGAGCGAGCTGTCCTGAATTAATAGACAATTGGTACGATTCTCGTGTTTCTCTGTCGTGGTGTGTGCGGAAGCTGTATTCAAGGATTGCCATTTTCAGGCCACGGAATTCATGACCGGAAGACTAACATGTCTTGATAGGGCATGGGCAGAGATTTAGTATGCGCATGGTGATTGTTAAATCTTACTCTGAAGCGAGTCTCTATTTGGCCGATATATTGGTGTTGACACGCTGAGCACTCAAGAAGATATATGTCACATTTGAGCCGTCACAGTTAAAGTTACCATTGGTTTTGATGGAAAGGTGGGAGGCTATGCTGACGGCAGTGGTTTACGCGGTTATTTGGACGCGGACAATTCACAACGAGATTTGTCTCAAGGTGCGTAGCCAACTGTCGGATGATTCCTAATTTTTGAGGAAGTTAGAATGTCCCAAAGACTCCAGCCTGTTCCGTCGCTACACACACCGCAGTGACTCCGGAAAGGCAGATTTACATCGTTCATTTTATGTAAGAACGTTGTAATGGGGTCATTGGAATAGGAGGGACAGCAAAATTCTGACCAGACCACGCGCTCGAGCGTTCGTATTTAGCGTGCGGACGACAGTGCGAGCAATATCACTTTGTGCATTCTACGTCGCTTTATTCATTTATTTACAATACCTTACAGGCCTCCAGGGGGGCATTGCGCAAGGGGGGTACAAGAAGAAGTATAGATACATATAATAGTGCCTAAAAAAGCAGCAAAATCAGCAGGAATGAACAGTGTTAAATACGAAAATATATTAAGCAATCATTGCAAATATAACCACCACGCGAAAGAAAAAGCCCAACATGAACAAAATAATTAACAAGAAAACATACATATAAAGTAACCTTGCAGAAAAACAGATACATATCTTTCAGATGGGAAAATAAAAAAAATAGTAACAACGTAGCAACCACATGTGATAAGACAGGAAAATAAAGTGAAAACAAAGTCATGGCTCCCTGATACAGATGAGAACGTCCTAAGCACAGTTGTCGATGAAATGTTTGACTAGATGATCATGGAAAATTTCACGATTGCGCTGAGAGGCGATGTGGTTTGGAAGGTCATTCCACAGGCGTATAACACGTGGCAGGGCCGAAAAGTTAAAAGGATGTCTTGTAAATATCTACTATTTCACGTTGTACAACCACCATCGCCTTTCCGCAATTCGTAAGTCAGCACCACAAGCGAGAAGAGGCCAGAAGCGGCGGGACCAATCTGGTTTTCAGAAAAAGACTGGGGTTGCCAAGAAGGTGAGGGCAACGCCTTGTCTCCGTTTAAATGCTTTCAGTTCAATTCCAGAGCCACGTGCCACGGCTGGGTACACACGTACGAGTGGCATCGAGAATTGAGTAAAGGTGGAGGAAATAAATCAATCAAAAGGCAGAAGGTGCAGAGAAAAAGGAGGGCATGAACGTGGAACTTTCACGGCGCCCGATCGAGACGTCGTATCTCGGAAGTGCTCCCATTGTCCCGGCGGACGAGCGCTTATTTCGGGCCGCGTTCTCAGGGCGGTATGGCGCGCGCCGCTTGCTCGCAAATACCTGAGGGAAGAAACAGACTCCGGAGGGCTTACATAACGCGTTCACGAATGCGTGAGTTGTCTTCGTACTGATCCGCACCGCTGCCGGCGCTTGTGGAGTGCACTTATGCAATATGCGATGCGGATGCCTGGCGAAGCTCGCTCCGGACGCTGCGAAGTCGGTCACAGCGGGGTCAAAAAGCTCAATGCGGAAACGCGTGTCTGCGCGAGAAGTGTCATTGATGCAAGTGTCTATCGATCACATATCGCGGCCTGCGCGCATACGTCGCGCCGGTGTGCGAACGAGAATTGGGTTAACCGGGCGGCGCGGCTACCTTCGGTATCTTGCCAGACGGGAATATTTCTTTTGTTTTGTTTTTTCCTCGTGAGTGCTTGTCACGATGGCGCATACTCTCGGAGTCTTTGTAACTGTGTAGGAACAATATAGTAAATGTAATACATATGACGTATATGTCACCGGAAGCTACTTGCGTTCAACAAATCGAATGCCACAGGCTGGTATTGATTAACCTTTTGACGCGCTATACACAATTGTGGGCAAAGCGAACTGGCAGTGATCTTCCTCCTTTTCTTTTTTCTTTTTAGAGTGCGCTGCACCTAGCAAGGACTTTTATATTGCAGCTTCATTACGCACTTTTGAAGTCGCGAAGAAGGCTTTTTTTTTTGTTTTTTATATGCCATACAGCGGGCGCAATAATAATTTCGCGAAACAGAGAGCGGGGTAACACATTGTCCGCTATTTTTGTGCAGACCTAGAAGAGAGTGAGAAGTTTGGGCTTAAACTGAACATTAAAAAGACGAAGATCATGGCGTCTTGCCCTATCAAGTCCTGGAGCATCAATGGACAAGAAGTGGAAGCTGTGACAGATTTTCTGTTCTTGGGCGCCAAGATTACCTCGGAAGGAGACTTCAGCCATGAAATTAGGAGACGCCTGCTTCTGGGAAAGAGAGCAATGGTTAGCCTTGACCGCCTAGTAAAGAGCAGAGACATTAGTCTGCCAACCAAGATCCGTATAACCCGTGCTATGGTCTTTCCAGTTGTGATGTATGGATGCGAGAGTTGGACTGTGAAAAAGGCTGACCGCCGAAGAATTGACGCGTTTGAATTGTGGTGCTGGCGAAGACTCTTAAGAGTTCCTTGGACTGCCAGAAGATCAAATCAGTCGATATCGTCGACCATAAACCCTGACTGCTCATTGGAGGGTCAAATTCTAAAGTTAAAGCTCAGCTACTTTGGTCATCTGATGAGAAGAGAGGAGTCGCTGGAGAAAGATTTGATGTTGGGAAAGGTTGAGGGTCGCCGGAGAAGGGGTAGGCAGCGAACGCGATGGTTAGATGTCATTCTCGAGGCATTGCAGATGAAGCTATGTGATGTTAAGAAGATAGTGAGAGACCGGAAAGCGTGGCGTGACATGGTCCATAGGGTCACGAAGAGTCGGACACGACTGAACGCCTGAACTGAACTGAATTTTGCCAGCAGTAGTGAAATCAAATTTTATTTTGTTTGAAGAGCAACGTGTACCATCGGAATTAAAATTATTTTCATGTTCATTGCGCTTTTACATAAGTCGCGACATTTTGACGCTGTGATTTCAATAAATTTCTTCTCTGTACTAAATTTTGCACATCCCCGCCCAAAAAGTTAACAAGTATTTTGGGCTGAAAAATTAACATATTGTATTTTTTAAAGGTGTGAAGACGTAAATGTTCGCTATCTATTCCGTCTGCAGAATGCTGCACCGTACATTACAAAACATGACTAGGCTGCGTAGATTGCGTGGAAAAGCAAATAATCATTTGTAATTGAACTTCTTCTTTCACACAGTTTCAGTTTTAATTTCTGAAATCCGGCTGTGCCATCATACACGCGCTGTGGTCATGTGAGACGTGCCATTCATTGTTGTTTTTCTCATTTTAATTCACACTAATGCTTACGTAAGCATCCTGAAAACTAAAGATCACAAAGAGGAATAAGCAATGATTATATGTTTTTTTTTTGTTACTTGCGTAACCAAAGCGCGTATGTGGCGTAGCAGCTGTTACTTAACGGCTGAAACCGAAACTGCATGAGAAAATTAATCATCAATTATTTAACTAGTGTAAGTGAATGTTGTGTGATGATTCATATGTGCACTACCGTCTTACGTTCTATTCCAAAAAAAAAAAAACACACTAAAAAATATTGGTGTCTACTCTTTTAAGGACTAAAGAAGTGAATGATTCTGGGAAACCTTTTATTTGTGAGCAAATGTGGCATATTGTAAGTCACTGTTGAGCTCACTTTATGGGAATGGTTTGAGTTTCCGATGCGTTGTAAAAATTTCCCCTTAATATTTTTCCTCCGCTACCAGCAGCGTTTGTGCAAATAATTATGAGGAAACTGTGGAACAATTGAAAGATGCCAGCAGTCTGCGCGGTCAGGGAACGCATTCGGATCATATTTTTTTTTTATTTCTACTGTTGTCATGAATTCGTATTGTGGTATTTTTTAGGGGAAGTATATCCCGAGTGTTTCAGCGAACAATTTCAAAAATTCCCCTATATAGTGGGTTCAAAAAAGTGAACAAAATATATGCAGGAACACATTCTCCGGCGTGGCGGACACAGTATGTAACGGGACTCCTCTAATTACACAACTAATTAACTAAATCAAGTAATTATTATTTTAATTTTTGCAGTTTGTTAATTAGCCCTAATTGTGAGTGGGTCTCAGTTGTTCCGTGAATATGTGGTTTATTTATTAGTAAACCACTTCGTCACCTAGAATAGCGTCTTCAGTTCCTTAGATATTTTCAGCTTGTTCCTCAGTTGCAGCGCCGTCCGCAGCAGAGACCACGACATCGCGCTAATAACCGCATGACTGGTTTGTTTCGACGAGAGCGCCGGTAGTGCTGGCGGCTAGCTCGGCAAAGTTGGCAGGGCGCAGCTGCGGCCGGACGCGGCATAACACGAGGCTCGGAAATTTGCAACCAAGCTGCCGCCCCCCCCCCCCCCCCCCCTTTCTTCCCTTTATACTCTTGGCAATACATTATTTAGCGTTTCATTTTCTTCGCCTCACTTTCTGCTGAGTCAGTTTTCACGGCAGCTTGAGGTAGTTTTAACCTGGCAAAGCTATTAGTTATGGAGCATGAATAAATTTGAGTTCCTGCTGGTGATAGTTGAGGAGAGAGAAAACAAACGAAAGCCTGACCTTAACAAAAAGTAATACATTTGGAATATAAAGCCGTATATTCGCAATGTATTTTAAATGTAATTTGTATTGAGGAATGCGCTCAAAACATGTTAAAAATAGGTTTGTTAAATTTCTTAGTCAATGTTCGAAATATATTTTTAAAATATGTCAAAACTACCATACCTGAAAAGTACCCTTCGAGCATATGTTGAATAGATGAAAAGTACATATGCGTTCGTAGCATGTTGGCAATACATTAAAAGTGTACTTTTGTAAATATAAAATTATTTCGGCCGAAGTGCATTTGAAGTCTTCCTCGGTATTCAATATGTATGTTTGAAAATTTGTCGGAAATGCTAGACCTGAAAGTACGCTTCGAGCATACTTCGAATATATATATATATATATATATATAAAGGAAAGAAGCCAACAGTCGGCGAGGCCAAGTAAAGCGTTGGGGATGGTACTTTTATGTCTTTTTTTTTTTAATTTTAGCTTAGATAATCACAGAAATTATTAATGTAATCTGTTTAGGGGAAAGATAATTAAACACAAAGTAGAAGAAAAAACAACGTGCCGATGGTAGGAACCGAACCCACGACCTCCGAATATCGCGTCCGGTGCTCTTCCAACTGAGCTACATCGGCCGCTGTCCCCCCCCTGCTACTTGCTTGGGTATTAATGTTGTCTGTATACGAACCTTGAGAGTGTTCACCAGCGCCACCCTCAGCCATAGCGGCAGACGTAGAACGTCCTTTGTTACCGCCAGCGTCACGTAGAACGTGATCAAGAGCGAGGGCGAAAGCTGTGCTAGAACCCTCTTAAGCTACCTATGGCTTCAAGACTGCCAGAACCGAGACCCCCGTAAGCTACAAACAGATCAATTAAGGGGAAATGAGGGTGCTCGTTATAATACATGAAGGAAAGAAGCCAACAGTCGGCGAGGCCAAGTAAAGCGTTGGGGATGGTAATTTTATGTCTTTTTTTTTAATTTTAGCTAAGATAATCACAGAAATTATTAATGTAATCTGTTTAGGGGAAAGATAATTAAACACAAAGTAGAAGAAAAATCAACGTGCCGATGGTGGGAACCAAACCCACGACCTCCGAATATCGCGTCCGGTGCTCTTCCAACTGTATATATATATATATATATATATATATATATATCTGTTTATAGTAGTTGGGATTGTATTCAAACCGTATTTTTGTAAATATTAAATTAATTCGCATTAAGTAGAACAGCATATGGGGAAAGGTAGGCAGAAAGAGACGCCAGTTACTGTTTAACAGGTACTGAAACAAAGCAGTGAACTTTCAACTTGCGTGAGGATAAATGGGAGCAGCCAAACCATTCTCGACAGAAAGGTTATTCTCTGGTAAATGTGGAAGAGAAATAACAAGCCATATTATGAATATTTTGCTAACCTCTATGCGGTGGATTGAAATTCTCTGTCCGGCCCTCTGCTAATATTTGTTGTGCTTCAGGACCGTATCGGTTGTATTTATCGCGACCCCATTTTATGATACAAACGCCACTTATTTGTACTTACCTGGCGCTACACTGCTGTGCGCAAGGAAGCGGGACTGAATCCCGGTCGCGGCTGCTGCTTTTCGATGGAGGCTAAAGGCGAGGCACCCGCGTACGGTGCGATATCGATGCATGTTAAGAACCCCAGATGTTAGAAACTTCCGGAGCCCTCCACTACAGAGTCTCTCATACCTTGAGTCGTTTTGGGACGTTAAACACTATAATCCAGTCCTAATATACTGTGTTTTATCATATATAGGGCACGAAAGATTAGAATATGCTTCCCGGCCCGTACTTTATAAGGATTCATTTCGTGATCTCTTCTTTTGCTTTCTTGCCATTTGTCAGCCTCACCTTCGACAACGGAAACATATCGAATGGCGTCACCTGCGTATCTCTCAGTTATGACGTCAGAAATTTCAACATAGTGAAAAAGCAGTAAAATGAATCGGGATAATAACGGCGAAGTATAGCCACTCATACTTTCGTAGTCGATTGAGGCCAAATGTGACGAAGACTCACTGGTCCAAGGAGCGGGAAACAACAAAGGTAATCTTGCGCGACGTTAATTGTTGACTCATCTTTAGCTTCCGAACCCTCCAGCACTAAATTTGGCGCATGATAGCCTCATGATAGCCAGCTCTTGGCGCATGATAGCCTCAGTTGCTTATGCGCCAAAAAAACCCAATACAGTACAATACTAAATTTGGGAGACGTGCGTATTGTTTTTCGATATAATATTTGGTCTAAAACTGAAAAGAACTTTTGTCGGGTAAAAAGCGATAAACGCAATTAGACAATCACTTGTCAAAGTTTGGTGTGCTGTCCGAATAATTAATCTATTGCAGCAAAAAAAAAATATATATATATATATATATATACAATGCACAGGCACAATGTGGTGCAGAACTAAATTACTTTTGAAACAATATAAACTGTCATGTCCGAAATGTTAAATTTATCCTTGCGGAATGCCCTTTATAACACCACAACAGGCATATTGAAATGCGCGGCATGACGGTGATGGAACCACAGGTGCCCCGTGTCCCGAGGCAAAGCGCGCTGGCATTTGCTGCGAGCCTGTGAGCACGGGTTCAAGCGAATGTATACGTTCCCCACCATTCCCTGCCTCCACTTTCCCGCCAATTTGTCTAAACGAAAACACTGCGGTGTTCATCGAAGCGCGCATTTGCGAGGCTTTGGTGCGCAATAATGCATGTGACTATATAGATCTCCTTGATCGTATTTACCATTTGGTGCGCGATGTTTGGAGACTTCTCTGGCCACTTTCCCGTCGCGTGACCGATATATAGAGTGCTTAATAGCGAGCGGGTAAAAATACTCGAGTTGCGTGACCAGCACCGGCTCTTAGCGACCCTCGACAGTCAGCTGTCACGCAACCAGCCACTCGGCGCGACGAAAAATGTTTTCGCGCCAGGGCCGGACTCAGCGAAATCTCGAATATGCAACGTGAAGGGCCGTCTGAAAAATTTTACCGTGTCAGGTTCTCTCTCTCTTCCTGCAGCACGTCTTTTTTCGACGTACAGCCAGCAGCCAGAGCCCGCGAAAAAGCGACGTGAAGGGTAGCACTCAAAATATAAGTTAGTCAAGAAGACCAACTTCAAAACGCGTGCGCGTGAACTGCTGGAAGCATCGTTTCGAAGGAAATTGATCGGAAGAAGATTGAAGGAAATTTCGATTTGACTGTATGTTGTAAAATGGCTTTATAAACGCAGTGAGGCCTCCTGCGTGTCCTTTCAATCCGGTATATTTTTTTTTTTAACGGTAAAAATGGAAAATCACTATTCACCTCCGTCGGCGTCAGCATCAACTGTGCACGACATAGAATACATAGAATAGGATTTCGTTCAGGTTGTCTTGAATGTGCTGGCCTTGACCAGGCTAGTAACGCCAGGCTTTACTCATGTTAACAAAGTAAGCTAGCGTTACATTGCCTAGTCAGGTAGACAGCTTTTGTAACACTAAATTCCAACCAAATGTCGGTCATTAAAGTTTTATCAACTGCATTCCTAGTGACGCCAAAGCTCAGGGTAAGACATATTGAAGAAATCTTTACGCAGAATGCGACAGGACACAAAGGGAGAAACACGCTCACACACACAAGCGCAACTTGCAATTGTATTCCAAGAAAAGCATATACTGCCTTAAGAAGCATCACACACGACGCATGAGCACAGCTATCAGAGCGACACGTGTACAGAGCAGGTGAACCCAGTGAACCCAGTGGTAAGAGATGGGAAGTGCAGTAGAATACCCCATGAACGAACGTCACTTAAACGAAGTATTAATCGGTCATTAAAGTTTTATCAACCGCATTCCTGGTGACGCCAAAGCTCAGGGTAAGATATATTGAAGAAAACTTTTCGCAGAATGCGACAGGACACAAAGGGAGAAACACGCTCACACACACAAGCGCAACTTGCAATTGTATTCCAAGAAAAGCATATACTGCCTTAAGAAGCATCACACACGACGCATGAGCACAGCTATCAGAGCGACACGTGTACAGAGCAGGTGAACCCAGTGAACCCAGTGGTAAGAGATGGGAAGTGCAGTAGAATACCCAATGAACGAACGTCACTTAAACGAAGTATTAAGTTGTACGAACCTTATATAACTTCCCCTACCAAAGCTCCATTGAACGCTATGCAAATGCCCTTCATTTTAACGAATTCCAGTTCTGACTCATTTCAGTTCTACGAACATTTTCCGCGGCGTCATCCTGTGTCTTCTACTTTATAGTGAGCATTTCAACAAGCACAACCCACCCTTTTTGCCGAATATTTGTACGCTGAGAACCACTCTTTTTTACCACATGACGCAAACTGGGCGTCATTTCGGTTTAAAATGAATTGGCTATCTAAACAAGTTTGTAACCAGCGGAACCTATAGCTAGCTTTGCTTACTTAATTGGCTCCACAGTCATAGCCATCCATAGCCAGAGCTTCAGTCTACTTAGCCTTTCAGTTCCAAGAATGGCGTACGTATGCATGCTGGTTAACCTTGACCTGGTGAAGAAATGAAGGCTTTTGCTGCCTAGTAGACCGTATACCAAACAAGGTTCACGGAAGCTTGCACGCAGTGACTGAGTTCAAGACCACATGCATTCCTAAGTTCAAAAGTGCTGCAAGAGGGTGCTGCATTCTTCACTTGCAAAAGTGCTGGGACAAATTGAAATTGGGTTGAGATGATTTGAACGCTTGGAGCTAATGGAAACAAGCTCAAGCTACCACGCACTTATTTCAGTTCAGCTAATTTTCACTTTAAAAAATTAATTTCCTAAGGTTCCTTGAAGTCCGTTTAAGTGAAGTTTTACTCTGTAGTTAAACGTCCACAGCATCGTGAATAAAATGCCTGTAAATGCTTGCGAAAAGTAGTGAGTACGATCTGAAGGCTTTGAACGCCACTTTCTATAGAATAAATAGGTAATAATAACAGTAATTAATACAAGAATGATGCAACAAAAACGCAGTAACCTTATTGCACTCCTCGAACACCGGAACTGCACTGCGGAAGAGGTGAAGGAGGAAGAGAAAGAGCGGCTGTAGTCGTTTGAGGCTCTGGTTAATTTCAATCAATTGATGTTCTCCAAGGAATTTTCTGCCCCATCGAACTCCACAGCAGCATTCGGGATTCGAGTCTGTGGCCTCGCCAACGTTTCGACGAGGGACTTGTCTTCGTCTGGGCGGTGGCTTGGCTTGCGAACTTAGACCCTCCCCCTAACTTTTGTTCAGTTCTCTTTCATTTGGCGGGAGGGTATTTTTCAGATCAGTAGCCACGAATTACTGTCTTTCGAACTGTGCAAAATATTGCTAAAAATATTTTCACTGCATGATTGTGTCGCAGCAAGTTTATTTGCATTGCCACGGAGTTAATATCGACACGTTAGTTGTGATGTTTGATTTGACATTCACAACAAAGTGGCAACCGGATGAGGCGACATCTTTTGGCAATGCGTCGCGCGACATCGACACCTATCGTTTCTGCTGTTCCACCCGCACGAAGAGACCGGACTCGGCGACAGAGCGACACGTTTTCAGTATTGCTCGGTTACCGCCGCCTCATCGTTCGGTCAAGGGCAGTATATATTTACGCTAGTATCTCGTTTCTAACACTAAACATAATAAAGCATGATAAAAGCACCGATGAAAATTATGGTGTTGCATGGAATTTTTAAGATGCACGACAGAGGGATGCCAAACTATACACGGTGCGATGCAGACTTGCAAGAAGTTACTTTCTCCCACTCCTTTCGGTAATAATTATATGTAGCGACAACAACTCTTCCTGTTGATTGTTGCTACCAATCTTTCACTGAACTATCTCGGATCAGAAGAAGCGAGCGCCTGCAGCCTTCTTCGCTCAAAGCGGACTAAGGAAAAAAACTCATCACTCGCAAAAAAGCCAGAACGGAAGTTTTGTGTCCCAAACTTCTGCGATTGGCTCCCCGCTAGCTGCTTCCGGGCGATGGGCGCTGCATTAGGATTGTTTCTTTTTATGCTTGGAAAATGCAGTGCCTATCAAACGGTTGCGCCTGCATGTGACCGCATGATAAATCGTTTTTTAAATCTGCACATGCATCATTGCGCATCCCAAAAGAACAGCAGCCAATGGACGCTAGCTGGCGCATAACATGGCGCATAACATGGCGCATAACATGACATGCGGACGCCTTGCGTTTTGCTTCGTTCCAAACGTGGCCGTCGCGACCGGGGTTGAACTCGGCCGCCTCCTCGGGCTCTGCAGTCGAGCGTTACGACAACTGAGCCATTGCTGTGGATACAAAAAAAAAAAAAAAAAAAAAAAAAAGGTTTCGTTCATTGTTTTAACTTGAATAAATATTAGAGGAGCTGCCAGGCTCTGTCGGCTTGTGCAGCCAGAAGACGAGTATATTTAATTTCGATATTCTTTACCCACCGTTCTTTTTTTTCTCGCAAAGTCAGACAGCCGGAAATCCGGACTTGCCATGGGACTGCAGTGATCTCTGAGAAGTGAACTTCACCAGTGACAGTGAACCTTTACGTCTTTCGACACGCTGGCTTAGAGCGTTTCGCACTTGAAACGTCAAGGCTTTTCTTTCGCGTGTGCAGAGCATGACTAGTTTTCAGTTTTGAACCCCGTGAAACACAGTAACTCGAACCACCTTTGCAGGCTGAAGTGTTCGAAACTATTTTGCCCCAGAAGGAGCGCAGCGGGGTTCGCGGAACCTCTTCCAAGCGCACACCCCTGTGAGAGCCGGGCGCCAGGCCGGGGGACGCTCAGCCGTTTTCCATGCCGACTTCTCGCTGAATTATATATATACATAAATACTAGTTTTTAGGCTGGCGGTCGTGCTTATGCTCCAGTAATATAACGGTAAAGAAAGCCGGAGACAAAGCATTGGAGATCGAAATCACGCTCTTCGCCTAAACCACGGCCGGTCTCGAGGGAGAGAGCGCTTCTCTTCTCTTACGGCCTCTCCAATGGGGTCTGTTTCAACCGCCCGCCGCGCCTCGGTGGGGTCGCCACCGCCCCACTGCTGCTCCTCCGCTACAGCCGTTCACGCGCAAGGGAAACGCGCGCTCGCTTTTAGATTTGCCCGTGTCAGTTGCAACTGGCAGGTCCTGACATTTCGCCCCTTATGGTTTATACAAGGTCCGTCATCAACATCGAACATTTATCGTGTACGAGGAATAAAATAGTCAACAATCCGCTCACGCGCGCGCTCCTTCGTCAGTGCGTCCGTGCACGGTCGAATGAAGCTTCGGGTACACTTTAACATTTTTTACCTCTAAGTTTTGTACAAAAATAAATTTACCAGGCTATGCAATCTGCCTTTGAATGTTTTAAGCAGGTGCAGCGCAACCTGACGTGAGTGCATGGTGAACTGTTGGGTGGAGATTCTGTCAACCGCTACCGTTTTCGTTTAGATCAGAAGGCACCGGCGAAAATTCATGGCGCGTCTCAGATTCAGAGTAAATAACAAAAATTTACCCATATAGTAAAAATTTCACTTGTCTAGTGGACTGGGCTGTTTTAGCTTCGTTCAAAACGTATCAGTCGGTTGAAAGACCGAAGATGTATATGTAGTCTCGCGACTACTTTTAATCCATGAAATGGGCATAAACAGTTAAGCAGAATCGAAAAAAGCAGCAAAAAATAAAAAAAATTTCCTTCAAAGTTACACATTGCACTATATATTCATCAATTCATCAAAATGCGACCTGCGTCTAGAAAATTCAGGCTCAAAATCTTCTTGCACGGTTTGTGCACATAAGGAGTTGGCCTTTCGGTCTTCTCTGTCACTTTCCTGGTATAACTAATTGAGAAGAATTCTGAGAAATTTTTCAAATATCAAAGAAACGGACCTAATAACATAGCTGTTGTCAATTCCTTTCTGGCAACTCAGTGTTGAGTTCTGAAATGCTGACTGAATCAGGATCTTAAGTACTTCGAGAACATTTGTGTGTAGTAGGTGCACGGCAGCTTTTTCGAAAAAAAAAAAAAAGGTTTGTCCAATAGGGCAACAAGCTCTGGTTTCGGATAATGCAGTACACTAGAACATTGTCCTCGTAGAAGAGCGTACTACATGGGGCTGCTGCTTTCGCTAGTTTCAAGAAGAATAGCGCAAGCGTCAGACCCGAAGTTGATTAACTAAACGATATATCCAGCGACGTAAGGTGAACCGGAATATGTGACAGTGGAAAATGGGATGGTAGGAGATGCCATCACTTCCTTCCGTGCCTTGATTTTGCTCTCAGATGAAACGTCCGTCTTGACAATGTAGTCATGTATAGTCGTGTGCCGCCAGCTGTTACGGCCCTCGCATCTGGCATATGTCATTCCCTTCCGCACATTAACTTTACTTTCCCGAAGAGAGTCTCAATGGTGTCGCTATATAAGGCTTGACATGAGTCTTCAGTGAGAGTGTCCTTCTTTAACGCTTTAGAAGCTTCTTGCATACTTTCGATATAGCAGGGGAACTCATTTGTAAGTCACTGCATCGAGTATCACCATCATTTATTGGCCTTTTTTTACCACTTCGAGCACAAGTGGTGTCATGAATATCAACCATTTTTTGTTTTCATATTAAGCATAATATCATGTAAAAAGTTCATTAAAACAATGTTTATTTGCAAAATTAAAATAATGTTTATAATACCACACATTGCCAAGTATATGAATTGTAATAACACTTAAAACTCAACCCTACAACGTTTACTTTGACTGTTATACTAATACTTCATATCATGCAAGCACTTTGCAATTTACATTACATTTTTATGAAATTATTTTCATCTTCGGTGCTACCTGAATGGTTTCGCATCTAGCGCTGAAAGACGGTTTTGCTGTTGCAGACGAGTTGCTGTCATGTTAGCCTTGAAGAAGCTTCGATGTGATCACTGCTCATTCAGTTTTCTTTTTGTTCCCATTCGTGTACGGGCTTGGGAAAAATTCGGATTAAAATGAACAAAAGTAGCTACCATGCCGCAATGTATGCCATGCTTGTCGAACGTTTGCTGAACGACAGTGTTTTTTATATCCGTTCACGTGTGGTACGTTGACGACATGCCGCTGCAGCATCTACCTTCTGTGCTTTTTAATTTCGGGGCTGCACTCACCACGAAACTCGCGAGCGACAACACGAAACCAGGCAAAAACCACCCGCCGCCGCTGAAGCAGACTCGGAGCGAACAGTGAGCAGGTCGCGCCCCTTGCGGTGGCGGAGAGCGTAGCTCAAGGAGAAAAGTTCCCATTGTTCCCGCAGCGATTGAGAAGGCCGTAAGAAAGAGCGCGCGCCCTCTCCCTCGAGACCGGCCGTGCCTAAACATCCTTCAGCCCACAACCCACCGTTCCGGCTACTTCTAGTACTATCCAGTCACAAACAATAAATTTAAAGTCGCGTGCTCAAAATCAATAGGAAAAAAGAAAGACGCGCATTCATTTATCCCACGCAAAGAAATTATACAAAAATATAATGTAAGCACATGAGACCTATAGCTGCCAAATAAATATATGATTTCCATTTCCTAACTTGCCTGGTGCGCTACGCACGGATATCGCGTCAACGAGGGAACAATGCGCTTCAAATAGCTCTCAGGCACAGGAGGAAATTAGATTTTAGATGCACAGCCCACACCCACATTCATGGACGGTAAACTAAAGAACACTTGCACACACATGCATCTACGCTCGACGCCTGCTTTTACAGTGCTGAGAAACGCATGCTAAGGCTGAAATCAACATACTCGCGCTGACGAGGCCCTTCAGCACATGCATACAGTTGCCTTCTCGCCGAGTCACCGAAAGTATCCAGATCGCCCCCGAAGACCCAAAACACGCGGCCCAGGCGGATAGGAATTTACCTTTCTTCAAAGAGGTGCGCAGTAGTGAGAGGACTCAATAAACAAGAAAAAAAAAAAACACGACCGTACACCAAAAAAAAAAAAAAGCCAATTAGCTATGCTTAAAAAAATATATATACTACACCATATCTGACCGTGTATTACCCTCCCACCCTGCCGGTAACGTGCTCTTGCGAAAATCTAAATCTTGAGTCTGAACTGCCTCCGGTCGCGACATTGGATAGAGCTTGAAAATCAAAATGAAACTGTACTCATACGTTTGTATGTAGTCCTTGGCCGATACAATTAATCATGGCGAATTTCGCTACATTCCTACGTTTTCTTAAATATAAAGAGGGTACCGTATGTTTTGTCTTCCGCCTCCATCCTGAAATTTTGTGTCATGCAGTAGATGGTCCTGGTTAATACACTGGGTTCGTTCACGGATGAGAGCGACGTACAAGACGAGTAAGCACGCACACGAAGCAAGCATTCGTAAATGCCTATGCGGAAAGTAAAGAAACTAACAAAAGCACTGCCCGCGATGTACTAGAGGTTCTTGTTGGCAGCACATCCCAGCCCGCAAGCCGTTACGCCACTGGGTCAGCAGCGCATCACTGACCAAAGTTTACGCTAAGCAGGGCCTTTGTGCATTGGCGGGAAATTTGTTTTTCCACGTGCAAGTCATTTATATAGACAATGCAAAAATGCGAAAACATATGTTCTTCATATTGCATGCACATTGAACAGCATATGTACGGTATATATTTAATAATTGCGGAGTGTGAAAAGTGCCATTTGCAAAAGTTCACTCACATTTGAATATGTAATTACATATGTAATTACATATGCCGTATGTCATTGCACTATCCGCGAGTTCCTGCGGCGTTAACATTTTCGCAATAACACGGAGTATGACTGCTGAAAATGTTTGAAAAAAAACAAACAAACTATACAGCTCTAAACAGCCTTATCATCGTGACCTTATCATCGTCATCACTGTTTATTTATTTTTTTGCGAAGTCGAGCGCTCGACCTCAACCTCAAAGTACCAGTTTGAGCTGAGGTTGAACGAGATTCTTCGGAAAATTGTGATGAAAGTACCTGAGGAGAACTCAACCTCTCTTGCCGAGGTTGAGGCTGAGCGATTCGCTAAATTATATTTCAGGTTGAGATGAGATCGACATCTTCGAAGTCAAATGCGCATTATGCTACGTTACATTCAAATTATTTGCCATCATGGTACAAATGACGGTCGTTGCTTTGTATACAGTACCGCGTCCTGCTACATTGCACAATGATTATGAATCATGACATTAATCGGACTCATGACTATGCGTACGTTTGTACAAGCTCTACACCTTACATTACGTTATTTTGTGCATTGTCGAGTCACGCTACGGCTGAGATATCATGTCGGGCCATGCCGGGATGTACGCGGCCCAAGGTGGCAGGAGAGGCATATATATCAAGCCTCCGTTGTAACCAGGCCCTGCATGGCCGTTGAGTAGCGTGTCTCTGCTGCCTCACTCGGCATCCAAGGGTCCAGTTGGGCTCTATTCCCATTTCAAACGTGGTACACAAGTTAGCAGCTGAATTCTGCCATGTCATGTGGCCTCGTGACGCCGTACAAGCCATCGACCAATCAGCGGCCAAGCAAGTCACATGCAAGTCACAGAGGCATGCTTGTAGTTTTCGCGCCATGGACATCGTCGCCTACTTTTGAGCTTATGGGAAATATTATGCTGCCGAATTAACAAGGCAATTAAAAACCGTCCACGACGAGAAACCCTCCAGGAACATTGCAAACGAGCTGCATTGTAACGTAATCTCTGGGCTCCGGAGTACGCGGCAGGGTGCCAAAAAAAGCGCCTTTCGGAGAGTGGAAATGAAGAATGAAGATTCCATCGTGGTCCCCACCGTGAGACAGGAAGAGGCGCTTAACCCTAGGGCGTGGAGGATGTGTTTGTACACACATCTGCGCGCTTCATCGGCGAGGGCTGCGAGAAGCCAGTTTCGTGCTGAGTCCCGACTCGCGACCAAGCGTGCTTCCACCTCGCGGGTCGTGCAGCTCGAGGCGAGGCCCCGACAGCCGGACAGGTGTCCGAGCGGCGGGCTTCTCTGGCCGACCGACGAGGGCTGGCCGTGAGCGGGGCTTCGCGCTCAGCGCCAGCAGCGGTCGCGCAAACCGGTTCTGGCGGCGCTCTTTTTCCCCCCGATTGGAAGACCAGCCGAAAGCGTGGACTGAGGGCAGCGGCGGAAAGGGGGGCCGAACAAAGTAAAGGATGCCCGCGGTGGCGAGGAGGCAAAAAAAGGGTCGGAAGAGTCTCTCTGCGCTGTTCAGGTCGGCTTTGGTCGAGCCGCCGCGCTCCTGCTGGTCGGTCCTCGTGAGCTCCGATCGCCGTCCCGTTGTCGCCGCTGCTCAGCTGTCGCCTGGCTTCGCGCGCTCTCCGAACGGCTGCCTCAGACCGCTGTGGTGCGCGGGAAGTGCGCGCTGCCGGAAGAGGCGCCCGAGTGGTACCGTTTGTGACGTGCTCACCCCAGTGACCGACCCCAGAGACTGGGCGGCAAACGAAAAGGATACGCTCTGCACCGGACACCCCTCCGGCTCTTCTTCGGTGAGTGCCCGTTCTCGGGTCGTCTGAGATCGCTGCTCCGGTTGTGCGTTTCTTCTGGTGGCTACAGTGGTCGAACATGTGGGCTCCGTAAACGAATGTGTGCGCTTGATAGCAACGTGAGAATTTCTCCTCACATCGGCACCGTGCGCTCAGACTTCGGCGTATGAAGTCTAAACGCACGACTGAATAAGAGATGAAAATTTCGAGGAATATATGTTTTCGTTAGGGGCACACATTCCAGTGTCAAGACGAACCATAGAGCACTACGTCAGTCTTTTTTGCGCTACTCTAGGCTGACGAGCGGCGTTGCGCGCTGTGGTTGCGCTTCGTTATCGCGTTCGATGTGTGCAACCGTGTGGACATGCTTGTGTCATTCGGCTCCGACTTACAATTCGCTCTTTTGCACACAGAACCTGTTCCAGAAATGAGCCCAAACTCGTGGCTCCTGTGCCATAAAGTACTGCGTCAAAATGTCACCGAAATGGCTGCTTGGTGTTGGTGAAAGAAGCAAGAAGGCGCGCTGCTTCGACCAGCGGTAAATTTTTACCGCGTACATCTACTTCGGAGAGGAAAAAGCTCGTATGTCGGTAGTCTGGTTTAGCTTGCGCGGCTGCAAGGATGGTGTCGTGGCACTGCCTTCCACATTCTCTGCACGTACGTCTTCAGTTCTGCGTGGCCGCCTTGCCTGTGGCTTGGATTCTTATGTGTTAGTTTTTGCTGACATATCTCTCCCCGTGGTAGCAGACCCATTTCTTTTATATCAAACTGAAGTTATTTTTGTTGCCGCTAGCGGCAGTTCTTTCCTCTCCATTTATTCACTGTCTGTTCCCCAGTGCAAGCCACCCGTATTTCAGCGAACAGTGTTGCTGAGGCGTTAACGTACGCCGCCGACGGTACAACTGATGATTAGGCCGCTTGCCTAGCGGTAGAAGCGGAAGTGGCCAGAAAGACAACCACTTCCACTTCCAGGAGTTTCGGCTGAATGATAAGATGAGAAGTTGCCTGCATACTCTCTCGCAGAGTTTGTTGGCATTGAAGTGGAAGCTGCAGCTGGCGTCAGTGATGTTGGGAGACGCGTTATATCAGCATCTCGCACGTGAGAGCGATTCGTGACTGGCTCCCGCCCATGACCTCAGCTACCGTGTTCTCTGCATTGGACAGCCAAGTATTCGGCTTGTCAAGATCCGTCCTAAGCGTTCTACTGCATTGGAAAACTCGGCCATTGATTTGTTATCGCTTGCTGTAGCTACCACAGGGCGCCCAAAATTGAACGAAGTAGGTATTTTTCGGGGCGCTCGTACAAAAAACGGGCGAGCGTGGACGGATTTTAACAGATAAATTCCACCCCCCCCCCCCCCTAATCTTCTTTCTATCCTTTCTTTTTTTCCTCAAATTAGATACTTTGCATTACAGATCCTTTTATTAACTTTCAACGAAGAAATTACGAGAAAATGCGCTTGTGCACGTAAATGCACTGAAGCATCACTAGCCCCCTCACTGCTTGCTGTAATCGTTGGCCGTAAGTCCACCTTCGTGGTTATTTTTGTCTCTGTTTCCCTCTCTCTAGTGAAGCGCTCTTTCAATGTGCACGAAGGCTGCAATACGTTCGCTTAGAATTTTCCCACCACCAATCTCGATAGGGACGACAATCAGGAACGGCCCAAGGCGGCTTAGAGCAGACACTGCCTGAGGAGCTCTAAAGCACACCGTTTTTGGCGCCAGGCTATAGGCACAAAAACAAACGCCTTCTTTATGTAGATTGCAGTCCTGATACCACAGGAATTATTTTCGCCGTTACCGAGCCCTGGATAAAACGCGGCCGTCACTCCTCTCAGCGACGATGGGCGGCAATCGCGATAACGACATGTTTCAGTAATGCGCCTCAACGTAGAAGCTCGACCCGGGAAACCTCTCGGCCGCAAAAAAATAAAGAAAGCTGAGCGCGAAAGTTTATTTCTGTTTGCTCTCTTCAAAGCCACGGATTTCGTTAGTAATTCTCAAACACCACTTTTGCGTACGCAGCGTCCGATTGTTTCGCTTCGACGTCACACAGCTCTTCAGCCGAAATACAAACAAAACTACTAGTTTCTAATCGATAAACTGCTGAGTATTGCCTGGTTTTATTTTATCTCATTATTATTATTATTTTTTTTTCTTTCTAAGCATCTAGCATTGCTGGCTTCTCGGGGTGTTGCGTTTTATCCTATAGAAAGAGCCTCAAATAAAAAAAAAAAGGGCAGAGGAGATCTACGTTGTGATGGCGGAAAATGTGCGTTGTCAGTATTAGTTCCATTTAAGACCCAGCTGTTGTAACGGCTTCTCCAAATACCGTTTTTTCATCATGGTAAAACGGCGGCAAAATAGCAAGAAATGAAATAATAGCTTTAAGCACGCGTGGTTTTTGTGCGTTGTACATGTCATCTTTGATGTAGTAAATTGCATTGTGAGTCTGCGCGCGTCTTATCCTTCGTGCACTTTTGCACTGAGCGTCTTTTCATTGCGTCTTCAAATTTTATTACGGCACCGATTCTCGTCTCGGCGCTGCATGGACTTCTGAGGGGTGGGCTGTTGGTGGAGGCTTGTATGTGGGATACGCTTTTTTACAGGTCCACCTACCGTAAAGTGGTTTGGTAGGGTAGAAGCTTCAGATATGGACACGCGCGGGCTCGACTGCTGAACCCAAGGACGCGGGTTCGATCCCCGTCGCGGCGTACGCGCATCGATGGCGGCGAAAAGCAAGGCGCCTATATATGTTCTGTGCGATATAAGAACACGTCAGAGAAACACAAGTGGCCAAAATTTCCGGAGCCCTCCACCACGGCGTCGCTGAGCCTTACTGCTAACGCATGCAACTAATGGTAGAAGAGCACTGCTTTTGAGATTAGATTGTCAGACCAGGAGCACATCTCGTCCTGTCAGGACGAGATTTTCACGGGAACATTTTTGGATGCTATTTCACTAATTAGCGCATGCTAGTTGTACCCAGTGACTCTGTACTATTTATCCTGGCTGAAACATCCTGCATAGCGTAGCTAGGGAGGAGTCTTTATTTCGCTGTTACTAACATTTGTAACTTAAAAAAGGGCACAGTGGCTACAAGGCCGCTATATAAGCGTCTCGTCATAAAAAAGTGATTCAAAAGTAATCGCACTTCAGTACCTTCAGTAGTTTGTTTATGCAATGTTGCTTGCGTGAAGATTCGTGCGTCACCCCCTTTCCCCGCAAGTGTGCTCCGGCCATTTTTCATGGACATTGTGTAAGGGTGTAAAATTTAAGCGGGGCAGGATAATGGCGCAGTCACATCAGTAAAGCAAGAAATTTTACACACAAACATTATTCTGAGCTCAGTATTTTCGAAGCAAAAGCTTGGGAAACGCTTGATCTCCGGCTTTTTAAAAGAGTGGGACGCAATAACCTTAACGAACTTGGTCGTCGCCTTTCCATCTTGTCTTTCGGACCATCAGCTTATCATACGATTGACTATAAGACAACGACTTGTTTTGGTCTGTATGCATTCGAGATTTTTTTTTTTTTTTTTGCTCACGAGTCACAACGGTCTTGCTTTCGATAGCAACGCCGCTTTGGACGTAATTGCTGACTCCTAATTAGCGTACTGTTAATTTACATTTAGAATCAGTATTTATAGGCCTTCCAGACAGAACTATGTGAAAGATCACAACGCGTTCACTTGGGCCTCTGCTAACGCGCCTGAACTAGCGGGATTTCGTGGCGTATATATCTGTGGCGTGATTGTTTTGCGGCCAGAGGGCCTGTGCCGTACGTACCTCCAATCACCGCCCTAATTGCCCCGCTTTATTTTTGCGCCTGCATCTTTCCCTGAATTGGTCTGACCGTTTTTAATGTTCCTCGGTTATTCAATCACGAAAGACGCATCCGCTGGCGACACCGACGACTCCAGGTTTTCTGCGACACGAGGACCTTAGACTATCGCGTGAAATGTACGCAAAATGTGTGGTTCAGATCGTACCGCTCTCACTGACCAGCCGTACAACTAAAATAAATCGTAGAGCAAGTGTACGCCATCTAGCTATGCTTGATTCCGTCTGATGAACAGTGAAGGCAGAGCCGGCTTGCTGCGGAGATGTTTACAGGCGAGCAGAAAATACACGTGTGCGTGGCGCATTTGTCTATCGTATGAATACATACGGAAAGAAAAGTGAAATAAGTAAAGCCACGCCCTTGAGGATTTTCTCTTCGTGCTGTCATATATGTGGCGATGTTCGTGCGAGATTTTTTGTCGCCGGCTGCCTGGATTGAAGTGACGTTCAAGATATGGGAAACTCGGCGCGTGATCTTTGTGGATTTTACTCGGAAGAAGACGAGCCTAAATGTCCCTGCAGATCGCTTAGAAAGAGAAAGAAAGAAGAGAGAAAAAGAAGGAAAACGCTCACGAGAAAAGAAGTGCTGCAGAGCCCCAGGACTAATGAGCGTGCGCGATCTCAACCGAAAGGTCAAGACGTGAGGCTGCTTTTGAGTCTTGCTTATTCTTTTTTTTTTCTTTCTACGCAGCGGTGCATGTGCACATATTTGTTAGTCTACTTACAGGGCCGATATTTTATCCTCGTTCGAATACTTAATCGTGTAGCGGTTCCGCAGCTCTCCTATAATATTTTTTTTTTCTTCTACGACCTGGATTTTGGTCTATTCGCAGTCACTGCGCGTCTTACGTTTTATTTATTTAACAGATGCTTAGATCGTCGTCAATTTTTCCGCTAACTTCCCCCTAATAGCTGTGCGGGAAACTACACCAAATTTCTCTTAATATTTACCTTTGCAGACTTTTATTTTATTTTTTTTTTATCTGGCTGTCGAGAGAGCTTTTTGTCATTTTTTTTAGAGGCTGAGCTCCCAGCTCGTAGTAGTTTGATATTATTAGGTAAAAGTAATCGGCTCAAGGCCTACGCATAACTGCTAAATGTCTTTACCATACATGCGAAGACTGCATCAACTGGCGCGAGAAACATTCGGACATAATATCACGGCTTCCATATTTAAAACACGCACATAATGTGGTTACTTTTGTGAAGAGCTGGTAAAAAAAAAAAAAAAAAATTACGCTTACGCTCTTGTCTTTCAGACTGATATTTCGTCCTTTCTTTTTTTTTTTTTTTTTTTTTTTTTTTGCACTTCATATGCCCTGCGTTGAAACTTGGAAAACTGAGACATGTTTATTTTATGGAGAAACTGAGGGCCTTGAAAGCAGCGAGGTCTAATGCCCGAACGAAACCGCGACAAATACATTGTTGAAGACAAACGACCGGGAACGAGCGATGGTTGGCCAGCCACGCGCGCGCCACCAGCTCATGAATCGTGGCACGCAAGGTTTACCTAACAAAACAAACACTGCAAGCTTACATAACAACGTACGAGGCAGTGGCGTCTTGTGCACAACACTGTTACGCAGTATCGCGCACAAAAGCTCAAGCGGCGCGCACGACGTGCAGCGTTTCCCGACAGCCCGATGTACTGCAATTATGATGCGACCCACTTCGTGCTTTCCGTGGAAACATTAGTGCATTGAATTTGCCGCCGCAAACTGCGATCCATTTATGCGGATGCTCATCTTGATGTGCCTATACCAGAAAATATCCTTCCCGCGTAATTAGTACACTAAAATCATTAACTTTCCACCGTCTCCCGAGGTAGACCGGCTGCGTGGAATACGAGCAGCCGCGTCCTTTCCTTCACGATCATCACCAATAACATCTCCTCATATTCAAGATATACCTACCAGACTCGCTCAGTTTCCCTTATTCGAGAGGATATATTTCACCGTGGGAATCGTCGGTGCACAGCTTTAGCTCCGGCCGTCTCCATTTCGGTCGCGCGAACGCGTCGACCAAAGCGATGGCATGTGTCCAGCGGCTACGCCGAGTAGACGAGACTGACGCACGGCGGATCATAACCAGACGCATATCGACCTGTAATAAGCGGTCCAGAAACATGGGCGCACGGCCAAATTCCTATTGGAAACCTGGCCGGTATTAAGTGAAGGAGGGATATCATGAGTGGGCTCACACGTATGTGCGCGAAGCGCCATTTTTTGTTTTTAATTTTTGCGATGGTTCTGCTGCATCGAATGTCTTTCAATCATGATGAGTCGCTGCAGACCTTTGCGAGTGCTTCGGAAAAGGGACGAGGCCCCGAACCCGCTCTATTCGCGAACAGGTCCTCGTTTCGAGCCGTTGTCTTACGAACGGAGTGAACCACACCAGTTTGCGTGTGAACGGAACAGTTGCCAAGCCATGAGGCCGAGCTCTTGTTTCTCTCCTAAAGGAGTGCTGTATAGCTCACTCAGAGTAAGAAAGTAGACGTTCAAGTCGAACATCAACTTCGTACGATTGGTGTATGTGAGGCGCAAACGTCAGAGCATACAGCGGTAACCGCATTTGGCGGCAATCCTCGTGAGCCGTGGCGCGACGCCGCCGCCAACGCCTGTCGTTGCCGCTGGTGCACACCGCACGGAGCGACGGGACTCGGCGACAGAGAGACGCGTTTTCAGCGTTGCTAAGCGTTGCTTTGTTACAGTCGCCTCGTCGTTCGGTCAAGGGGAGTACAGTTACGCTATATTCCGTTTGTGGAATAAAACACTGATGAGATTTCTTGTAACGCATCGCGTCTAAAAAAAAAAAAAAAAATCACAGCGGAGCGGTGCGCTACCACACTGCGATGCAGACTTGCGTTGCAAGCAGGGACTTTCTCCTGTTCCTTTCGAAATTAACAATACCTAGACACACTAGCTTTTTGTTTTTCCCCTACCAAGCTTTGTACTGAATTGTCTCGATGCGCTCATATGTGCACGGATCAGACGAAATGAGCGTCTGCAGGTTCTTCGCTCAAGCCGCACTAGAAAAAAAGCCAGAACCGAAGTTGGGCGCCCCAAAGCTTTCTGCGATTGGCTGCCTCGCGAGCTGCTTCCGGGCGACACGCGAAATTTTCTAACAACCCAAAACCTGAGCGACAGCGACGAGCGGCAATGCTTTGGCGGCCCTAAGTCCACCGCGCGACGCCGTCGCGCGGCGTGTCGTGCGCAATGCCCCGAGTTTGGAACAACCAACGCCCTGGAGCTTCCGAAAACTCCAGCGGCGACAGCGTGTTTGTCAAATATCAGAGGAAGGACGAGATTTTCGGACCTGAATCCACGGGCCCGGTTTTCTCGCCACTCGCGGCAAGCCTTCGCGCTGCAGCCGGGGGGAACAAGCTGTCTCCGAAGAGCGGAACCTGCTCGTGCTCGCTTCGAGCATAGGGCAAAACCGTGGCGGTTTTCCGCCGTCGACCTTGTGTCCGATTCCGCGTCGGAGCAGCAACGGGGCCGCCGAACCACATCGTCGACGCCGTCGCGCAGCGCTACACCCCCACGCCTGTTAGCTGCGCGTTATCTCACGCGCTTCTCTGCGCTACGTTTACTAGTAAAGGGAGGGAGAGCTGCTGCGAATGCCCTTTGCGACACCTCCCTCAATGGCGGCTGTTACGGAAGGAATACAGAGGCTTCACGTCCTGCATCGTGTGTTGCGGGATATACAATGTAGGATATGCGCAAGTCCAAAGGTTTGTCCGACAGAGCGGGCCGCTGAGTGAATTGGCTTTGTCCCTGAGGACATCCATCGGGCTGGTGCATCCGAAACCTGTCGTTGGAAAATGCTTTAATTGATGTCGCACCTGCAAATGCAGTTGCGATTCGTTTATTCCCCAGACATTTTCATAGATTGTTTCCTAGACAAATCTGATAGCACAGTAAGCTGATCCAGGATCTGTCGTACACCGCTGTGGGCAGCGAATATTCTCCCCATTTATGCGAGAACTCGGAGGGCCTTGGCGGTGGAAATGCTCATGCCGCTGCCTTTTTCTACTTGTCTCATGACACGAAATGAATTTACTGCATTTTTCTGATATTGGCCGCCGGTACACAGCACCTGAACCATATATCCGTACCTGAATACACGACTGAACTTCGAAATGTTTGCTTTGCCGAAGCATGCAGTCTAAGAAGCTCTAAAAGATTCATTATTTGACTGGCTGTAGCGTATAAGCTGTGACGAACGCAACCTTCAACGTGGCTGCCTCGCACGAGTCGAAGTCTAAGCGTCTGTCCTCCTATGGCGTCTCCCGGGTTCAGCCACGTTGATCGCTAGTGACGCTCAGGTTATTAAATTCTGACCTAGCCAATTACGATCCTGTAGTTGGCACCAACGTACACCTTCAGGGTGAAACGTTTGTACCATGCATAATAATTAATTTTTGACATTTTTGACCCATGCGGTCATTGCATATACAGAAGCTGAGCATATTAGAGAAAAGAAATGTGAATCGATGCGGGTCTTTCTTTTTTTACGATGAAGGTAACTACACTAAAGTTTCCGAAAAACTACTAAATCACTTGCCAGTTTTTTATTTCTGTGATGTCCACAAATTATGGCGCTTACTTGCGAAGAAACTCTTTGAGCTTAGGGACGCACACGTGCCAAGTATAGACTCGTCTAGGCAGAAGAAGCGTAAAAAGCCATAGGTGACGTCCAGTATCGTCAGAATGACGAGAAAGAGTAGGCATGGGTATCTCAGATTTAAGAGAACAAAAAGCTACTATCATTTCGGAAGATTGCTTTAACTAACGCGTGAGCAGAATTTAAAGCTCAAAAGGGCTAAAGAACAGCATTTTCAAACACTGAACACTAAAATGAAGAAAATTCCTGAACTTTTCTGGCACTACTTAAGGGAGTGCGGATCAAACTCGGCTGGAATAGGTGAAATTGCTTGTAATAATCAGATCATATCAGATGACACAGAAAAACCAACTTGTTTTAATAACTACTTTCAATCTGTTTTTTTTTTTTTTTTTTTTTTTTTTTTTTTTTTTTACCTAAGGATATCAGCACTCAGCGACAGCGCACAAGCTATGCACCGTTAATACAACCAGTTGAAGTTAGTGTATAAGAGGGATTGTACAGCGCTCCTACAGAATATAGATGAAACAAAGACATGCAGTCCGGACGGCATATCACCCCGTTTAATATTCCCTGTGCTCATCCTATATCACAATATCTATATTTTATTTATACAAAATCTTTGGATACAGGTTTCTTACCAGACGACTGGAAAGTAGCTCATGTTGTTCCAATTCATAAAGGCGGATCAAGAAAGGATGTCTCGATTTACAGACCCTACTTAAGATCAATTTCACGCAAAATCTTCGAACATATATTGTACACAGCTATAATGAATCACTTTGCAAAGAAGGACTGATCAGTCCATTAATAAAAGAGCAACACGGGTTCCACAAAGGTCTATCTTGTAACACAACTTGCAGAATTGTATTGTCAACTTGCGTTTGAAGCTGACGACGGGGGGCCGGCAGACTGTATATTTTTGGATTTTTGGAAAGCGTTTGGCACTGTGTCACGCCTACTACATTTCTGTAAACTAACAACGTTAACCATAAACACAGCTGTAATAACGTAGATTAAAAATTATTTGCTTGAGCGCCGCCAACGTGTAGTCCTAAATAGTAAGTGTTCAGATTATGTTGAAGTGACATCAGGTGTCCCACAGGGATCGGTCTCGCGACCACTCCCGTTCTTGATATATATAAATGATATCTAACTTAACATTTCTTCAAGTATACGTCTGTTTGCAGGTGACTGCGTTTTGTATAAAAATTAACACTGCAAGCGGGGCTGTTCAACTCCAAACTGATTTAACGCTAATCCATGCTTGGTGTTTGAAATGGAAAATGTATTTGAATACTGGAAAATGTGCTCACCTTTATTTTTCACGAAAAAAAAAAAGAATACCATTCTAGCTCAATATCGCATAAATATTAGACATGCACGTACAAATACTTAGCTGTTATAATGTCGAATTACTGTCAATGGAGTGCACATGTGGATATTGTGGTTACCAAAGCTGGTAGGATGCTGAATTTTCTTCACCGAAATTTAGTGTTCTCAGCTCAACCTTAAGAAAACTGCTTTCATGCCCTATGTACGACCTATCATGGAATATGCCTGTATTGTATGGGACCCTGCACAGCGATCGTTGATTGACAAGCTGGAGAGAATCTCGAACAGGGCAGCGAGAATTGTCTTGCGAAGGTACGGGCGAAGATTGTACGGCTATGAAAAAATATTTGCACTGGGAACCCCTTGATTCTGGCAGAAGGAAGTTAAGGCTAAAATTATTATGCTCAATATTTCGTAATATAACCTGCCTAAATCGGGAAAATTATATTCAACAGCCCTTTTACATTTCAAAACGACATAATCATTCCTGTAAAATTCGAGAGTATACGTGTCAGGACAAACATATGTTCGCGGAATCTTTTCTTTTTTTTTTTTTTTTTTTTTTTTTTTTTTTTTTTGTCAAACCAGTGCAACAGTGGAATCGGCTATCAGAAGCGCAAGTGTACTCTGTAAATGGAGATGTGTTTTTTTGCCAATCTTTAAGCTCCCTGCTATTGCCTTCGGGCAATGCGGGGTAATCTACAAATAAATAATAAATAATGACTTTTCAAAAACGCGCCCCATTGGTTTTTTATGGAAGTGTGATTCATTTGGTGCGAGCGCAGAACGAAATTCAGAAGCTATATATTTGCTATGCATTAGAAGCTGAGACCATATTTCTATCAATGTATTCATAGAGGTATCGTACAATATTCGACAGCTGCCTCGCAAATATTTTCAAAAAACGCGGACAGTTGGTTTTGCTATGGCAGTTTTGAGCAGTCGCTGCGGACGCCAGAAGAGCTTTAAAAGCAAATTCTCGCCACGCGTCAGAAGATTCGACAATTGGCATCAACGTGTGCTTAATAGTATTCCACAATATCCCGCAGCTTCCTCATAATTAAAAGGTGTCCCAGTATCCTGGACTTGCTCTACTACTGCTGATTCATGCTTGCGTACCGACCACTCCTGAATCCCGAGAACACTTTCGCTTTTGCTCGCCTGTCAGGCAGCAACGGCGAGGCTAACTAACGGGCTTGAAAATATACGGCTCACAACAAAACGAGCTATGCAAAAGAATACTGATAGGGCACAACGTTGAGAGTCGGGAAGAAAGCAGAGCAGGTTAGGGTGCACAAACGCGATTTAACAATATCCAGATGAAATCAAAGAGCAGCAAACACGGACGGGGCGTGTAATGAGAAGGCAATGACGAGGATTCCAAGGGAAGATGAACGCAGTATAAACGGCGGCTGAGAGGCGGGTGGAAAGATGAAATCGAAAAATTTGCCGATCTATATGTATATAGGCCGGCTGCAGCTGGGGCATGAAAGAATTAAACGAGAGTAAATGGAGGTGCCTTTGTCCCGTGGTCGAGGTAACAGGCGCTGATTAGGATGATGATGATGACTGAGAATCCACGCGTGCTATACCTGCTGTGCTCGTCCCAAGCCTCCTTGCAATTGGGCCACGCGGAAGACAGCCGCCTCTTTTCTCGCTTATTCAGTTTCAATCGATGCATCCGTCTGCATGCGCTGTATCGTGATAGCGCGGCGCCTGTGTCGTTCTCGTCAACGAGGCCGTCTTTTCACCCGAATAATTAGGCGCGCTGGCGTACGACCACCGCCGTCGCGCACGAGCAGCCCCCGGCGGCCACACGCCTTAGCGTCCGTACGATGCCGACATGTCTGGGAAGCAGCGGCGAGCTCCTCTGGGTTCGCACCACCGGGGGCTTAGCTTCCATCAGCGGCGCCAGTAGGCGTGTGGAAAGGCTTGAGGCAAGGAGCGAAAAAAAAGTGCATATCACGCAATTAAAAAGAAAAAAAAAACGACAAGAATGGCGCTTGCCTTGTAACTCTATTCTAGGTCCCTCTTAAAATGCCGTGTAGATATGAAGAAACAAAAAAAGCAAACGAACCATTAATAAATGAATTAATATTCTTATATCTAGATGGAACCAAATATAGCTCATGACAGCCGGCGATGAGAGCAGGAATATTTGCTATACGCATATTTGCACTGCAAACGGTTTCTTTCATTTTGTTTTTCAAGATCAATGCCAAGCAAAATTGGTTGAAAGTGCGAAATAATTCTTTAATAATTGATTTCACGTGGTGGTCACAGCTTCGGTAGGGCTATGGTCGCATCGTGAAATGCTTCCTCGTTCATTAAGACAGCATGGTCGAAACAGTTGCCTCGAGATGGCCTCTACACTAGCATTGTGTTCGCGACAGGCCATGAGGAGAGTTTTATTCTGTTGCGTGTTGTATACGCGCAAGAAAGCACGACAGAAAAGAGGCAGAACGCATCCGGGCCGATTTCGGTGTGCGCATAATGGTGACCTAAATAGATGAATGGCCGTCCTTACGGCTTCTAAAGACGCGAATAAAACAGCCTATGCTTCGGATAGCATTGCATCAACACGTCAGTCAAGTCCTTCTCACATTTGTCAGTTCTTGCTTCCGGAGTGATTTTGATCGCGATATAATGACAGGGACCGCATTTCTATCAAGTGAAAATGAATGGGTTGCGCTGCGTATGCGCCTTTGCCACAGTGGGGAGCGACTTGATGTTACTGGCCATTCATGATGCACACTGCAAGGTTTGTGTGTGTGTGTGTGTGTGTGTGTGTGTGTGTGTGTGTGTGTGTGTGTGTGTGTGTGTGTGTGTGTGTGTGTGTGTGTGTGTGTGTGTGTGTGTGTGTGTGTGTGTGTGTGTGTGTGTGTGTGTGTGTGTGTGCGTGCGTGCGTGCGTGCGTGCGTGCGTGCGTGCGTGCGTGCGTGCGTGCGTGTTGAAACATGAATTAGCAAGATGGGTCTGTCCTCAATAAAGTAGGCAGGCCTCTTCAAGACTTGTAGCGATTTCGAAACTTGAAGTGTCGTTTGAAAATCAGGAAGTTTCAGACCATAGAAAAGATGCAACGCAACACTACACAACAGCTTATCGCTACCCCTAAGTATACTGCTGTGAAATTCGCTTCCAAAAGTGGTAAAGGGAGACTTGTTTAACTGCGCGCCGTCTCAGAAGTATACAGTACTTTGCGGCGGAGTTATTGCGCTGTAGACCGTTACCTGTTTGTGAGATTACGAGGAAAGCCGGATGCTTTGAGAACAAACACCGTACAGTGTATAGCAATAGACCTGCGCGCACGAACTCCGAGTAGGTATTTCCGGTCCGTAACGAGCGGGTGTCGCGTTCTCATTGAACTCCCGAATAAAAATACCGCCACATGGTGAAGCAGGAAGTGTCCGCAAGAAAGCGTGACTCCCAAGGAGAGGCCATTCCTTGCCGGCCAACCAGCGACAACATCGCCGACTGCGGAAACAATCTGTCGGGTGTATACCGTTCGACACAATCGAACAGTCGAGAGGCCTCGCTGTGCCGATAGTCTGGCGGGCGTATGGCCGGAACCGCGCTCGGGCGGCTGCGCTGCGGGCGCAATGAACCGCGCTGTGTATGCTTCCAGTGGTATGGTGCGCGCGTTTGGAGCATGCCCTTGCTGCGGGTGCACATTCGCGGCGTCCACATGGGAAGCCGTTGGACGACGACCTTCGCCATTGTTTTCGGTGCGCGCTCCCGCACCGCCCGTCGCCGCGATCGGAACCTGTCGGGACGATTGTGAAACCGATCTTGTGAAACGGCGCGCACACTGTACTCGATACACAGTGGGTGCACTCGCGGTATATCCTTCGTGTGAGGGTCGTTCTTTCTTTCGGGCACGCGTAGGTTCGAGCTGTCGCATTATCGGGATATAACCGCCTCGTGGAACAACATACCGGCATAGGGATATTATGCATACCATCCCTTCGGCTGCTGCGCGTGACGCGGGGTAACAATTAATGACCGACAATGCGCAATTATAGTTGGAAATGCCCATCAGCCGCCCTCCGCTTCGAATCTATAGAGCTCGCAGGCTATAGCCACCGGGAACTAGGGCGACTGCCTGAAACATTTTGGTACTGTATCCCAGTGTTGCTGTAATTCTGAGTTACATTTTTGTCCTCTGCCTTATATTTCTCGAATTGTTAAAATTTATTAGTTTACTTGTTTTTGTATGCCTGTTATATGTATTTGTCTAAGCCATTCCTGCGATAGCTCAATAACTCCATAAAGGGGCTGCAGTGTATGTAAATAAAATAAAAAAAAATATATATATATATATATGTGTGTGTGTGTGTGTGTGTGTGTGTGTGTGTGTGTGTGTGTGTGTGTGTGTGTGTGTGTGTGTGTGTGTGTGTGTGTGTGTGTGTGTGTGTGTGTGTGTGTGTGTGTGTGTGTGTGTGTGTGTGTGTGTGTGTGTGTGTGTGTGTGTGTGTGTGTGTGTGTGTGTGTGTGTGTGTGTGTGTGTGTGTGTGTGTGTGTGTGTGTGTGTGTGTGTGTGTGTGTGTGTGTGTGTGTGTGTGTGTGTGTGTGTGTGTGTGTGTGTGTGTGTGTGTGTGTGTGTGTGTGTGTGTGTGTGTGTGTGTGTGTGTGTGTGTGTGTGTGTGTGTGTGTGTGTGTGTGTGTGTGTGTGTGTGTGTGTGTGTGTGTGTGTGTGTGTGTGTGTGTGTGTGTGTGTGTGTGTGTGTGTGTGTGTGTGTGTGTGTGTGTGTGTGTGTGTGTGTGTGTGTGTGTGTGTGTGTGTGTGTGTGTGTGTGTGTGTGTGTGTGTGTGTGTGTGTGTGTGTGTGTGTGTGTGTGTGTGTGTGTGTGTGTGTGTGTGTGTGTGTGTGTGTGTGTGTGTGTGTGTGTGTGTGTGTGTGTGTGTGTGTGTGTGTGTGTGTGTGTGTGTGTGTGTGTGTGTGTGTGTGTGTGTGTGTGTGTGTGTGTGTGTGTGTGTGTGTGTGTGTGTGTGTGTGTGTGTGTGTGTGTGTGTGTGTGTGTGTGTGTGTGTGTGTGTGTGTGTGTGTGTGTGTGTGTGTGTGTGTGTGTGTGTGTGTGTGTGTGTGTGTGTGTGTGTGTGTGTGTGTGTGTGTGTGTGTGTGTGTGTGTGTGTGTGTGTGTGTGTGTGTGTGTGTGTGTGTGTGTGTGTGTGTGTGTGTGTGTGTGTGTGTGTGTGTGTGTGTGTGTGTGTGTGTGTGTGTGTGTGTGTGTGTGTGTGTGTGTGTGTGTGTGTGTGTGTGTGTGTGTGTGTGTGTGTGTGTGTGTGTGTGTGTGTGTGTGTGTGTGTGTGTGTGTGTGTGTGTGTGTGTGTGTGTGTGTGTGTGTGTGTGTGTGTGTGTGTGTGTGTGTGTGTGTGTGTGTGTGTGTGTGTGTGTGTGTGTGTGTGTGTGTGTGTGTGTGTGTGTGTGTGTGTGTGTGTGTGTGTGTGTGTGTGTGTGTGTGTGTGTGTGTGTGTGTGTGTGTGTGTGTGTGTGTGTGTGTGTGTGTGTGTGTGTGTGTGTGTGTGTGTGTGTGTGTGTGTGTGTGTGTGTGTGTGTGTGTGTGTGTGTGTGTGTGTGTGTGTGTGTGTGTGTGTGTGTGTGTGTGTGTGTGTGTGTGTGTGTGTGTGTGTGTGTTTAACGTAGGTAGTGAGGAAGCGCAGATTTGGATGCTTCAGGTCCAGGAATGGAGACGATGCAGGCGGCCAGGTGGTTCCAGTCTGAACTGGTCATGGGGAAGAAAGAGTAGAAATACTGGTTAGGTCTACCACTTCATTTAAAACTGCAAGTAAAAAGTGAAAATAAATACTAGTTTGTGACTTTTTCTTTTCAGGTTCGTTACATAGAGCATTTGTCGCGCTCAAGTCATTGACCATGTAGTTCTTTAGGGGGCGGGAGGTGGTAGTGGACGGGGGTCATCATCATCATCAGCTTGACTATACCCACTGCAGGGCGAAGGCCTCTCGCATTTTCCTCTAAATGACCCGGTCCTGTGCAAGCTGCATCCGCTTGATCCCTGCGAGCTTCTTAACCTCATGCGCCCATCCAACTTTCTGCCGCCCCCTGCTACACGTTCCTTCCTTCCTTGGAATCCGATTTGTCACCCTAAGCGACCATCGATTATCTCTTCGCACTACATGTCCTGCCCGTTCCCATTTCTTCTTCTTGATTTCGACTATGTCAGTAACTTGAGTTATTTCTCTGACCTGCTTTGCACGTTTTCTATCTCTTAATGTTACCCCTACCATTTTTCGTTCCATAGCCTTCTGCTTTGTCCTCAAATTAAGCGGAACCCTCTTTGTTAGCCTCTACGTTTCAGCCCCATAGGTGAATACAGGTAAGATGCAGCTATTGTGTACTTTCCTCTTTAGCTATACCGCTGTGCTGCTGGTCATCATCTACGAGTGCTTTCCAAATGCGCTCCATCCCAATCTTATTCTCCTTGTTATTTCCCTTTCATGGTCCGGATCTGCGGTTACTACTTGTCCTAAGTAGATATATTTGCCTACCACTTCCAACGCTTCGCTACCTATTTCAAACTGCTGTTCCTTTCCTTGGCTGTTCAGCATTACCTTAGTCTTATGCATATTTATCTTTAGGCCTATCTTTCTGCTTCTTCTGTATAGATCATTTATCATTGTAGTTGCAGTTGGTCCCTTAACAAGGCAATGCCATCACCGAATCGCAGATTTCTAAAATATTCTCCATCTACCCTCATCCCAAACTGCCCCCATTCCAATTTTCTGAATACTTCCTCTAGGCAAGCTGTGAATAGTACAGGGCAGATCGTGTCTCCTTGCCTAACACCTTCCTTTATGGGATTTTGTTACTTTCTTTATGCAGAAGTATGGTTGCTCTGTAGCCGCTATACATATTTTCCAGTACATACGGCTCGTCTACACCCTTATTTCGCAATACATTGGCCACAGTCTCGCCATTTAGCCGTGCCTGTCCTTGCCTGTTCTTAGAGCAAAGAAAGAAAATAAAAACATTAGCTGTGGTCAAGCTTGTGATTGAACCTGAAGTTACGCGAGAGCCATCTGCGTGGCTACGGTTAGGTTCAGCTTGAAGTGAGGACATAGCTTTTGCACATAGTAGTTTACTCTACGGTTTCAGTTTTACGTCTTCTTCTTCTTCTTTGCTCTTCGTACAGGCTCGGCGAAATGGCGAGAATGTGGCCAATATGGCCTCAAGAAACTGGGATACAGAGAAGGCTTAGAACCGAAAAACACCAAGCAGCGCATTCCGAACGAAATCTGCTCATACATCACCGTAGCCCCCATCACGCGAAATATGCATCATACATACGACAAAGACCGGCGCCAGGCAAGAGTTTGGGCCTTGAGCAAAGGGCATGGAACAAATTCGGAAGCGAGATACGCTGATACAGCAAAATGCCCGGGAAGACAAGCCCACTCCATTAGCGTCGTGGATTCTACATTTACAGAAAAAAACCTCTGCAAATATTCCAACAAATGACACTGACGCAGCCGAAGAGGCCGCAATTGCGTTAGCAATCTCGACGAGCAAAGAACATGACATCATTCTCACTGATTCACAGTCTGCATGCATAAACTACCAAAAGAGAAGAATTTCCAGCATAGCACTTCAAATCCTCCGTCGCACCATAGCTAAACACCTTCCAGACACCCACATGATATGGACTCCGGGACACACCCATTTGGAAGGAAACGAGGCCGCCAACGCCTCAGCCCGAGGATATGCTAACAGGGCACCACTTCCAGAGGGATTTCGGAGAACACAGGATGCACCCAAGAAATATACTGACATCCTCCTGCATTACAGACTTGACAGAATAAAATATTCCCCATTCTCACACGAAACTAACCAGAGAAGAAGCAGTCAACCTCCGAAAAATCCAAACCAACAGCCACGTCCACGGCACCTTACTACACAGAATCTCGCCCACCACCTACAAATATGAATGCGCATTTTGTGACGTACCAAACAGCCTACAACATATGGTGCGGGGATATGCAAGGGACCAAATGGTATTATAACCACCATGGCCATAACCGAAGAGCAGTGGGAGACTCAGCTGTCAAGCCCCAGCCTGGATGATCAGCGTAGTCTGGTCAATCGGACTCGGGAGATGGCTCGGGTCCACGGCTTCCTGGACTGAGGAGGTTGCCCACCTAGGACTGAATATTTCACGCCTGCTCTGAATAAATGTTTGTCGCTCTGGCCAATGTAGCTCTCGCTACAAAAGAAGAGGTCGTGGGAGGAGGTAGCTGGCAGCTGACATGGCCGAGCACTAACTGGACGTAGGCAGGACTGGTCTTGGCAGGAGCTGCCATCTCGGGCCTCTCTTTCAATATAGAAGGGTGATATCACAATCAACCTGCCAAAACCCTTGCATTCACGTTGTCCCTAAGCCACGCAGGCACGCTCATACGGCTCGGTCAAAGCGGGGCTTTATATGTTGGCTGGTACGTTATCGTGTCATCGCGAAGATAGGGGGTGAAAATAGAAAGAAAGGGTGGCTATAGGTGAAGGGTTTCGGGATTTCGCCTCATCGCACTTTGATGTGTCAAAAGTGCCCCCTATGACTTAAATGAAGCTGAAACCATAGGGTAAACTACTATGCGCAAAAGCCACGTCTTTACTTTGGAGCCGAACCTAAGCGTAGCATACAGATAGCTCTCGCGTAATTCCAGGTTTAACCACAAGCTAAACCACAGCTAATTTTATTTTTTTCGCTAAGCTTTATTCCGAAGCTTTACCATGCGATGAAGAGACAAGACAGCCCAACCTTTCCCGATTCAAAGTATGCCGGCAAGCGTAGTTCGTGTCATTATCCGTCGGTTGCTCCAACGTTGAAGCAAGTCCCTCTCGTTTTCTTAGAGTTAGCAATATAGTTAACGAACCTCGAAATGTTCAGCTAACCTTTGCTGTTAACGAGTTGTGCAGTTTTGCAGGAACGTTGCTTGCAGGGGCTTCAGTCTCGTTCGAATGCCACCTGTGAATGGTGCCTTAAGTTACGAATTCAGCGAGATAACCTTTCAAAGCTGCCAGGAAACTGCAAATTGCCCATCAGGAGTGGGGTAGTAACAGGTCATAACGGTAAGCACGGCCATTCTCCGACATCGCCCGATGTCACTATTCGCGTCTTGTTAAACAAAGCTTGTAAGACGATTCCCTTCGACCATGCGCTCCATTCAGCACTTTTGTTTACATGGGCTATCGCGCAAAATATCCGGCACCAGGTTTACAGAGCGCCTCGTACATCCTGCTGTCCGCGAACGCGTCGCACGGCTATCTCTCACCCCGCATTGAAGGTCTGGCCCCCAGGGCACTTAACCGCCGAAGAAAACAAGTATACATACCGATGAGCCGAAGCGATGCTGTCTGCGTACGTGACGCGCATCCTGGCCGCCGTGGCACCTATCGACCTGCGTTCTTGTACACCTATCGACTTGACCGCGTACCGGCGCTAAGTCGGGTACTCGCCGCCCGTCTCGAATTGCACTACTTGGGCGTTGTGGGAAAACGAGTGATCACGTACCATGGCGGCCACGGAGTCCTCTGCAGCTTAGCGCGCACCGAAGGTCAAAAATAGAACGTCTCATCTGAAGCGTATACAAGGGTGGTTTTATTTTTTAGATGGCGATGCATTGGCGCAAGTCATTTTAACCAACAACTCCACTAATAATAGGTCCGAAATAAACTTTTCAGCTATCAGGTGCAGTCAGAGTAGTCAGTGGAAGAGTTAGGTTAAAAAGAAAAAAAAAAATCCTGTCGAAACAAGTTGCAGCGAGAAAGACAGCTTTTGCGGCTGCAATTGGAGGAGAAGGCAAAACTTTGCCATATTACTTCTTGTGCCTTCTGAATCGCAGGAAATATTCCGTTCACTTTCAGACAGCCCTTGCCATCTGAGAGCGCTGAAATATTTTGAGTTATGTAAGCGTTTTGAAGGCGTGGTTAGGGTGGTGGCAGTGCACGGTGGCGATAACGAAACGAAATGGTTGCCACTGTTCACCTTTGCGAATTTGCACGCAAACATCGCAATACTTTCGCTACAAAAAATAAAGGGCCGCCACATGAGGAAAGCGTTCAACTAAGGGTGTGCGAATATTTATTTATTTATTTATTTATTTATTTATTTATTTATTTATTTATTTATTTATTTATTTATTTATTTATTTATTTATTTATTTATTTATTTATTTATTTATTTATTTATTTATTTATTAATACTCCATAGTCACTTCGCTCCAATCCGGGTGGTCAAAAAAAAATAAGAGTACCATATACACAAAGACATTTATATATACACAGACACATGATACTAATGCCCAATACTGGAGTACTTTTCAAATAAGTTTCAAATAATTGACAATTGCAAAACCAGTCCCCATATCGACTACGCGTACCATTCCGAAGCGATGAATATACTCCCGATATGAAGGATCCTTTGGCGACTTTCGTGTATACCCATGCACCGCCTAAGGCTGGACGACGCGGCAGGGCTAAGGCAAGTTCAACAAACCCTGCCTTAATTCACGATCTCGGGGGCCCCGATTCATACGTAGCCGCCGCCCGTCTAAATTCTACTGGAAAGAAAAAAAAAAAAACTAAATCTTCATAACCGAATTTTTTCATACCGAACTCAAACAAATGTTATACAGCCTCGTATATTTCTCATATGTTGAATGATATTTGTATTGGGTTATATGAAATTTTGCGAGAAACCACGTATGAGTTTATTGATATCTCGTAGCTTCCTCATAGCTTTTACGGTAGGGATTTCCTGTTGTGCGGCTGTAGTTTATGTTCTGTTCTAGTTTATCCTTTTTCTTCATTTAGCTGACGAAACAGGACAGGTATTAAAATTGTTCCCTAGTCACGAGGGAATTTGCAGCAATGAGATAGTTGACAAATGTGCTACACCAAACCGCAACACTATAATAAAACAAATAAACATTTCTCGTAAATACTACTCATACTCTTCTAATATACTCTGTGTATTCCATTCTCGCCTACCATGCTCAGCGACGTATTTTTGCTGTCGAAAATGTCTCTTGTTTTATCTTTGACTATAACCTTGGTATCATTTTCAACGATTATACTGCAATGCGGCGCTTCTCTGGAAAGGTATGGCAAGCAAGTTGGATATATTATTTCGAACTGAATTTCTCGGTGATCAATGTAGATATCGTTGCGATTATTGCCGTAGGTTTCCGAACAAACGTCATAATGAATTCGGGAGATTAAGTAACAAATACTGAGAGGGCGATCTTTCAGGTTCAGGCGTAATGTAATTATATAGATGCACTTGCAACGCCAGTACGTAGTATTTAAATCCTTCGAGTGATAGCTCGATATGTCATAGCGGAAGACCTCGTCCACATGTCTGTTTGCAAATATTCTGTACGCGTTGGGCTCCTTTGCTCGCTAAGCGCTTACAGGTGTGCGATGTGGTATAAAAAGCCCGAGCTGTCAAACCTCAGTGAGAGCCCTTATTCAGAACCCTCCTAAGTCTCAGAAGCAAGCGCTTCTTGCAGTTTTCCACCAATAGAAACCTAAAGAACTCCATTATTTCAGCGCCTTGTATACCTTCAACGCCTGCGAATTCCGATTGTGCATTGTGACGCAGGAAAAATATCTGCGTTACTTGGCTGAGCAGGAGCTTCTTTTTTAATGCCCTCGCGAGGGTGTAGGGCACTTCACAACCTCAGATATTGCGCATATTATAGGACTTAAAAATGGAAGTCGGACGACGTTTAATTGTGCACGTTTAAGTTTCAACGGAGGTGATGAAACGACTTGAAACGGAAGCAGGGAATCTTTCGGCAGTGGACGACGTGCGTTCTTAACTTCGCTGCATTCTACTTCTGCTTATCTATACCTACTGGCACTGTTGCGGTTCCTCCCACGCGGGAAGTGCGGCATTCGACTCCCAGTCTCGACATGTATGTACGTACACAGCGGTATCCACGGGTGCCAGCTTTTCCCTAGACTGTGGCTCGGCTTCCCTGGAGTGAGAATGCCTGTCTTTGACCCCACCTTATGTCGATGAGTATTCGTTATGCCCATGGCGTCCTCTGGCCCTCGCGCCATGATAAGTCCGCGTCATCAGTGCACTTTTGATTAGTGTCGTCGTCAGATCTGTACGGAATTTACAAGTATATGCTTCGAAATAATCTCTGCTAGTACCTTGTAGAATCCGTTCCGAGCACATACTTGAGACTGTTGTACAATTCTATCTGCTTTGCTTATTTGCACGATATTTACATTTATTTCGTTTAATGCCATCGTGGCTGTATTATATTTGAATACGCATCGATTATTTTGAATGGAGCCTTTGTGCACGCGTGATAGGTTTCAGCTCCCAAAAGTTCTTCGGGTAGTTTACCAGACAAATGATTGTAGTCTGTTCAATTTCTTGATATCTAATCTTAAATATGTCGAAACATACCAAATAAAATCTTGCGTCGAATGGCCCACATGTCACCGTGTGTGTGTCGATTCACTTCCCCGTGGATTTCACAAATGATTTAGGAATGCCGCTGAATGCTTCCTACCAGTAGCAATTCACTCTTGAAAATATTTATTTCTGTTGCAACTTCAATTCCAACGTCATTCGTGCAATTTATAAGGATCGTTGTCACCTTCCACATCAAAGTTACGAGTTTTGAACAAGGATAGCTACTGTTAGTATAAACGTTGTCAAATAAATTTGTTCCATTGTCTGTTTTGCCAGTGTGCTTTTACGCTGCTTTTTTTTTTCTCTCTCTCTCTCTCTCGCTTGACAGAAGAGTGGCCGGTTTATGTCCTCTGTCCAGAGATTTTGTACAGGAAACTAAAACTGATTCGAGGGCATAGATGTGTAGCGGTGGGTGAATCTGGTCGCTCCTGCAGAAGTTCCAGAGGTTGTGACACGCGTACTGCCCCACATCGGCGCAAATTCTCGAACGATTTTGATACATAAACAACTGCAACGAGTCTCCCAAGGAGGCCCCTGTAGCATCGTCGAAGCTTCTTGCCGGCGAACTGGGGCGCCCCGAGGCGCGCACAGTGGCCAGGTCTCGCCCTTCGGGGCCCGTCAGGCCAAGCGAGGCAAGTCCTGCTCGACCTCGGGGGTTCGCTCGGCCTGCTGCTGCGTTTTCTTCCCACACGGGCTGTCAAGGGGCCGCCCGTCAGCCCGGTCAGCGCAGCTGCCATTCCCCGGGACACCGGTAGCTACTGCGCTGCCCTGTTTACCGAAGGGGGTGGTAGCACACGGCG
The DNA here is from genome assembly GCF_055883805.1 of Amblyomma maculatum. Lineage (NCBI taxonomy): Eukaryota > Metazoa > Arthropoda > Arachnida > Ixodida > Ixodidae > Amblyomma > Amblyomma maculatum. The sequence goes on from NW_028146738.1 coordinate 21,274,446, forward strand.
CGCCGCCGTCCCGTCGGTGCGGCCGACTACCGTGTACTCACTGGCTGTACTACTGTGCTCGCAATTCGCCGTTCGTCTCTCGGTTGAAGCAATTTCGACGGAAATTGGCCCGCTCGATCGCGTGACGTGCCACCGACGCGGCGACAAAGTCTGCAAAGCTTTCGCTCGCCGTTGGTGCCGCGGGAGCAATAAAAGATAATAAAACGTTACAACTCAAAATAATGGGGCAAAATCCCGCCCCGCAATCTCCGAGTACCAGTCCAAATATACAAATAGTCGCCGCACGAAGGTCGCGCCTTCCGGCTGGCGTTCATTCGTGCAGTCGGTGAAATAACGGCAGTTTTCTCCGTCCGTGTCTTTGTCGGGACAACGATGGCAAGGTCTCAGCTGTCGATTACTGACCGGTCAACCATGGACTTGAATGTCATGAAAATAGTATAAAGTGTTTCACTGTCCCGATAAAACGTGTGCACGTTGTGCGAGCGAAGAAATAGCATAACGGGAAGTGGTGACGTGTCAGTCGAACAATTCGACGTCGATCCTAAAGAGATGTTCGCTTTTAATAGAGCTAGAAGAAAAGAGGGCTAGATTCACGCAGTGTGCCTAACGTAGGCAAAGTCTACGATTATCCGCGGAGCCTCTTGGCGTCATTGTTCAATGGCGCATAACGCTACGCGAATTCTTTTTTGCAGCATAAGCACTGCTTGTAGTCTTCCACAATGCATATTTCTGTATATGATTCGCTGCTCTCTCTATCTTTAGCCTTCTGTGTCTTTTTATCTCGTATCCTCCTCTTCATGTGTAGGGTACATATATAGTACATATATACATCCGTACATCACATACTTGCCTTTAATTTGTCTTTTTTATCTGCCTCTGTGCGCCGTGAATGTTCAATACTTCACTTTTCTTCTTCATAATCATTGTCATCATCATCCACATCGCAATATCGAACCCCTTTCTTTCCCCCATGTGCTGCTTCACTTCTGCGTTCGGTAGCAAGGAAGACAGGCGTATCGGATCGTGAGGCCAGCCTCTCTGCGTCCTTGCCACAAGATATCTCTTCTGTGATGATTCGGCGTTCTGTGTGTGTGACGCATGAGAATACGGGTCGAATCACGGGCAGATAGGTGTTCTTATGTAAAGGAAAACGTATAGCATTATTCCAATACGAGCTAAAAAGCTGGCTGCCATTAGGTTCTCCCGGAAAGTTGCTAGCTGGCTAGGCGCAGAGGAAGCCGCTGCGTATGAATGTCTTCAGATTCACAGTGCAAACACCGATTGCATATACTACCGTATAATTTCACTAGAATTCTGCGTACATTCTCATATACGACACGTTTGTCGAATTTTCCGCACTCATATTCTGTTGTGTGGCGAATGCTCCAGAATATATCATGGTGGACGCGCCCACGGTATATACCGTTTTCACGGGCAAGAAAAGAAGGAAAGCAACGCTGTGCCCTTTCCATCTTCTCGCTGGCTGGTGCGGCAGCCGAGAGGCAGTATGGGAGCGCCCACGGGAAAACGGTCTATACCGCTTGTACCTATGTATAAGCCGCATATACATAACACTGCGATCACAGCGTATGTAATTTATTCAATAAGTTATTTCTCTGAATAAGGCAGGGACATACGGCATGCATGGAAATACACAATGACTTAATACGGAGCTACCTGTCCGGTCTTCAACAATATGTTAAAACCCGTATGCTTTCCTCTGACAGAATAACAATTCAGCGATGCGTACCACAGGGCTCCAAGTTAGATGCGTTATTTTTAATCTGCGTAAATTAGATAACACAGAATTCGGCACCTTCATAGCTTATTATGAACGCTGATGACCCTAACGTATTCTTTTATTCAAATTGTATTACCGCAGTTCAGGGTGATGCTAATGCCCATTTAAAATCGTTAGCAGCATGGCTGAAAGAAAATGGACTGCAGCTAAACATAGGGAAAGACGAAATACGTAATTTTCTGCCCGTTTAATGAAATAACAAGTTCCAAGATAAAAACTACTTACAACGATAAGCTGACGATTAAGTCAAATAAGCAAAGAACAGTTTTCAGAAGTTTGGTTCGATGAGTACTTAACTTGGAATACGTGCCCATATTAATTAAGTAGCTTACCGTGGAGCTGTCTATAGCTCGGGGAGCTACGTATACAGAACAATGAATCTGCTACCGCTCTAGCTGAAAAATGAATTGTATTACGCGCTTTTTCATTCTAAGCTTACTTGGGGTAATTTAATATGTGGCACAATAACAAATATTACTTAGAAGAAATTGATCCTCTTAAAAAAAAAATATTCGCGGCTTTTAACATTTAGTGCTCAGTGTGTGCACTTGAGAAGGGACCGGCCCTCTTTTCGGCCACGCGTCATGCTAAAGGCAGTAAAAATATATTATTTGAAAATGCTGCGTTCCCTTAAAAGAGAATGAGAGGGTGTTTAAAAAACAGAGGCAGTGGGTCAAAGCCACTGCCTCTGGCAGAATGCACCATGTTCCCTCAAGGCGCGAATAAATTATGCAAAATAGTACATTAAGCAGGTGTCAGTGAAGGAAAACTTGCATGTTGGAAGCGAATAGTTACGGCAGTAGTTTCCATCAAGAACTGCGTGAGTCGATTATATATGTACGATATCGAAGAAAACTTAGAACGTGACTTTGAACAGTCTCTCGATAAATAATAAGTACGCCTTGCTGATTCTATTTTTCGCGTTCTTAGTGTATGAAGTTGTTTATATGTCTTTTCTTTATTTTCAACAATGTTTCATGTGTATTGTTCATGTAGTCGTTGCGAAGTCAAGGTGTAGGTAGACCATATGGGAAAATACCGGAAGATATCTATCGTGGCCCCATAGCAACCATAGTCCTCCATAAAGAAAGTGATAGAATTTCCATGAAGACTGGTGCTAAGCAAGGAGATACGGTCTCTCCAGTACTATTCACCGCTTTCTTCGAGGAAGTGTCTAGAGACCTGGAATAGGGGCTGCTAAGGAAAAAGGGTTGATGGAGAATACCTCAGTAATCTGCGATTCGCTGATGACATTTCCTTACTAAGTAACTCAGGGGACGAACTGCGTAGAAATATTATTGATCTTGTGGACGCGGTCACACAATTTCCCGGTGACCTTTTCTGGCTTTTTTGGACACACGTGCGTGCACGTACAAGCACACATGCACATACGCGCGCGCACGCACGCACACTTGTGTGTGCTATCTACACGGGAGTTTTGTCCACAAAATGAGTAGGCGCCGAACAAAATCGCGTCTCACTGGGAGACACCAGCATCGGCGTTTTCTTCTTTTCGGCAGGGGGGCGTGACACACCAAGATGCTCGCCCTTTCGAACATGCAAGCGGCTCGTCGAGCGCCCACTTCGGCGGTCGGTTCCCCGGGCGGCTTCTCCCCGCGCGCGTTTCACCCCGCGACCGGTGTGCGCGGCAGTCGTCAATCATGCGCAGCGCGCCGAGACTTCCGTGTTACGGCCGTCTGGGCGCCCATTCCCCCGCTTTCAGTGCCGAAGCAACAATGCGGCGCCAGAGGCGGCGAAACGAGCGCCAGAAAAGAGGAGACTCGGATTTCCGTTATACGCTCGAACCGCAGTGGGCAGCGAACACCGCTTCCGTCCGGCCATTTTCGTGGCTAGCGACCAAGTGAATGCGGTGCCCGCGCGCGAGTACGACTGGTATGACTGCGGATCGTTCGTATACCTTTGTGCAAAGTCTCGACGGATACTGATGATTACAGTGAAGGAAATAGGGATTCTAATAATTAAAATACAGAAGATTGAAAGCGTATAGTCTTGTATCACTTTTTGACCTGAGCAACGGCTTCCACCGTCGGCCGTTGTCTACTAACTAACAGGGCAATTTAATTAACTTCCGTTCTACCTCCATATACGAAGCACCCACTGGTAGGTCCTATGAAGCGGTGCCAGTGGAGCGGCGGAGCTCGAACCAGCCTGCCAGAGGCGAATGGGATGGCGCGTCTTTCCAGAGACCTGAAACCTGTTTACAAAGTAATTCGTCTGCTCTATCCAAAGAGTGTCAAGAGCGCAAGAGAAGACCTGACTCGCAATTTTTGGAAACGGTTTTAGTACATGCCAAGGGACATGGCACCTTCCGAAACTTATTGTTCATAGCCAGACTTTTACTCACCAAACGGTAGAATGGCGTAATAGTTGTTGCTTAACAACTGCTTATGAGTTGCTAATAAAGAATGCTCGGTTAATCATAAAGGGCAGTCGATTGCCCAATGCAAATACATTGAAATAACTGCAACGGAACAGTCACGTTATCTCATTTCTGCTCGACGTGCCTACGGTCACCTGTGGATTCCGCATTATACCAGAGGTTGGATGAACGAGGTCGAGCCAGTGTAACTGTCGAAATGCTTACTTCAGCGATCGCATCACTACGGACATCGCGTCATCCGAGCAACCTTTAATTTGCTCAGAGAAGGAGTCTCGGTGCCGCGACCGGGCGCACTCGAGAGGCCATCCGCCGCAGAGGCCGTGGTGCCGGAGGATGTCACGTGCCGTGTATTACTGTCGACGACGACAGACTCGAGGGACGGCGCGGAAACGAGGCCAAGACGATGAGCGAGGCATCTGGGAACGCAACGTCCAGAGGCGGACCTCCTCCGGCAGGTTGAGTCCAGAGAGGAAGGGGGTGGAAGCGGGACAGGAAGTACGCCGTGGCACGCCGATAAAGTCCGGCTTCGCGACACGTGCACTCGTGAGCGTCGAGGCAGGCCACCTTCTCGCAATTTGCTGAGAAAGTCTCTATGACTACTTGAGGGTTGACAGAAACCAACGAACCCACTTGTCATAACGGAGATTGTTTTCCATCGTTGCATGCATTTTTCTTGACCTCAACGAAAGCTATGTGAACTCTCTCACCTTGCAGAGCCTTCTTACGGTTTCTTGAACCAGCTTCCGTTATAAAGGTTCTGTGAGCACAGGCCCAAAATAAGTTCGTGGTTTGAGAATATATCTGCTTGTAGTTCGAATGATTATGAGTGGGCGTACTCGCGACCCATGAGAAACCTTCATTCTAACTACCACCGATAGCTTTGCGGGGGTATATCCTAACAGCAGAATGGTTGCACGATGCATCTGTCCTGTAATGACTCCTATACCAACCAACTGTACAGCTCAGGCATCGACGCGTGACCGAAACCTTTCTCGGTATATCCTCCCGCGGGCCGGCGAGCGAGAAGCTCCGAGTGGAAGCATTGTCACAAAGGACCGCGACGCTATTTTTGATCGCGATGCGCCGTCCCAGTATAGAATGCGGGCGTCGTCCGTCCGCCGACATGGATGTCCCGCTATGGCCTGAACCCGAGTCCGAGTCGTCCAATGGCTCGTGGCGTCGACCACGAGTCTATCGGCTGCCAAGGCCGTCCACCCCGGCGTTGTTCCACCCAGTTGCTTCCAAAGTTCGTGCCGCACAGGAGGGAATATCCTGCCGGAGGTTCCCCGCTGGGCCCCAGCCACGCAGCCGAGGCTGGACGGTGTGTCGCCATTCCACGCATGCGTGGCGCCACTCTCATTTTCCCATGAAGCCCCCCCCCCCCCCCCCCCCCCCCCCCCGCCTCCCTCTCTTCAACCAGCCGACGGGTCGTCCACTACTGTGCGCGAAAAAATGGACACCATTCTTCTCGCGCGCCATTGTGCGCCACGCGTTGTCCAGCTCGCGTTGTCCCCGACTGCAAAGCGCGCCTCACGTAAATGCCGTCCTCAGCACGTGTGTGCGTACTGTTCCGGGTCTTCCGACCGTCCGAGAGCAGTCGCAAGACCATATGTCCACTTATTTCCGTTTCTTTTCTCGGGCACATTAAGGAACAACTTTTTTCGTGTCGCGTTTTGCTTAGTTCACGCTCTGCAGTTTCCTAAGAGTGGCTAAGAATTAAACCAAGTTTGTGCTCTGCGTCATGCCGAGAGCGAGTGATTAAAAATAAGCCCGCTGGATCTTCTTTGTTGCACCTTCTGCCCCGTGCCATCACAATGATAATTGTGTACCCTATGCTACTGGGTACAAGCGTAAGCCGTTTCAAAGCAAAACCGAAGCGCCTGACAGCGGCCGGGCTTCGGAAAAGTGAAGAAGAGTAATACTGGCTGTGCACTCTTGGTAACGCGCGTCTTTCGCTAATTATCACGGCGGAGGCGGCGTGAAACAGCGAAAGAAACTATGGCAACCTGTTGTAGAACGGCTAGAAGCGCCTGAACCGCCCAGTTGTAATATGAATACTGGTGTGCGCAGCTACGTGTTATTATAGTAAATCCTCTTCCTTTTAATGACGATGAAAGGACCACATTCTTTACACACTAAAACAGACCTTGCACATTCCGAGAGGGATTAGAACCTGTACCGGGATGGAGACAGTAGCCTGCAAGGCGTACGCCCTCTTTTCATTCATTCACGGTGATGACTCGCACTCATCATCGTGTGCCTGATAATGATGAGCTTAACGAATATTCGTATGCATGAGCCGCGGAAGAAGTGTTGCAACTAGTGGGGGTGATGCTGTGTGATTTGAGAGCCACTAAGCACCTGCAGCACGTCGAGTGAGACGCGGGTTTGACGGCGGTGCACTGAAGTGTTCGGCCACTCGGCAACCACTGAAACGCGCGATAAAGGCGCCGAACGCGTTTCTACGAAGATAAAGAAAGGTAAGGAACGAACGCTGTCCTGAACAGTTGGCTAGGGCCTATTCGAAGAGTACGGGTAACAGCATGTAGGACATTGTGAATAGTTTTCATGTTGAGAACATTTTGGGAGCTCCTACATGTAGACGATCCTGTCTTGTAGAGAGTTATTATATACTTTTCGTCCTCACCAGTGTTATCGTTGCGAAAATAAGAAGCAATAGGAAATGAAGGCAAGTCAAAGGCTGTCAGCTGCCATCTAAATGGTCACGACGGCCTTCTGTCTGGCGGGAAAGGCCATGGCGTAAAAAGGAAAGTGGAAGCTTTGAAAGAACAAAGGAAACGAGTAAATGGAAATAAAAGGAAGATGAACGCCCTTTAGAAAATAGAAAAGATGAAGAAAAAAAAAGCATCTTGCTTGCTAAATAGAGAAGGAAGCCTAGAAATGTCATTCGGCAAAATTGCGCGCGTGTTACATTTCTCAATAAAAAAAGCTGTAAAAAGCTTCTATACTAAGAGCACTGCTTCCTCATTTGCTCTCTAAAATAAATATTTCCCTCTCGGGCACGCTTTCCCCACAGTCACAGTTCTCTGGAATGTAGCAAAAAAAAAAAAAAAAAAATATGCTCGGACTACTTGTAACAGTAAATACCAGCAAACAGCGACGTTATTGCTCGACTAGTCATTTGGTTCTTTGCACAGGATGGCAGCATAGAGCACGTGCTAAAAATAAAGGTGATTGGAACATCATTTGAAAATACGTGGTTGGTCCGTGTATTTCCCATTTGCGGAGATGCTGAGACAGAGAACGAAGAAAATAAGTTAAAAAGTACGAGAGAGGGGTAGAATAAAATTCGGCACCGGTAGTTAAGAGTTTAAGACTGCTTAAGTGTGAGAATTCGAACACATTAAAATGACTATGATTCATTACTGCGCAATGTTCATGCATACCCTACGCCTTAGAGACGTTACTTGTAAACTGCTGAGTAATGATACATTGCATTATGTATGCGAGTCATAAGTCATGACCATTACTATGAGTCATGATTTATAGAACATTACATTTCACAATTCATGAATATGCGTGTCTTCTCACATAGGCTGTCGACTCTTACACCGTTGTGGTGCCGTAATTCAAATTTCTTTCCATTATAAGCTCTTCCTAGTGGGGCTTCTAATGGTTTCGCATTAACTGATCCCACAGATTGTGTCAGGCAGCTGCTAGCAGGCAGTTTTATGAAGGCATTCTGAGCGATGCCGGGCTTCCCACGTATGGGGTTTCTAATTCTTTCGCATTAGACTGATTCAATCGATTGCGGCTGCTAGGTGGCTGTTGACATGCGGTTGTGTGAGGCCACTTTCAGGGAGCTAGCACTGGGACTTCGACTCCGCCGAAAAGCCGTTTTCTGCCTGTGTGTCAGTCTGTCCGGTCCTCCTAACAAGTATGCGTCTGATCCTGCCATAGATTGGAGCCACGGAGGAAATTCGGCCGACCCATTAGTGCCCCACTGTGTCACCCTGCCAGAGGCATGAATTGAGGACTGCGATGTATGCTGCAAAGTTGTCTAGAGTGAGAGAGATATATTAAGCTCTGCTCTAAACCAGCCGTTTGAGCGTGCCTGCATGGCCTAAGTGTACGAATCGGAATCTCAGGGCCGCGGTGGGTTCGATTCCCACCTCAGATGTGCGGTTCAAGTTGGTAGCTCCTCCGAATTGGGCCCTGACATGCGATGCCGTGACGTCACACACACCGCCGACAAAGCACTTTCTTGCCACGTCAACTGCCAACTGACACCTGTCATGAGGCAGGCTCGTGGATTTCGTGTCGCGGACGCCGCCGACGCCAGCATTTGTGCTAATGGAACATATAATGGCTTCGCATTAAAAACACTTAAAGGGGCTTTCACGTTGCACACGTTACAGCATCAGCTATTAGGAGGGTCATTGCAAGGGCTATAGGGACCGTGGTCAACATGAGGGGCTTTAATGACTGCATGATTCAATAATGAGCGCTGATCATATGACCGATCAGTCTCCAAGGGCTATACGTGTCCGATGATGGTGGGTCATGTGAGCATGGAATGTATTCACTTCATTGAGGAACGCGACCACGTGATCTCAGTAGCAATAGCTATAACCACGTTTGCTCGACAAAAAAAAAAAAAAAGTAAATAAATAATAAGACGAAAAAGAAGAAGAAATAGATAAAGATAGACTATTTTAGGTACGAAAGAGGGTTAGGACGACGGACACTCAGTGAGGAAACAAAGGTTATTCTAAAGAATGTGGTGTCTGTCAGAAGAGTTCCAAAGTTTGCGGGAAACTCAGAAACTACAGAGCTATATAAGCATTACAGTATAGGAGAATGGAGACACACAAGCGTATGGAAGCTGACAAATAACCACGCAGCGTTGGCTCAGTGGCTAGGGCGCTTGACTGCTGATCGGGGAGAGCTGGGTTCGACCCCGGCAGCGGCCGCCGCGTTTGAATGGAATCGAAAAGCAAGGAGCCGGTCCACTGTGCGTTGTCAGTGCATATGAAGGAACCTCAAGCGGTCGAAATTATCCGGAGCCCTCCACTACGGCGGCTCTCGTTGTCTGAGTTGCTTTGGAACGTTAAACTTCATGAAAAATACTGACACGCAGATAAGCGCAAGTGCGCACAAGACTATAAATAAAAATTCAAACGGTACAGCGACAGTGTTTAGGACCTTTAGGCCATTTTTTAGTGTCAGTTCTTGGAACGTTGTGTCATTTTAGTGGTTCCAAATGCGCACACAACCAACGCATTTGATTGCTAACAGGTTGGCCGACGAAGTGACAAAGACGTTCCGGCATATTTTGCATCTTTTATTATGTGAGAGCCTCTCGTCCGCATTCGTGCCATATGTCTTGCATATATTAAATGCGTAACCTTCACTTTCAGGTGTATCTCGTTGTGTTCCTGACGTTACGTACGCGCGCTAGCCCAATCTGGCAGAGCCCGACTGAATTTGCATTGAATGAAGCTTTTCCTCCTCCTCCTTCAGAAGGAAATCTGAACGGTGCCTCAAGAGGACGCCACGAGGAAAAACGTCGACGAACAAGCGAACTTTTGACGTCTTCTTGCTTGTTGTTCTCCTCCCTTTTGTTTCGTCTTGCTCATTTTCGACACCCAGAAGCCCAACAACGCAGCATAAAATCAAGAAAAACAAACACGGAAAGAAATAAAAGAACGAATGGCAGAAAGTTGAGCCACGTTTTATTCGGATGGCAACATTAGCAACACTTGCTATGCAGAGGAGCGAAAATTTCGCAGAGGGTGTCGCTGTTTTGGGTTCTGAGGAGACCCTAATTTCAGAGACGCTCAACTTCTTATGTTTGCCTTGTGTAATTGGCGATATGCTCGTTCGCTCGACCGAATGTGAGAAGGCCAACTGGAAAAGGGGGAAAAATTTACGGGTTTAACATGTCTAAACCTATTATAACGTGCAAAAACACTATAGTTTGGTTTAGATTATTTTGGTGGATTGTAGATGTATTCATGATGTTGTCACTGTGTTCTTGTTGTTGTTACGCCGTGCCTGCCTTTTAACCTTTGGCAACTGCCGCGAAGGACCAGGCTCGTCATCCACTTCAACGCAGACTCAATTCACCCGTCTTATAGAGACGTAAAAAACTGCGTGCTCTGGATAAAGGGACTATTTCACGTCATAAGAATATACGTGCAGTCCGCTCAGGCGGACGCTAGCGTCTCGAAGCTGTATATACAGCCTACATATAGGCCACGATGGTCGGCGTATTGGAGAGCCCCGGATTAGTTGCGGCCACCTAGGGTTCTTTAACGTGCGCTGCCATCAAATGGTACACTGGGATCTTCGCATTTCGTTTCCATTGAAATGGATCCGATCTGGTGTCCTTGGGCGTTGTAATCGAACGCCATATCCGCTGAGTCACCGCGGCAAACATTGTAGTGATTATTAATATGCGTACCGTTAATCGTGATCGCAACATATGGCAGGGCTTCAGTTTGTGCCACGACATAACGCACTGCGATCGAACTTGAGTAAACCACTTCAGCTCCTTCGCAAACGTGCGGCAGTGCTTTGGGTCGAGGGGCCATATGCTAACAGGTTCGCGTATTCCTGCGCAGTATAGCGAAACGCTCTGGCGCCGAAGCTTTTAGACCAACGTCGCTGCGCGCCCACGGCTCACGGGGAACTCGCTTCCGCTCGCTTTGCGGTCTACCAGTGGCCTGCTTCCGGTCCATGCTGGGCTATTAGGACAGCGCGGAGAAATGGTCGGTTGGTTTCGTGCCCTTGTGGACTCGCTCCAGTAGTGGTGGTCAGATTAAGGCACTGACCGTTCCGCTGGCGGCGAAAGAGGGCTCGCTCATCGCTGGCTATATATGTACGATGCTTACGAGGAAGCCGGTCTGAACGCGAAGACGGGTATGAATACTCTTTTGCAAAGAGAAGGAAAAGTACGATCTTCCGAACCCGCTCCGGGTCTTGTTGACTTTGAATTGCACATTACAAAACTTTCAGCAGAAACTTTCAGGCGAACTGTAATTCTTCGACAGTGCATTTTGGAGGGAGGGGAGTGGTTGTAACGCGGCTGGCGCTCTGCACTTAGAACGCCGGTCCACTAGCTTGGCTGCACCTGTGGCCGCGAGGAACAACAAAGCGAGGTATAGCCAACAGGCAAAGCTGTTTTGAGGATCGTCTCAAACTGGCGGCTTCCTCGGTAGCACGGACGGCTGACAAGCAGGCAACGCAAATGCAGTGGCGTAGTAACTTTTGGTAGATGCTGCTCTCAGCCTGGTCTCGTCCCGCCCGCCCGCATCGGCGTCGCTCAGTCCCATACATCGAAATGATCAATAAAGAGAAGAACAAGGCGAATGCTATCATACGGATGGCATAAAAATAGGACATCGGTCTACCGTCTTTCACGGTCAACAACCGACTTGAGGTACTTGGCATCCCCAAAACCTTAGAGGAAATCCAGAAAGCAGCGCTCTTAGCCCAAAAAGAGCGCATTTCCACTGCACTAGCGTGGAGAAAAATTCTAGACAAAATATGGTCGCCGGCTGAAAGAGCCAAACTCTAAAACACCAAAGACTTACCATCAACCCTCCGCGAAAGGATCCATCTTACCCCACTATCGAAAAACATGCAAAAAGAAGCAAATTAAGGGCGTCGAAAAGCCCGCACATACCACATACGACGCGCACACCTCAAAGCTCGAAATAATATCCATGCTTACGCATCTAGGTATACCCACTCTTCATAATCAGTAGCAGTCGTCTTGGATGATGAATTCCAGGTAATCAGAAATGCTCCAATCCCCACATCCAACTACTGTAGCAGAAGTGGCAGTTATTGCGCTGGCCATTCAGGATAGAAAAGCTCAGGCAGAGACTTGAATATAGTCACTGGCTCACAGGCATCCTACAGGTTATTCCTCGCAGGGCGAATACCTAAACAAGTATCAAAAATTCTCTACCAGAACGAAATACCCAACTCTGATCGGAAGTACTAGACTACCTGGACGCCATCTCATGAAGGCTTAGAGGAAAATGAGACGGCGAACAGCTTAGCTCAAGGGTACACAAACCGAGCGGCTAATCTCCCAGATCTCACTCCCCTTCCTGTCTCCTTAGTCTATATGGCAAACGACTTCCCCCATTAGGACAACAAAGAAGATGCTTTCCACCTCCATACCGCTAACTATAACGGCACAGGGGGCCAGGGAGTGGAAGAAACTTCAAACTAACACCTTCCCAGACTTATTCCGCTGCAGCTCGATCTTTCCGAGCGAATACGAGGAGACTTGTTCATGGCGGCATACCCCACTTCTTGGGGCTCTACCGTAGGCAAACCACTAAATCAGGGGAACAGTGGGAGGCGACCCTGCTCAGCTCAACCATGGAGAATAAGCTTCAACTGGTCTCTCAGGGATATCCCTCCTCTTTCTCTTTTCGAAAATACATGTTTTCGACAACAGCAGTTAGCTCCGTCGTCTGTCCTCCCTTCTACCGAGCCGACTCTGCTGCCGGCGCTGCCCGCCAAGACGAGAGCCACCCTCTCCACAGTCAGTATGAGGGAGGCTAGAAGGGGAAATGTAGCACAAGGCCTTGACAGAGAGTGCGGGAAGATGTTCACCGCCTCGGGAGGTCAAAACGAACGGCGAATCCTCATAATTTCAGGATAGAAATCAGGTCCAACCTGATATTTAAGAAATCTACTCGAGGGGCAAGAATAGGGTATATATGGCTTTTACCCCAAAACAAATGGCTCACAAAAATAAGTAGGAAGTGCCGCCTTGTCTCGAGCAAGCGCGCTCGTGGATCGGCTCGATGCAGTTGGTTTCCGTACATTGCATATGTCAGACGGCTGTAGTAGTAGTGGTATAAACCTTTATTCCGCAAAATGGGAAGGAGTTCAGGGGTTGGGGTCTTGAGCTGCAGGTGGTGTTCATATAGGTACATGATCGAATTGGTTCGTGCTGCCTCTTCGGCCTGCTCGACCAGAGCTAGCTGATCTCACGGGTCGGAGCTGGACAGAAGCCCCTCCCACTGCTCAACTGACGGGTTTGTAATTTTGGGCTCTATCGGGCACGCTCGACAGCCCCATGTGGAGTGGTAGAGGGTGGCTATCTCTCCGCACCACACGCATTCTGGAGTGTATTGCGTAGGCCAAATCTTACTGTATATGTAGCGACTTGAGTATGAGTTTGTTTGTAGCCATCTCCAGGTAGTTGCTTGATGTCTTATGAGTGTCTTGTAGGGAAGCGGGTATTTACGGCGCCCTAACTTCCAAAACATGGTAAGATCTCCGTATACCTGTTCGGAGTAGTGTTGGTTTCCCCCTTGTCGTCGCTCACTCGGTTTGTGTAACTTCTAACTATCGCGTCGACTTTAAAGTTTCCCTCCCCCCCTTCATCCGTGCCCAGGTGCCCATACCACATTCTGCTTGTTTTTGAGTTTTGTCGCCTCCCTGAGGAGGGTGCCGGCCTGCCTGATTATCCTTCCCCTTGGGAAGTTTCTGCATGCGGCCTGTGAGTCTGTTACTATTGTATAGCTCTTGTTGTTTCTGTTTAATTCCGTGATGGCTAAAGCTATTGCTACCTCCTCCGCCAAGTTTACATCCCCGGTCCTAATTGATATGCTGGGTATTTCTTTTCCCTGGTTGTTAACTACGGCTACGACCACCGCTTTTCTGTCTCTGTACGTGGAAGCATCCACGTAGAGGACGCTTGATTTCTTGTTGCGTTTGCTCTCTCTGGTTCTTCAACGGGGCTCTATTCGTGCAGTTCCGTGAAGGTTCCAGTTCACGTGGTTACGATGCCTGCTCTCTGTAGCCATGCGTATGCTATAGTTCACGGGCCACGCTGACGCTACCTGGCACTGACTTGAGAGGGAGTCGTCGTGCGGCGTTGTTTGTTTCGAGCCAGCGCGGAGCCAACAATCGGGAAAGAGCTATCACGTCTAGTTTTTGACGACGCGAGAATCAAGATCCGCAAAGTAGTGACGTTCACTGATGGCAACATTCATTCCGTATTATAGCTGTAACTACCCCCACTGCTGTGCTATAACTGCGACAACGCTATCTCAAGATGTGTATAGTTTTTGGTGCTTTGGAAGCGCCTACATCTTTCAGGGAGCAGAAGGCTGGGTGCAGGAGGACTACTTCCATTGAATGAACTTAGTACCGTTACATCTGTGCATCTTGGAACCACTTTTGCTGGACATTCCTTTAAAAAGCCGATGCCATGGTTTCGCCTCCCTGATAGCGCACTGTTACACAAGCACGCAACAACCTGCCGCTGAATGGCTGATAGCATTTGGCACGATTCACCGACGGAATGAATGCACTCCTTTTGTCGTCTGCGGTTTTCCCTGTAATGCCTGCACATTTGCGAAAGCGGATCCCCACGATAGACTCTACGTTTCTGTAGCTTTTTGAAGAACCGGCATAATGCCTCCATCGACGCAGCTAAGTGACGAAGGCAAGGTAATAATCGTTAATCCACTCGATTTTCGAGCCCCTTTTTCTGCCCGCATTCGAGCGTCACGTGAGTAGGACCAGTACGAGTATGTGCAAAGAGGCACTGCGGGTCGTTCGTGGTTACTCACCGTGAAGAGCTCCCGCTCTATCCGAATTGATACAGCAGTTTAGTTCGTCATTGCCAACAGCGCCAGTATTTTCCACTTTTTTTATTTTTTGCTGCACGAGTTGTTGTTCTCTATCTCTTCTGTTTCTTTCGTAAATTAACCTTGAAATGCTACCAGGCGTATTTTTCACGGGTCTAGAAGGGACGGGGCATGTCGCGCGTCTTCCTCACCGGCCTTGGCAATGTCACGGTTACCCCGTAGTGTAGCTGTGGCGAAAGCGGCCGGCGCTCCCGCTGCCAGCCAACATGCAACGCAGCCGAGGCTGGCGGTCGACTTCCGGGCTGCGCTCTGAAGCCAAGCGCGGGAGGCCATCCTTGAGAGCGGCCGCGCACGCACACAGGCAGGTCAACCTTGGCTTGGGTCACACCGCGCGCACCCGACAAAAGGGGAACGCCACCTGTGGAGCCGTGATCCACGGTGCGCCTTAAGAAACGCCGCGGATCGCTCACGCCCTGTGTGTAGTCCGATGACCGTGGCGATGGCTTTAAGAACTTTTCTAGTGCGAAGCGAGACTTCACGAAATAAGTCAGAAAAAACAGGAGGTATACCACTCTCTGAAGCCTTTACCTTTGGCCTTTGATGATGCTTCTAGAGGCAGGTGGTCGCTGGCAGGTGATATGGCCTGGCACTGATTGGTATGCGGTTTGTACATGTCAGCCATCTCAGTTGCCTGTCTCTGCGTTTCCCTACGTTAAACGTTTGCGTGACGTCAGCAGTGACGTATGTGGCACGTGGTTTAACCTTATAAGCTCGCGTGATGAGTCGGATGAATTCAGTCTGCTTTAAATGAACGACGAGTCTGGCCTTTCGCGACTACTGTCGCAGGCTGTTATCCCGCGCCACGCGGGATATCGCTACATCTGCCAAGGTAGCAAAATCTATTAAGATCTACCAACATTGTACTTGAAAGTATGGAAGCCATTTGTATAGAATTCTGCGTTCATTTTTATGCCTATCCTGTAAAAATTCCAATGGGGATTGACAGCATCTGAAATAAATAAATAAATAAATAAATAAATAAATAAATAAATAAATAAATAAATAAATAAATAAATAAATAAATAAATAAATAAATAAATAAATAAAGAAATAAATAAATAAATAAATAAATAAATAAATAAATAAATAAATAAATAAATAAATAAATAAACTGCGCCGAAATAGCAATATCGCACTTTATACTAGGAACCTAGGCATTTTCTTTTTACAGTGTCTAAAGGGCTAATAGAATTTCTGCTGGAATTTTTGTAAGGGCGGGTAGCAGCATCCCGGTGCCGCGCGAAACAAATGAGACATTTCTCCAGCTTACTCCAGTCTCTTCTGCGCGTTGGCTTCTTGAGCTGCTTTACAATTTATCCTTCATCACTGCAATCAGGAATGCATGCTCACCGTATCGTCGCTGGTAGCGAAAATTTGTTTTGCCGATTTTCGTTTGCAACTCTGCCGACGACGGTCAGCGTAGTGCTGAATCGAAGGACGAGACACTTCTCGTAAGGAAAGTGATCTTCGATGCGCATATCGACTGCGCCAATGTAGCCAGCTTATTCGTTTTGCTTTTCAATTGCTTATTATCATATGCAGACTCACGCTTGTCGGAATGCCGAGGGCTGTGACAAGGGACGCTTTACTGGAAGGCTGCAGATTGATTTCGACCACTTCTGTCAACCGGACTTATGTCAGCAGACAAGCGGTATCAATCCCATTTCACTACATTTGTCACCTTATAACACGGAGATAGAAGGCTTGATGTCTACGTTTCGAACTGAAACAAAGCAAGGAGGACGAGTTTCTTGTGGGAAAGCGACTTCGCGGTGCCTGAGAAAGCGACATCGCGAAGTTTTGAAAGTCCCCTATTGCATAGGAAACTCGTCAGTGATGTAAACAGTCTATCTATTTATTTATGTTATTTATTTATTTATATTATTCATTTATTTATTAGTACCTCAAAGGCCCACAAAGGGCACTGCACATTCTCACCTATGGAAAGAAAATAAAACAAAAAGATAGTCCGCAACGAAACGAGAGATTTTGGCGTGCCATTCTCGTAGTGATATCTTTTCTTTTTTTGTTTTGCATTGCTTCCCACTGTATCAGTCTAGGACAACTTCAGGACAACTTTGCAAAACGTCGCTAGATTTTGTTTGTGTACACTGTGTCGGGTGCTTCGTCACCTTTAGCCTCGACCTCCTCTTTGTGTCTAATAAAGGAAACAGTAAAGAAAGAAAGAAAGAAAGAAAGAAAGAAAGAAAGAAAGAAAGAAAGAAAGAAAGAAAGAAAGAAAGAAAGAAAGCCGACGGCTTTACGACTGCGTACGATTCATACACGCTGAATGAAACTCCTCATCTCGTCTGTGGACAGTTGCCGCACAGCAGTGGCGCACTTTGTAGGTGCCGATAAGGTTGCTATCCGTGACTCGACTGAGCCTCGGCGTCCCGTTGCGCGGACACCGGCCATCTACATAACGGGTCTCGGCGGTCTCCTTGGGCAGGCCGCGTTATAGCATTGACATCTCGCGGGACCAGCCTACGCCGTCCCTGCGCGGAAACACGCTGACGCTGCCCGTCTGGCCCTCCACTCTCCTCGCTCCATCTGCCTGCGCGCGTTCTGGCCGCTTGCGCAATACGGCGTGCTCTCAAGGCGAGCTCGACGGCCCCGGGAGCTCGCGCTGAGCGATTTGGGCCGAGACGACTGTTGCGTGCAGGATGATGGCGCATTCCACCCACTCGCGAACTGACGCGTCGCAGTGTGGAAATGTTCGAATTCGTTTTGGCGGTGGCAGACCTAGGTGTGCGAAGTAGAGAAGAGGTGCACGAAGCGCCGAGCGGGCTTTTACTGCGCAGGGGCCACACGAAGCGAAAGGCCAACAGGCACCGAGCAAAGTTGTAATGTTTATAAATGATTCTTTCTTTCGCACTCCGCCAGCCCCCGCGCTGTTTATCCCTACGATAGGGAGTCAATGACCAACCGACGTACTTAGATACTTTACTGCTCTCCTTTGAGGCCTTACAGGGGTTCCTTAACTGTTGGGAACGGCGCTTAATGTTAATTACTATACATAGGCCCTGATTGCACAGCGTTTGCAGTTTAAACGCAGTTTCTTCATGTTCTGGTTTGGTTTGGTCGGGGTTTAACGTCCCAAAGCGACTCAGGCTATGAGAGACGCCGTAGTGGAGGGCTCCGGAAATTTCGATCCTATGGGGATTTTAACGCGCACAGCACACGGAGGCCTTGCTTTTCGCATCCATCAAAAAGCGGCGGCCGAGGCCGGGATTCGATCCCGCATTCTTGGCGCTTCTTGTTCTGTACGCACTGAAATGCAGTGTCTCGCTTCTGCTTACTAGGTAAACGTGCAACGTCGGTGAAGAACATGGAACGCGGTTGAAATTCGTTGGCAGTGAAGTGCCCGTGTATGTAAAAAAAAAGATAAGATAGAGATCTTCAAACCTCGTCTCTGCCACTCTTCGTACGCAACCCTCGCATCTTGGACCAGCAGTGAGAAAGAGCAAGAATACAGGCAATTTTTATGGCTACCAAAGAGAGAGAGAGAGAGAGACGCGGCGGTTGTCTCACTTCGAGGCCGTATTTGAGGCGGGGCATTTGCTTGGAGAGGCCGTTTGTGGCTCGCAGCTGCACGTCGTGGTCACGGTGTTAATTTTACTGCAATGCGCTACCCAAGTATCGTTGTCAAGTGGTCGCTCATCGGAACGATCTACTGAGTGAAGCAAAACAAAGACGCCCTTATAGTCTGTCTGGGCGGTCTCCACCCACATTTTGATTTCTTTCTTTTCGAGGGCATAGTGCGGCAAAACATGCCTTTCAGGACAGAAACCCTGTCCCGCGGTTATTATAACACGTTCGCGCACAAGGCGGCCTCTCGTAAGTACTTTTACTGAGTATTGGACTTTTGAAGTCGGGAATAATAGCTTTTTTTTTTTTATTTAACTTCTATCCTTATCCTTTACCTTTACCTTTTTCATTTGCCTCTTTTTATTTATCCGCCTTTTTTTAAAGCTAAGGTCGGTGAACAACATTCCTTACTGGCTACCACTCTGACGTCATTGCCTGAAATTGCCAATGATAGAGGGGCATACGAAGGAACTATAAAACGAAATACTACAAAATGCGTTCGAAATTCAAAGCTTGAAAGCGCGGAGTCACGGTTCTCAGATAAGACGGAAGATGTGCAAAAAAATATTTAATAAAAGGAAAGACGAATGGCGTTCTGAAGGTTGTGGCTGTCGGAGAGCAATCAAGGAAGTGATCGGACCCGTATTTCCCGCTGAGCCCCACGCTCCTGAGAGCTGCGGACCGGTCGCTTTAAAGCGGTTGCACCAAGTCTCGTTACATGCATAGTCTCGCACATCGCAGGAGCCGCAGTGCTGCCGGCAAAGCAAGCGCGCTCCCACCCAACGCACAGTCAGGAAACAAAAGGCGTTGCACCCTCGCACATTTGTACGACGCCTGCGAGGAAAGTCCCAGCGCCACTAGTGCAGGGCGCACTCCTCTGAGCAGCCAGTAACGACCCGTGTATCGCTCCTTGCTCACCGACCACATTCTCATGGTTCTTTTTTTATTTTATTTTCGCGCATGAATCCGAAGCCGCACCGCTTATATGCACTACACCCGAGCGGCCTGGCGCAACACGCATTCTAAAGGCGCGCGTTGTTCCCAGCCGATCGTTAGGCGGACGTGATCGAAGCCGAGTTCCGAGGCTCATACTGGCGTCCAGCACGTACTGCCCGAGAACGGGGAACAGTTTTCAGTTCCCCGGCCGCCGAGCGGGAGGCATTTTTTCAAGACGCCTTTCGCCGCGGTCATTACGCGGGAACGGCGCGTAATGGACTCGGAATGGACGACCCAGTTTGATTCGCGGCTTTGCTCGCCGGCGCTCATTTTCAATACGGGCGCAGTTATCACGCGCTCCGTTCTTCGAGGAAAGGCCTCTCATAATCGACGAGGCCGTTTCATTGGCCGCTTAACGTCAGTGGCGCACCGTGACGTGAGAGGCAAAACCGCACGGGTGCGCTTCTATAGTACTGTCAAGGGCGCGCGATGCACTGCGGCGGCATAGAGCACAGCGCGTCCAGCTGCCGTGTGTAGAGAGGGCGGGAGACACATTCTCTGAGAAGCGCGTATCTGAATGCTAAGTTTGGCCCTGCGTGCGGCTGGCGCCGATAATTGACCAGATGAGAACGAGCGATTGAGAATGGCCAAAAACGCAAGACTCCGAATAAAATATGGGTGATATTTCGCAATCTGCGTCGTCTGCACACGGCGGTACTCCGTCTCGTGCAGTGATACGTTTAGACTGGTTTCGCGACGTAGTTTAGCATCTGACTTCGCTGTAGCGGGAGATCACTGAACAAGGCTAGAGGGGGAACCTCGTGTGGTTGTTATAGAAGAAGGAGGGCAAACACCAAGCCGCCTCTATCTTCAATCCTCGGCTGTCCTCATGATCCGCAATATGCCAACATGGCGGCTCTGTCTCTTCCGCGCGCTCCCAGTCCAATCCTCGCCTTCCATCTTTTCATCGTTCTGCTTGCAGATTCTTGCAGATTCTCAAAGCTTGAACGGTGTCCCCTCAATGGCCTCAGATGACCACCATACGACTGATGCGATGATGGTGTCCAAGATGCTGTCGTAAGAGCTGCATATACCGCAATTTCATCGTGCTTGTTCAGCGTTTTCTTCAGTTTCGCATCGTGTTCCCCTTAGTGATTCTAACTGTTCGAGATATTACATTCATCGCTGATCTGCTTGATTGTCATCGCAGCCACGGGTCCTCATTAATGTTGCACAATGTCCAGAGGGTCCGTTTCTGTTGGACGGAGACCAGTGCACCGCCCCTTCTTGTATCAGCTGTGACAACACTTGCACTGTTTCTAGGGGACGTCTCTAGGGGGGAGGGAGGGGGGTCACTTAGCTGTTCCGTGTTTTCTGGAAGAGTGAGTCTCGATGCGCAAAATAATGATGGTTTCATGCAGTTCGTTCTGTACGTCTAGCTTGAGGCTAACTTCGTAAAGCTCCTGCTTTAACAGTCATCTTGGTTCCCGTCGTGTAGGGCGCGATGTATTCAATGTGGAACAGCTGTCGCAACACGGACGGGGCGCGGGACTTCGATGCCATCTGCTGGTTGGAGCCCTTCTCCCCGGCAGGAAGGTCTTATTGTGATTTCGTCCCACTAGACTGCAGCATAATCGTCATTGATCTAGTTCATCTCAACACTGACTTATCTCACAAGTCTGACACAACAATCTAACATATTAACACATACGTTTCTGCCGTGTTCTTTTTTAACACTGGCGTTTCTATCCTATGCTTGTGAAAGAGTGGCCGCCAGTTTTTCAGGCTGTTCGAAGATTCGTTAACACAACACAAACCGTTGTCTCTTTGTTGCTCGAAGACCCGCGAGATCAATAGGTGTCGTTTGCACGCAAGACAACTACCTCACTGCTAATGGGCGAAGATCGATGCCTTTCCGTTCTTAGCACTCAGTTTCCTCATGAACTAGGGTCTTCTGTTGAAACGGCTCCCCGAATTGCAGCATTACCAAGTTCAAAGTATATACATGCTTTGCCCTGAGTTACTCTGCAATGTACCATGTTTGCCGAAAGTAGCCAGGCTGCATGTTTAGCTTCTTGCTTGTATCCTAAAGTCAACATTAATTTCTAGAGGATCACAAGTAGTTGAGAAGTTAGGCCCAGCAGCTCACCTTTACTTTGTACAGATTTACAGCTTCAGAAGTGGTACGAATTCTTTGCTACCCGGCTGAAAAACGGAGCACGCAGCCTCGTTACATTTGGCATAGGTGGTACATACTTATTCTCCCCCATATATGACGCCCATCTTTCTAGCAACACGATTACGCGGCTCTATTAACTACATGTACTCCCAGTCTTAGTTGAAACGTCCAGAACCAGATGCAATTAGGAAAACCTTCGTAATAAGCTACATTTTAACGGAATCGACGCACATAAGTACGAACTGACCATAAGTTCGAACAGGCGAGTACAAAATATAGCGATTATTGTGTACAAATTCCCTCTGAGTGTAAATTTAGCACCGCACGTACCCCACCGTGAACTGTTCATATCGGGTCATCGGGACACCGCTTTCCTTCGGGCGCGTCCTCAACATAGCCTCGGTCTCCGCTTGAATGCTTGCATCGTGATACTGCGTAGTTTCCTTGATTGAGGGAGAATCTCACAGCGAGCAGAAATAATCATTTGCAATTTTTGTCGCAGCTGTGAATAGCATGCGCGAGCTCTTCGCATCTATCGCACGTGCACCTTCCTAAGCAACAAAAAGCCGGGGGAAATTTTCACAGACCTGGGAAATTTGTTATCGTATACGCAATAATCCAAGAAAAGAAGCACGGTCGGCCCCATGGAATTTATGTCAATTGTATATCAGTAAGTGGCCATTCATTTCTGTGAGAAGCACAAAAACCCCGCCGGGGTGGCGCAGTGGTTACGGCGCTAGACTCCTGTTCCCAAGGGTGCGGGATCGAATCGCGGCCTCGGCGGCCGCTTTTCGATGGAGGCGAAAGGCCAGGCGCCCGTGTGCTGTACGATGTCAGTGCACGTTAAAGAACCCCAGGTGGTCGAAATTTCCGGAGTCCTCCACTACGGCGTCTCTCATAGCCTGAGTCGCTTTGGGACGTTAAACCCCACAAAACCAAACCAAACCAAACCAAACCGAGAAGCACAAAAATAATAGGGGACACAAACTCCGCTTTAAGGGTGTGACGCTATAGCCTAAGCTACCAGCCCATGTATAAAGAAAGCCCCGCTTTAACCGAACCGTATGAAAGCGCCTCCGTCCTAGGGCAACGTGAACGCAAGGGTCCTGGCAGGCTGATTGGGATATCACCCTCCCATATGAAAGGAGAGGCCCGAGTTGGCAGCTCCAGCCAAACGTAATGTCAGGCAACCCTGCGTCCAGTTGGTGCTCGGCCATGTCAGCTGCCAGCTATCGCCTGCCAGCCAGCGTCATGCTCGTGATATTGCGCTCACACCAAAGCTGAATTTTCGGTGAACGGGGCCTTTAACGCGATAGAGCTAAAGTGATAGCGAGTGCTATTTCTTTTGCCGTCTATCCCACGTTTTTATGCCACTGAAAAGCCTTTGGCTGCCTCCTTGTATGACTGATTTCAGGAGATTTTCAGCGCTGATTTGGCTCTGAATGACCAACTTTTGTAGCGAAAGCTACACTGCTGTAGGTTTTCAAGCCATCGGCGTGGCACCGTGTGGCAGGATTTGCCAACTTGGGTCTCTCGTTTCACAAGGGACGGTTATGTCAGAATCAGCCTGCCAGGATGATATTCGCGTTGCCCCTATAGGCCACCAAGGCATGTTCATACGGCTTGGTTAAGGCGGGCTTTATACGTGGGCTGGTTTAGCCTACGCTATCGCGTCATATCCTTAAAGGCGGAGCTTAAGTGTCCCCCATATATAGATGCAATAAACGCCTTTACCACCATCACCTAAAACCACGCTGAACTTTGATGCGTTCAACGGAACGCTAGTTGTGTTCGATGCAACGCTCGGTCGCCCGCAGCTGAAGCTTCCGCTCCACACTCGGTTTAGACGCGTTGAACCCGTGTAATTTTTTTCTATGTTTCTCTCAATTATATTTGCCGTTGATCCAAGGTCGCCGCGAAGTCATCCATCGTGTCCTTGCCGACTGTCACTAACTTCACTCACAAGCTATAGATAGATAGATATATGTATTCATTGAAGGCAGAGAGGTTGGCCGGAATGATTAAAATCTGGCCTTCTACTCTGCACTGGCGAAGGGGAGGGGGCGTAAATACTACCAAACGCACAAATCGATCGCTAGCTTTCAACTCTTTTCCTTCCTTCATAGCTCGTTGTAAACGGACAAATCCATCATCAGAATCAATCTGTCAACCTTTATTTTTCACCATTAGTAAAGCAGATGACTCAGAAGCTGCGGCGAACTTGACAGAACTGAAGTTTTTGTATATGTATGGTATGGTATGGTATGGTATTGTCAGTATTGTTACATGTGCAACTTTGGTTCGTTAAGCTCGGCATAACGCACAACACGATCTACCCGCTTTGAGATGTGTCAGCAAAATGTTTGCAGATATTGCTGACAGTCTTGTCCGTTTACGAGAAACTAAGCTATAAGCGGTAAGATATATATTATGCTGCAACCAAGACATCAGCGGCAACGATCGCGCCTTCTGGAACTTGTCAGTTCAGCTTGTGCCCCTCCCGGCTCATTTCGTGACTTGCCTATTGAGTACTTCTGATCAGCGCTATCAGCTGCTGCGCGGAGCCAGCATTCCGCGCAAACGGGAACTGTCGGACAGAAGAGCTCTGCTCACCGCAGTGGCAGCGCCGTCACGGTGCGGCCATTTCGCGGCTGTGTCATTCCAGCCGCGCCACATCACTGAGGCGCCGGAGGTTCCGTTTACGTGGACGCCCTTACGTCGGCCCGAAGACGGAGAACTCAGCTGTCAGGTCGGACCTGCGTGTGCCCCTCTTGAATACTGCCGACCTGGAATGCGAATTCCGGTTCCCGCGCGGCCGCAGCGAGCGTACCGATGCTGTCGTACATACACTGCCCGTGCCGCAGCGTCGTACGCGTCGGCACGTTCTTGAGTACAGGAGCATTTGGCGCGTTGTCTCACCTTTGTGTCCGATCTGCTTCGTGCCGGAAGAGATCGAGAACGTTGTGTGCTCCATGATGATGGTTCATGCTCTTAAAAAGTACTCTGCGCTCTAAACGGGGCCAAGGAGGAGAAAAGGGTAAAATGCGTGTCGTGCGTCCTGCACTCCTTCTATCCCCCCCCCCCCCCCCCCCCTGTTCGACACGCTAAGTACGTTACTAGTTTTTGGTTGACAAATTTCTAATCCTTCCCTTTGTTGGACAATTGTTGGCGTAGAGAGAGATGTCGGTAGTGCTTGATAAGTAAATAAGAATGATAAATGATGCGCGTTTTTTCAGGAATGCGTCCGAGCCTCTTAATTTAGGAAAATTTGTGCACAGAGCAACACGAGAGTTGGTAGGTGTTATTTCCTCCACATTAGCTACCTTTAATACCTTGATCACTCAGTCCAACGTTCCTCACATTTTGAAACGTTTTGAAGTCCTGCTTTGGGAAGACCATAGGCTCCCATTCTGGATTACCTTTTCTGTTTAGCAGCGACAGCTACACTGGGCTACCAGTCGAGCATTTCGTCATGGCCGGGAGAGGCCAGTTGTGCGCATGCGCCGTTACCATGGCAACCGGGAAGGAGCAGCAGGTGCAGTATTCGCTTCGCTGGCACCGCGGAACGCGCGCCCGCCCCACCGTTGGAACCGCGCGTGACGTAACGTGGATGAGAAGTTGTACGCATGCGCCGATGCCGCGGTAACCAGAGACCCCTCGCCGCACGCCGCTCTATCACCCGAACCGCGCGCGTCGCATGCGCAGCCCTGCGTATTAAATGCTGAGATGAAATAATCGTGCAGGCGATTGATGTGGCTGCCACGGTATACCAGCCTACGGCACGGTTTCAGAGTTGTGCGTGACTTAGGGTGATTTCAACACGAAACAGGACTCTGTTAGCGTCTGAAAGAAACGTTTGACATTAATTTAGCTTCGAACCCTCACGTCCAGTCTACACAATGGGGAACTACTATAGACCGTGTACAGCAAAGATACTCTACCAAATCAAAATAGTGTATAGACAAAATTGAGCCCACTGCATGCTACTTCACAGATTATCTGACAGTCTTCGTCTCTGTCTAGCAAACTGAATAAACGATGTGTATATACCCGATGTCTCTCATTGCTAAACATAAAGTGACCACAACAAGCTCAGCCAGGGAAACGTACAGACTTTGTAAAAATGTAGAGCCCAAGGGGTCTGTCTGCTTCTGAGCCACTTCGTGCAACCTGTAATGGATTACCAAAGTTCCAAACCTCTTTATGGTAAGAAGATTTGTGTCCTACCCTCTCCAATGGGAAGGACCTCCAATAATACTAAATCAGCGCCACTACACGGCTGAGAATCAGGCCCCCTGGGCTCTACACTTTTGACGAAGGCTGTACCTCTCGGTACGTATATCCTGGTATAGCCGAGCTAAGCCACTGCCAATATTTGGGTTGTATTCTGGTCTAAAATATCTTGCACACGAAACGAGACATGAGATATTATGAAGATGTTTGTCTGCAGTATGATATAGGCGTTTTTTGCCGATGTCATGCACTAAACGTGCGCACGCGCGTGAGAGAGAGAGAGAGAGAGAGAGAGAGAGAGAGAGAGAGAGAGAGAGAGAGAGAGAGGTCTAGACTGCACGAAGTTTCATGGAACGCGCTCTCCCAATCTGTGAATGCGCGACGCCAACGTTGCACAAATAGGGACTCACTGTCGATTAATGCCTTTTGCATGTGACAAACAGAGCAGCTATGCGGCTTCTGCTTGCGGCAACAGCAACCTTGGTGGATAAAATACAATTCACAATGACTCAGAAATTAATAAAAATAGGTAACTAAGGCACTAGAAGTGTATCAGTGCACAGACTTTGCTGGTTATTTGAATAAAAAGTTCGCGCAGTTAAATATCATTTGTGAAATACCTGCCGCAAACAAGGCGGCTTCTTGTTGGGTGCCGTTTTTTGACCATTTCAGAGGCGCGTAAAGAATCAAACACAAAAAAGTAGCAACGGAGGGACCAAGTACCGCCTGCATCTTATCAATACGACAATGAATACATTTTCTTGTGCACGCACACCCATAAGACAGGTGTCAAGTATATCACATCACAGTGTAGTCGTTAAAAGCTTTTTTCCGTGCCTCGACTATAAACATGTCATACCACGGCGCATGTTTTATATGGTCGTCTCCCGGAAAAAAGGTGTCAAAACATATGTGGCGCCAGCTCTTGTAGTATTGCTCATTGACTCTGGGATCACAAGAAGCCTTGCCTAGGGAAGTACGTCTTGTAGCCTAGTTATAGTCTCTGGCACTACTCGCTGACAAAAGGAAAAGTCAAACAATAAACCACAGCAACGCGCAGTGCCTCCACACTCCCCTTGTACAGCCGCCACACAGCGTCGAACACGCTCACGACCTCATACTCGTTCTAAAACCAAATTGCCTGCTTCGCCAAAACTTATGCCCACCTATAGAAACGGGCGCTTCTGCGTGAGAACTGATCGTGTCCTCCCTCCTCCTTTTGCGGCTTTGTTCAAAAGCGCCTTGAGAATGCCTCTGTTTCTGGGCGCAGACGCGTTCAACCTTTTATTTATCCAGTTTCTTCCTGCCGGCGGATGCGCGATCGTGCCGAGCGATGCGGCTCGCGAGAACGCCCAAAGACTGCACTCCCACTCTTTGTTCGCCCTCCTTTCTTTATTACTGTCAGTCTTACTTCTTGTTTCATCTTGGTGCACGTTCCCCTTTCGTCTCCGTTTCGAGACAACCCCTGCGAACCAAATTCCTCTGGCGCGGCCGTAGGATTCGGCCTGCTCCTTTGTACGCCCGTCGGTGGCGCAGACAGCTGAGTGACGCGCACAGCCACGTCGGAAGCTCGTCCCTGGGACAAGCGTCACGCCGACCCACATTGCTGCTGCCGGCTACGAACCGCGCTCAAATGTATACGGCGGCGAAAATAGGCAGCTCACCCGCAGAGCGGTGTGAGCAAATACAAAAACACAGGCCGTGTTTTAAATGCTTCACTGCGGCTACCGCTTGTCTCTCGTCAAGAAGTCGACGCCCTCGCCCTTCGTGGCTGTCAGCCCGTAATCCCTCTCCACTCCTTACCTCAGGAATTCCTTCGGGGCGAGCATACAAATTGCGTCGATAATATTCATGGATACGCAAATATGTGGGTAAAGTGGGCGCATAGGCGGAAACGAGTACCGCGTAGGATATTCAAGTTATTCGCGTCTACTTTCAGGGAGAGCTCGTCTGAAAAACAGAGTAGCTGGAAAGGAGGTACCGCATGGTGTTGTGTGGGATTAGAAGTCTCGTCGGTGGCTTACGCATTTGTATGCACGTTTCTTTTTTTCTTTCTTCTTATATTCTTTCACCGGTTATAATGAGTTTAGGCAAGAAGAAGCCTCGCCCGAGTTTCATAAACCCACCTGCCTCTCGTGTAGGTGGCGTTTCCTGTCATGAGACGAAACGAAGGCGACCTGACACTCGTGCGAGTGTCTTGTCTTACCAAATCCGGCGTGCTCATCCTAATTATATACTCTAAGTCGAGGTACGACCACAAAGTAACACATAAACTGGCTTTCTGCGCAGTCGAGTGAAAAAACAAGTTATACGTAAATGATAGCCCGTCTTCTAAAATTGCCAAACTGCAGCCCCCTATTGGTCACGTGCACTGCAGTAAAGAATTGTTATGTTTCTTTTCTGAAACATTTGCCTGTCTCGCGGCGGCCGCTTTTCGATGGAGGCGAAAAGCAAGGCACGTGTGCTGTGCGATGACAGTGCACGTTAAGAACCCCAGGTGGTCGAAATATCTGGAGCCCTCCACTACGGCGCCTCTCATAGCCTGAGTCGCTTTGGGTTGTTAAACCTCATAAACCAAACTGAGCCATTTAAATGTATGTTTATTGCTGCTCTCACGCGGTTACATCACTTGCTTTTTGCTATACGCTAGGCACGACGCAATCGCTGTGGAACAATCTTCTGAACGTTCACGCGTGACAGCTTCTGCAACGTTCTAGTATGTTGTAGGTATGTCAGGCCCTTTATGATGAGAGTTCCTAATCGGCGGTCAACCGCACTTACTGAATTCATACTGGGGAACAGCGCAACAAAGGCGGGACAAGGACGAGAGAGGCACTTTTTGTTGCGGGTGCACTTAACTGCAGCCGCAACAACAAGTCTTCTGCTCGTGGGAACAAATTCTTCCAGCAGATAATTCCAATTCGAAGTAAGCCTGACTACCCGCCGCTGTCGCTACATGATATCTGCAAAGTACATACAGAAAAAAAAAAAAAACAACTTGGCAAAGCTTTGCGGCAATATCGGGCAACACAATTCACACATCTTTTGTAAGCTTGCATGCATGAGTAAACATAAACATGACTTGTTCTGGAAGGTAAAATTAGGCGCGTTTAACGTATACATTACGAGCGACTTAAAACTGCGAGCTGCACGCACGCCACGTTTACTGCGCACGTGGTGCATTAGCATGTGTTGTGGATCACTCTCGGGGTAAATATGTGTCGCGCGTTCGCAGCTGTAAAAGAAAAAAAAAAAAACGTGTGACTAAAACGGAAAAAGATTGCGGATGCCGGGCGGCTAAACTGTCGCGTACCTGGGGGCACCAGAGTGATGGCCAACAGGAAGGAAAATGGATAGGTATAGAGAAAAGGAAACGAAAGGTAGGAAACAGCGGGACAAAAAAAGCAGAAGAGAGGAATAAGCCATTTTTGTGGCGTATACGAATGTGAGTATGCACACGGACAGAAATATATTCGCAACTTTCACGGGCTATAGGCGGCGCCACTGGAAATCCAATATGGCTGCCCTTGAGGGGATCCGGCTGTCAGGCTTCAAGTGTATTGTGCTGGGCCGCTGGGCTGCGTTTCTCTGAAGCTGCATTAAAATATTCGCGCGAGTGTTCTGGGGTGCGAAGGTATGCACGGTATTGTCAGTCAGCGTATGCAAGCCTTTGTGAGCATGCGTTGCAGGGGTGCGATACAAAGGACCCCTGAAGTGTAGCTGGTCAGGTACGTGGAACATCCTACATGCTGACTGTGTTGTGCGCAAGTACGACAGGTTCCCAGGCGCTCTAATCACGCCACTAAGTGCTGCAGAGAAACGTTCGACGGAGACAGAATAAACACGAATATAGATAAAACTTTGAACTTTTATCCAGGGATCACGGGCACTCGCGAACTGCAGCATTTCACGAAGTCGTGCTGCGTATTCACGCGCGTAGCCCAGGTATGCCAACCCCGCATTTTATGTGGGCAAATTTTTTCCTTCACTTCAAAATGTACGCCGTCGCATCGAAATACGTACTGCTTTGTTTGGGCACAAGAAAACATCAGTACAAGGTAATAATGATGGTCTACTGTGATCGCTTTAACCAACCTGTTTTTCTTTTTTCTTTGCAGCGCCTCTGATAGGCAGTGATTTTGACTTTCGCAAGTGATGACCCAGTGCTGACACAGACATTTTTTTTTTTTTTTTTTGGGAACAGTTATTGAAAAGCAAGGCAGCTAGAGCGCCGGCTTTGAGAACAGTCCGAATATGGACTGTGAGTGTATGCTCCGTAACGTTCAATACAAGCTTCTAATCTAGCGTTCATCTGGCAGCTGCTGATTGCAAACACTGCATTCACTCAGCCGGGTAGGAAACAAACATTCTTAATTTCTTGAACATGTGTGGGTCATGAATTGGTTGGCAGTCAAAAATGTTATCACGTATGGCTCGCAACTTACGCCAGTCTAACTTCTCACATCAGAAATGCGCACCGAAAGCCATATACCTTTCGTCGCATTTTTTTTTTTTTGTGAAACTTGGTTCTGCTCAGAGTTTAGAGCGGCAGTAAAAACGAGACACATGCATAATCCCAGAAATGAGATAGCTACGAAGCTCATACTGTCACTAAGGGGGTGTTTCTTCGTCGACCAGGATTTATCGCGATGTTTTTCACGATAAAGTAACCGACTTGATCTTATCGAGATCTTAACTTAATTATCCTCTCCTTCCGGGGCATATAATCTGGAGATAACATGTGCAAGTTTATCCCGCCTTTTACCGTGCAGTCAGAACACATCGGTGTATGGAAGATTCGACTGCTTTTATGTTTTCCCCTCGTACTACGTGCCCCACACACCAAAATAGAAGTTATATTATTAATCTATTGTCATGTCTGCGAGCCAAAGTCAACTCGAAAAGCAGTTACACACTACAGGAGCTGCAGTGCCGAGCTCCACGCAAAGAATTTTCGCGGGAGGCGCAGCAGCAAGCTGGAGGAGCACGAGCCGTTCTCAGAGTATCCCCCCAAGGGCGGTACCGGAAGCGGCCGCGTGGCGGCGGCACTGTACATGAAAGTTGCGAATACACCGCTACATGCAAATCAGCGTCCTTTGCCTGAGAATAGGAAGCCACGCTGTTACACCATTCAAGGTGATACTCAAAAGGCTCGGAAAAAAAAAGAAACATGCCCAGTGCGCCGTGTGCAGAATACAGCTCCAATGTATAGGAATCTGGTATATTATGTGCATACATTAACTTACAAACTCCTTCCCTCCCTCCACACTCACTCACTCACTCACTCACTCACTCACTCACTCACTCACTCACTCACTCACTCACTCACTCACTCACTCACTCACTCACTCACTCACTCACTCACTCACTCACTCACTCACTCACTCACTCACTCACTCACTCACTCACTCACTCACTCACTCACTCACTCACTCAACAGTCAGTCAATTAATCAAACATGTCCCTCGCACAATAGCGCGCATGCCAACATATACACACCAGTAATGCTAATGCGCACCTCAGAGGGCGGCTCAGTTTCAGGCCAACCTGCATATAAGTATCGTTGACGAACTTCGCAGAGCTGACGTGACCCCTATAGTAACGACGACAATGCCTTTCCTGCCGGCGTGCGAGGGCACATTTGCCAGTTGCAGCGGTGTGTGCTCTGCCGACGTGACACAGCATGAGTTGGCAGGCAACGCAGTCTGACACAGCGTAGCTCCTCCGTCTGGTCGCAGCGGTTCCTCACGGGGCACTGGCTGACCGCCTGGTGGACGCTGCCTTGATATTACTTGAAAAAAAAAAAATAATAATAATAATAAAAAGGAGAGCTGTACGTTGGTTTTCATGAAGCAAGCGCAAAAATGAGAGACGATCGAAGGGCACAGTAACTGCAGCGCGAAACCCTCAATGCGCCTCTTGTCACTCGGTAGCGCTTAGCATTGTAATTTCTCATGACCATCCGGAGAGATGGTGTGCACTGCTTGCCTCTGCGCCGATAGATGTGTGTGGTACTGCGCTTAAGTTTGCGCAGTAGCTGTGTAGCGCACACAACGACACGTTGCTGTTATGCAGAAAGAGGAGATAATAACATGAGTGGATTGCCTGTAAGAGTTTAGCAAGGGGAGTGAGGTTGTAGCTTATCGGTGTAGGTGTCAAAGCGAGAAGGGAAAAAAATGAAGGTAAGCTGAAAAAAAAAGTGAAATGGCCTTTTTTGCCATATAGCGTATTCCGCTAGCGGTCACAAAGGCCAAGTACGTTTGACATGTCGGGCCTGGTTGGGCCGCTATTACCACAAACTTCAGTCGAGCCTGCTATGCTGCCCTCTATCTTTACTGCGAATAATCGTTTAGAATGGTAGAGTGGACGTGTTTTGCGAGCAGTGCTGGTTTCACCTGTCCACAGTAGATACAGGCGCGAGCCATTTTTGGATAAAATCTCCGCGCTGCACTTAATCTATTTAATCCTTGTCTAAAAGACGTTCGCGAACTTGACCATGTATTTTCGCTTCAAGAGCATCGACGGCTTGATGATAGCGTGCCTGGATATGCCGACTTGCAAGTCGCGAGCACTACAATTATATTCCCTCAGTAGGAAGTGTCGAACTCCTTCTCCATTTGGACGCAGTGGATGAGCTGCAGAAAACTGAATCTGTAAAGGAGGAGGGAGAAGAGAGTGCGGGAAACGATGTCACCAATAACTAAAACAGCATAGCAAAGAGCACACGTGCCATGAGACGTGCAACCGCCCCCCCCCCCCCTTTTTTTTTTTCTTTTCGCGTTCTTATTTCACGCCCTTAGCACTGAATTGAAAACGTTTCTGAAACGGCAGCACACGGCAGCCAGCTGAGGAGCGTTTTCCTGGAAACTATCGGAGAATGCCCTTTCGTTTGAACTTTTCCTTTTGCGAAAACAATGGAGGATGGGTGTGTCTCGAGCGAATAAGCTGGTGCGGCTAGTATGACATGGCTGGCGTAGCTAGTATGGTTTAGGAGTATGGTTTAGTAATAAGCTGGCGTGGCTAGTATGGTTTAGGAGAAGGATGTCAACTGTTACCCAACTTGTATCCGTATAGTGCATGAATTTTCAAGGGACGCTTCTGGACAGACGTCTTATTATTATTTTTTTTTTTTTTACTTCAGTAGGGCCTTCGACAAGGTGCCTCTCGGAAAGTTGTTTGTTTAAACTGGACACATTAGGGTTTCCTTCTTTTATTATTCAATGGATCAGCGCCTATCTCATAGCTAGGCGGAAATTTGTGTCTATCTGAGATTGCTGTTCCTACATGCTACATGTGACTTCAGGGGTTCCCCAAGGCAGTGTATTGGGGCCCCTTGTATTTTTTACCTATGTCAATGACATAGGGGATGCTGTTGAAAAGGATGTATCTGTGAAGCTATTCGCCGATGTTCAAGGAAATAGTGAGTGATTAGGACTACCTGTCGCTGCAGAAAACCATAGTAGCAGTCGGAGACTGGTGTGCGCGCTGGGGTATGGTTATTAACCAAGAAAAAAAAAAAAACGTTTTGTTACGAATTACAAGAAAAAAAGTTCCCAGGCAACATAGTTACATATTTGACGATGTTCCTATTTTAGAAGTGGAGAGCTATAAATACCTCGGAATAACTCTCACTAACAATCTTACTTGGAACTCGCATATCTCTGGTATCTCTGCGTCCGCTATGAAGAAATTATGGTTTATTAAAAAGAAACTTAGAAATGCCTCCACCAGTTCTAGAATCATCGCGTACAAGGCTTGTGTTAGGTCCCGACTTGAATATGCGGCACCAGTCTGGGATCCGCATAATAAGAAAGACATCGCCCAACTGGAGCGTGTACAGAGAAAAGCAGTTCACTTTATTTGTGGTAAATACAGAAGGACAGACTCACTGAGTGCATTAATTCTAAAGAGTAATTTGCAATCTTTAGCAGTAAGAAGCAAGTTTAGCCGCCTAGTATTGCTTTATGATTACATCTCAAGCAATCTGAATGCAGATCTTCCCGACTGTGTGAAATTAGCGAGCACTAGAAGAACTCGACATGTACAGGAGTAGTCAAAAGTTCCCAGGCCGCAGGTTTTGCTTATGGTAGGGACATCCTGGCACGTGAGATCCCATTAAATCTATCAGTTATTTAGGAGGTTAGAATAATGCTTCTTCTACATTCCACAGATATTTTGAGGTTTGGGGCCGTCGCAGCTACTGCACAGAAGCAGACCCTGTGGCCTGGGAACTTTTGACTACCCCTGTACATGACCATTTCCCTGGCGCCAATTTTCGCAAGAACGAATGGGTTTCAGTTCAGCTTTTTTTTCTCCAATATTGTCGCGGATTGGAATCGCCTTTTTTCAGGTTTATGTCAAGCCAAGGGTTTCGTGAAGGAATTGAAGGATTTTTTGCACGGCTCCTATAGTGTTGGTGTTCTGCTGTATGTTGGGTTTTATGTCTTGTAAATGACTCGCGGCTGTTGTGGCTGATGGTTTTATGGCTTTTATAGTTTAGCAGTGTTCCCCTCCTGCTTGGGCCGAATATATGGCTCGCAGTATGTGCAAATAAATAATAAATAAAGCGATGCTAACACCGTCGGGTCAAGCGTTTTCTAGAAGTCAGCTGCGCTCAACAAACCTTTAAGCTGCCTGGAATAATCCTCTCTTCATTGTTTCATTGTGGCACACTGCACTCGCTGAAAGCCTTATGCAGTACAAAAAGATCCCATGGCAGAGATGTGCACATCTGACATGAAACTCTTTGTTTTGTTTTTTTCCACTGCTCAGAGCTGCTCCAATCAAGGATAAGAGGCAAAAAAGCGAGAAAGACGACAGGGGGCAAGCAGTAAATATGTTTTGTTGTAAAGAACAAAACAGCATGCGTGCCTATAGTCGGATACAACTTAAGTGTGAAGAATGAAGAGGCTCTCCAACGAACGGCGTCTACCAGTTCTTATGACGCTGCTCTTAATACCCTAGTGTAAAATTGCGGACACGTAAACGTTAGGCGATTTTGCTGAGCGCTGGGCATCGGATTAGGGCTTGCGCACTAAAACTGACCAGAGGAAAATGAAAGTGCAAAACGTTTTTTATTACGTTTGAGCAATTTCGTGCCCCCCTCCCACCCCCCTCCTCTACCCCACCTCAACACACACACGCCGTTCATCCGAAGGCCTCCTCCCGCTCTCCCTGCGAACTAAATTTCTAACTGCGCCACTAGGCGAGGCCGAACTAAATGTTTCAGTGATTTAATTTTCTGCGTTATGATTGTCGCTTCCCTGCTTGGACTGCACCATATTGCGACACAATATCCCTGCGCGGGGCTGCTCGGTCGCCCCAGCCGCACGAGCGGCAACAAGCGAGGTTTTGGGCGAACTCCTTCTTGCGGATCGAGAAAAACTGGTCTTCTTTCAGCGAAAGACTATTCTCCCCCGGGCTCAGCGCCTATAACTGAGCAGGAAACTGCACTATGTAGGTCACACGTGATTAACGCTGGTGCGGCCTCTGCCTGGCTGCAGTGCCAAGTCTCGGCAACTTTATGACTGACGATAATGCAGGCTTTACTGAAAACCAGCTCGAGGAGGCCACGCGTAATACGTAATCAGTCTGCTTGTGTTCGCAAGCAAGCGAAATGTTGGAATTAGTAGACCCTTCGGTTAGAGGTACATACTTCACGAATATGCAGTGAGGAGCGAATTTATGGATCGCTATTAGGTAGAGCGATTGCGGAGGAGTGGGGAGGGATGCTATTTGAATTATATAGTACTTCTCCTCCTCTTCGTCGAAAAAAAGAAAATGAGGTTCAGCACGATTTTTGTTTTTTTTTCGTAGAATGTCTTGCTTGGCGAGGGACGTCCGTCGGCTTTCCGCCCATAAATCCGTCGCTGTATGTAGTTTCCCACTCCACATGAAGGCACACACGAAAATACGCGAGTGTCTTAATTGCGCACCTATTCAAGTGCGGTGTTTTCTGTTCACACTTAATGACCCTGTTCTTCTTTCGACGCTTCCTAGATACGTATATCGAAGCTTAATACTGAAATTTTCTACGTGTCTGGGACCGAGGGCCAGAATTGAGGGGAGGCGGCAGGTACTGAATGAAAATCTTCTTATTGGTATCACTAGATCAGGCATTAACACTCGCTACGGAAGGACTGCTGAGAAGACGAGTGCTTTCTAAATGTGGGAAAAAAGGTAGAAGTGTCTGCAGTCGGATACAACTCAAGAATGAAGCGGTAAAGCTCTTCAGCCAATGGCGTCGACCGATTCCCGTGACGTGGTGGATGATGATCCCCTTAGGCCTATTAGCCTGACATAGCTCAGGGCGTGACAGACGAAAAATATGATGCGCCTCGGCTTTATCGCATTAACCACGGTGTCATAAAATATTGGTAATGCCACTCGCTGTAGGGCTTCCCTTGAGGGGCACGCAACGAATGTAAAAAGATCAACACAACTTCGAACACACAAAAAAAAAAAAAAAAAAGGGAGGTGGGGGGGGGGGGGAGCAATAACCCAGAGATGGCAGCAGAAGCCAGACACTGAAAAACGAGCTGTCAAGTGTCTGTCGCGGTGGAAAAACGGCGTCATTTGAAAGTTAAAAAAAAAAAAAAAAACTGGCACTTGAGTGGGGCTTGCAACTTCAGAGGTATTCAGTTAATTGTATAGGAATAAATACAGCCGATGTCAAATGTGGTAACAACAGTGTGGAAAAGGGAATTTTGCGAGACACAAATGAGAAAAGCTGCTTCTTTTTAGTGTTGCACTGCCTGCCCGTATTGAAACGCGCGGTGCTGAGAAGGACTCGCGCTGTGCCCCGTACGTTGAGCTTCCACCGCTTCGGCACGAGAGCAGGTGGGCGCGCGCGAACCGGGCGCTGGCGCGACGAGGTAATACCTCGCTGGCCCGTTGACCGAGGCTGCCCGGAGGGCGCTGTCCGACCGATCCCGGCGGGCAAACAAGGGGGCGCCGGTACCCCCTCCTGCCGCTGCGGAGAACCGGAATATCAGCCGCCATCGGGGGATGCGGCGGCGGATCGCGGAGAGCCGCTCTGGCTAACGGATTCTTCGCCGACGTCGGCTCGCGGAAGTGGCATTCCTGCTAGCTGACTGACCTTGCACGCTGTCGCCGGAGGAGAAGGAAAGCGGGGAGGCTCGTACCCCGTGGGGGAGTCCTAATTGTGGCAGCTCGCAACGGCCCCCACCACTGATTTTTCGGGCGCTTTGTCTCGAAAACCTCTTCTTTCCCCCCCCCTTAAATTTGGACAGGCCCGCGAGAGGAAAGGCCTCGACGGCGCGTGCTCGGGTCCTTCTTTGGCTGCAAATCGACGTCCTAATGACGCTCCAAGCGGCACGCGGCCGCGACATTTGATCCGCTTGATGGATATTTCGGAAAG
Organism: Amblyomma maculatum; assembly: GCF_055883805.1. Taxonomy (NCBI): domain Eukaryota; kingdom Metazoa; phylum Arthropoda; class Arachnida; order Ixodida; family Ixodidae; genus Amblyomma; species Amblyomma maculatum. Next base: position 21,311,613 of record NW_028146738.1, read on the forward strand.
CGCGCGACACGCCCTGCGCGAGGTCGCGCAGTTCGCCACGCCGCTGTCTCGGCACTGATGGAATTTGCCCGCGGAGAGACGACGAACAACGGAGCCCGCGGCGGCGTCCCGTTTCTCGGGGCGCTCGAGGGAGTCACGCGCTATTCTGGGAAGCGGCGGCTGCGGGTCACTGTCGTGAGTCTAACCCCTCGGCTGTGTTTGACCTCGGGCTTTATGCGTTTGACCTAGACTTGAGCCACCCGCACGCGCTAATGACGTCTTTTCCTTTCGAACGCCGAGAAGAGGCAATATTTGTCCGACCATTTGAGACACGCGCGGTCGCTCGGCGCTCGACCGGCTCCGACGGTATTTTACGATTCCTCGACAGAGCGGAGAGCGGATATCTTCGCTGGCGAAAAAAAAAAAAAAAACAAGAAAAAAAAAAGCAAGCTCGAAGCCTTTTCATTCAGAATGCAAAAGAAAAGTAAAAAAACAAAAACAAAAAACAAACTTGAGCATGTTAGCTCAGGGCAGGTACGCGAAGTACCCAAAAGGAAAGACATCTCCAAAATCCGGGACAACGATCATGCCACCTTGATCGTCCCGGCGTTTAGGTGCGCCCATTGAAATGCCGTTTTGTTTTCCTTGAAACGAAACGGCCACCCCCCACAAATTGAGAGCGCGTCTTTCGCGAATCACCATAATTAGACTGTATTGGCTCCTCCACAAACTACTTTGGTAACGAGCGTCCTTCAGTGCTGCCATTTTAAGACGTACAGAGACGGCCATTCGTCGTTCTGGAATCAGAACCATATTATACGGGGGTCAAGCACAAAACATGCGCCTGCATAAATAAATACTGATTATGTTTCGACAACATTTGATAAAGCGTTTTTGAGCGCATTTTTTTTATAGGCATTTTAGAACTGCACTGTAACAACCAATATATCCGCAGATCCCCCTTTCGGCAGACTTGTAGTTTTTTTTTTTTTTTTTCTAGAATGAACCCCATTCGTATTCTATCACAGTCTTAAGTATTCGTTGGCCGCGCAGCAACTACGTCAGCCAAGAATTTTTGATACCCATCGGAATAGGCAATTTTATAAAACATCCTATAGGGGCCTCACAATTGAAAGTGGCATCGTATAAAGCTGCAGTTCAAAGCTTTTTAACGCGATGAAGTCAATAATAAACAGGCAGTGACTAAGAGACGGCTTCTTAACTGCTCATTTATCTGCTGATAAACACAGAACTGTTGCTCCTGGTAGCCGCACAATATGTTTGTGCAGGCTGCGCATCGCAAACAATCAACACAGTCTGGGATTGGGCACCGACCGGAGATTTCCGGGGACGCACTAAGAATGTTGATTTCAAGACTGACTTCAGGGCTCGCTTAATGCTTGAAATGATTTTAACAAAGATTGACCATTATTTTATGCGGTACTTTTTAACATTTATTACACTGATACACATTTCATACATCACAGCTAGATGCTGGTATCTGAATGAGAGAAGTGCTGCATCACACTGCCTGGCTTGAGGAAAAAGAAATGCGTATTACGAGCATTTGTGAAGGGAGCAAACCCCGAATGACTCCAGACTCTCGAAAGTACACTGGCCGTGCCTCGCCCGGTGGCCCAGTGGGTATAGCGTTCGGCGACTCAGCACGAGGTCGCGGTTTCGAATATCGGTCGCGGCGGCCTCGCATTTATGTAGGCGAAACGCGAAAGAAGTTCGCGTGCTGTGTGATATCACTGCACGTTGATGAACGCCGGTTGAAGATCCCCAGAACTGCTATGTATACTGCTCCTTCTTCTTTCTGCGCTCCACAGCGGTGGCTCAGTGTGTAGAGCTCGAGACTGCTGGTCCTGAGGAGTCGGGTTCGATCCCGGCCGCAGCGGCTACGTTTCGAAGGGGTCGAAACGCAAGGCGCCAATGTTCGCTGTTAAGTGGACGTTGAATATCCACTGGCGGTCTACATTATTAGGAGGCGTCCACCATAGCCTGAGTCGCCTTGGAACGTTAGAACCCACGAAAGAAACGAAACATTCTTTCTGTCTCCTTTTATTCCCTCCCGCACTCCAAGACACAGTTCGAGTGGTCATTCTATGTGTGTGAGTCGATGAGGCGCGAGTCTTAGGCGGACATTTTCGCCGCTTATTAAAGTGACCCCGATAAACGAGAGAGAAAAAGGCGACTGGAAATCACAAATATATGCATAGTAGGGAGCTGTAAACAACAAAACAGGAGCCATTAATGTCGTGTGCACACATTCACACAAGTATACAGCAGTGTGAAAATAAGGAAGAGAACAAGTGCTCCCTCCGCAGTCCAGTGCCGAGCACGGCGGCCCTTGCGTTGTCGTGAAGAAGGTGCGCGAAGACGGGCCCTCATGGGTCTCCATCCAGAGAAGACTTCGCGCCGCACTTAGGGTGCCTCGATGCATTTCGGCTGCATCGAGGCACCCTAGCCGCACTCGGAGACCAGCGCAGCTCTTTCCGGTGCTTCCTACAAGGCACGCGGAGGGAGGGAGCGGCCGCTGCGCGCGACCCCGTTTCAAACGGTCTGCGCGTTCCAGCGCCGGCAAAAATGACGCGTGTCGTTCAGCAATGACGACCGGAGCTCGAATGGGCTGGCCGCGATCGCTGTAAGCAAAAGCAGAAAGACGCCGTAATTCCCTGCACCATGCCTGCACCGCGAAGAGCGCCGCTGCGGTCAGCGCGTTGTCTAAATATCGAGCATTGTCTTACTTCCCGTTCAGACTCGCTCACGCTCCGCAGGCAGTGGATCGAACGTCTTTTCGGCCGCCAGCGGCGCATTTTTGGGCGCACACGTATGAGCGAAAGACGATAAAAGCTTGAGTTTGTGGTGCATCACCTTAATACGACACTCATTAAGACAGAGACGAGTAAGTACGTCGCCGTGTTCGTCTGCTAAATATTGCCCATGTCTTCTTGTGCGCTGTTTGCTTTAAGGTAGAAATTATGCGAGCTCAAAGTGATGGCGCGAACGTGCTGCAGCAATCGTACACGAGTCGGCAGTTTCCCGGAGGGAATGTGTGTACAGGCGTCTTATTTTTGCGCCGTGCCGTAAGAGCCGCCCGGTCTGGCGAGGCTCCCTCCTGATTTCCAGCGGCCGTCCCACGCGCCCGCGCTGCGGCCAGGCGAGCGCCCAAGGACGCGCGCATTCCACGCCGGTGTATTTTGGTTGGTGAGCTCGGCCCGAGATGGGCGAATTAAAAGGCGGAGGTGATGCTCCTCCGCGGCTTCCCGCTGGTGTACGTGTTTGCTATAGCGCCTTGGACTGGAGGGGTTGTCGCCTTTACCAACGCGAAGGGCTGGATATACGAGCCGTTTCATATTGGGCAGAACTTTCTGGTCTGAAAACAAATCTCCCTCGTTCGCCTGGCCGGTTATCGTAGAGACAGATGTAATGGAGTATAACGGGAGCATCGTTGGATGTTTCGGAGACTAAACATTAAATTGTCCTAGTTTTAAACAATTTGTATAGATTTCAGCGATGAGGCCCCTCTGAAATGGCTGGCATGAAAAAGAAACGACAAGAAAAAAATGACGTGTAAGATTACCCGGATCACTTACCTCCATCAATGAGCACTTGCCCTGAAGCGCCGGTGAGAGAAGACGGCTCAGTGTGGTATTCGCAACATGTATAGTGTGTAAAGGAGGGAACTAGCTACCTCGTTTATGTCACTATTTTTTTATTCAACGCTGCAAATGCTGCAAAAAAAAAAAAAAAAAAGAAAAGGGTGGGGGGGTTGTTGCCTAAGTGCACGAAATGCGAAAATAACAACAACTAAACTATTAAAAACGAATATTGTAGTATGGGAACTCTTTCAGAAGCCGCCTGAAAATGTGACATCTATCCAACTGCTCCTTAGTTCGTCACGCTATAGGGAAACAAGATCAGTTAAAACAAAGCATGTCGATATAGAGTCAACACCGCTTACCAAATATGAACTGCTTAGTCGCTTAACTTGTGTCACGGCGAAGTCCGTTTGCTTCAGTGTTAGGCTGAGCGCGACACCGGAGTGGCCGCGCAAGTCAGCTTCTGCTGGGCGGCGCATTTTCGGAAGAGCGCGGCGGAGTCAAGCAAGCGTGCCCACAGTTTGTTGCTCTTCTTTTTGGAGCGCTCGCTGGCAGAGTGAATCGCGTGGCGGTCGTTGCATGCTCGAGGGATCGCAAAAAGGAGAGCGCCCATGCACGGTTTCGTTCCGCTGTCGTGGTTCTGATAGGGCAATGGTGGCTCCTCACTCGTCGGTCCGGAGAAGCTCCTCCGCCGCCGCGATTGTGCAGCCTCCTCTCTTGGGTCAAGACGTGGGTTAACAAAGGCCACCACGAGGAAGTCCGCTACCGGCCACGATAAGGGCTCCTCTTCAGCGACGTCGTGTCCGCGGCTACGCCGACTGCCGTGCCAAAAGCGTCGTTAGCGTCACGAGCGTACTGGGAACGATCTCATGTCACATGGTGGAGGAGTGCCGCATCGCTTGCCGTGCGTCTCATGCTGCTCTGGAGAGATGCTTCCCACCCTTATATGCGCGCAGAGCACTAGCTATCGCGTCGGTGGACCTTGCCTAAGAAATTGGAACGGAAGCGACATGCAGAAGAGGTCTTCTGTGAATATTCCGGTTCCGTTGGCTGCCACAGAGTATAACTGTAGGCATTTCGCCGCTTGTTGAATACCTAACAAGAGTTTCAAAACTGGTAATGCGCTTGGCTGGCATTTCATGACAATGAACGAAAAGATTTGACACACCCCTTTTCTAGAAGTGTGTATGTTCACGCACGCACGCACGCACGCACGCGCACACACACACACACACACACACACATACACACACACACACACACACACACACACACACACACACACACACACACACACACACACACACACACACACACACACACACACACACACACACACACACACACACACACACACACACACACACACACACACACACACACACACACACACACACACACACACACACACACACACACACACACACACACGATTGCAGAACAGGAAATGGTTCATGAAAAATGTCGCCACATGGAGAAAAAGGAGGGCACTGTGTGTGTTTCTTCGGAGTCACAAACCTGGACATAGACATGCACAGCATGCAGTAGATGAAGCAGAAAGGGCCCAGAAAAAAAAAAAAAAAAAAAAAAAAGAAGCGACGTTCGGAGGCGGTTATCAAAGCATTCCGTACGGCGCCCTGCGAACGGGGTCCTTGGCGGACCGGTTCAAATTGCGAGCCGCTCAATCGCGCCAGCCTCAGAGAGATCGTTCCCGGAGGAACAGCGGCGGCCAAGCCGCGTAATGGCCCCGCTGACCCAGGAGGGCGGCCGACCTCGCGCACGCAAAAGCCCCACGACGTCTTCGCCACTGCGCGCGCGTGCGAGGCATACCGTTCCGCCGCCCGCTGATCACCGGGGCTTGGGGTAGAGCCCACGGCCACCTGGCATCGACATTAGCACGCAGGCTGTGATATGGCCGTGCGCATCTGCCCGACAGAACACTCCACGTGGCCACACAAAACGGCGGCTGCGCGTTTACACGCTGCGGGAGCGCGAAAGCGCGAGAGCAGCGTGCACCGTGACCGCTGTGTATTACACGGGAGACAATCCGCGCGTTTCCGTCCCTTAAGGTACCTTCGCATGGCTTCTATAAGGGCAATTTTAATTGGGGCTCGACTGTGATAGAATCCCCCCAATGAGATTTAAATGACAGCTAAGCGAGGAAGATGGCAGAATTCAGCTGACTGCGGCGGTAATGATACGTTTTGCGTAGTATAGACGTCATACGCGCTTGCCAAAGCATTGCAGTAAATATTTCATAGTCTGAGCATCGCCTCTATTGTGAAACGAAGAAACGCCGACCAAAGGAGACGCGTGACGTGTACTTTTACCAACTCCCATTTCGCACAACTTCTCCGCCTCGATTTTTGAGCGAATGAATAACACATAATTGGTGATAATGTAAGGGCACCGTGTTGCAGAAACCCCGGCATCGTCGTCGCCGTGGCGTCTCCAGCGAATATTGATTGATTGATGATTGATTGGTTCATAGAAAGGGAAAGGCGCAGTATCTGTCACACTTGTTATGTGGACACCTGAACCGCGCCGTAATGGAAGAGATGAAGGTGGGAGTGAAAGTGGAAAGAGAGAAAGGGGAGCCGTAGTGGAGGGCTACGGAGTAATTTCGACCACCTGGGGATCTTTAACGTGCGCTGACATCGCACAGCACACGGACGCCTCTTCGTTTCGCCTCCATCGAAACGCAGCCGCTGTGGTCGGGTTCGAACCCGGGAACTCCGGACAGTAGTCGGGCGTCTTACCACTGCACCACCCCGGCGGGGCGCGAATGTGCGTTCGTGTCCGAATAATCCGAGGAACCTTAAGAAACAGTAAGGAGAATTCAAGGAAAGGTTCAAACGAGGCCAGAATTCTTGAGGAGGTTCTTCAAAAATATCGAAAAATAGACTGATGTTTATTAGGACGGGTATTGGGGGTCAAACCCAAGCCCTATGGTTGCGAGACGAACACGCTACACGAGCCACAAATACTCACTGGCTCACAGGCGTGTTACTTAGAAGGGGACCAGTGAATGCGTTCTGGTCTTAGACTTAGTGGCATGCCATGAACACATATATTAATGTCAATTGTAATTCGGGCTATGCGAATTATGAGTTAATAATTGCATACGAAGTATCGTTGCAGTCGAAATAAAAGGCAACCACGGCATACAACATCCAAGAGAGAGAGAGAGAGAGAGAGAGAGAGAATCTACAGCGTTTGTTGATGCCGGCAATGCATGTGAAAGCCGCGCTCCGGCTGTATGACGGGACAGGGCTGCAAAGCGTCTCGGGTGTATGCGACGAGCGAGCTGCGAAGAGCTGGGAGGAATCGAACCACCGTACTCCAATAGCGGCCAGCACCGACGCGTCGCCTCTTCCCCAGCTCATCTTCAGGGCGCCTCTTCCGCACCTTCCCTGTACCCGCAAGGACGGATCATCATGTGAGATGTTTTGAAGAAATGTACGCGCTGTTAGAGCAAATTTAGATTCTGGCGGCAATGCGGCAGCTTTAACCTTTAGTTTGAAGTACGTCTTCTGACTTGAGAGTTGCGCGGCGACGAATGAGCTTTGTGAGTGGATCCCAGCGTGGGTATGTGCTTGCATAAGCATGTAGCGGCCATGCAGATGCTTGCAATGTGAGGAGGCTCCTGTCACCTTTACGGTTGTGTTCATTGCGCATTTGAAGACGTCAATGTTGTGCCCATCACGCGCTGCAGCCGAATAAATTGTGAGTGTAATCTATGATCTATATCATTAATGAATGGTTTGATGCGTACGAAGAACTGTTATTTCGTCACCGGATGTAGTATTGCGCGCGGAAAGGTTTGCTATATTTATAAGGCATGATGTGTTTACTTTTTTATTTTTGTCAGTCGGTGCTATGATCACATCTTGCTGAAACCTGCGCAGTAATCAGGGCCAGAGCTTGGGTGTTTGCGGTATGGCGAGTGACTGTTGGCCGAAACGGAGCGATCTGATAGTGGCGAATACTAGCGATCCGTGGCCGATCTATGACGATCTTGGCGTCATGATATGGTTACGTACTGCCTTCCAATCAGTAACCGTCATAATTATACCTGGATTTGAAAATTATGAGCAACATCTACGAGGTAGCGGCCGTCCACCTTAAAATAATTTTTTTTCTTTTTGTGCTTTTAGTTTCGAACCGCGCGTCGTTATGGTGCCTGCTGCAAAACAGGTTCGCCACACCTGTTTCCCGCTGAATCTGATAGCGAATGGGGTCTATAGGCGGACGACATGTATAGTATTCTCGAAGTTGTGGTGGCCTCAGTCGCGGGTTGGTCTGGATGATCCAAGTGATGCAACGCAGTGTCAAGCTACCGCTTGATGAGGTCATTCCTTTTTCTTGCATTCTTTTTTTTTTTTTTTGCCATGCAGTTGCTGATGAAGTATTTTTCTGGTCATTTCTCGGGCACGAACACCGAACGCCACTGACTTTACTCGAAATGGGACATTAGTAATGCTTTTCCATTAATAAAAGATACATTTCATCGGAACAGGCCGACGTTATGTTGTAGTGGAATATCATTGTTATTCGACGAAACAATTCATTACGACCGTTTGTAGGAATTCTCCTGTGTAACAGGTGACTGTGATGTGCCGTGTGTTGAGGGCATTGATATGTAATTTATGGTTTCTGGGCCACTTAATGGCGCACTGAGTTTTTTTTTTTTATTTGTTTCTAGAAGTGATACTCCAGTTAATCGTGCAGAATCTGCTGGATGTCGTCATTAGGTGCTATTTAAATATCAGCGGGAGTGTTGACGTGTCAACGAGACGAGGTTTCACAAATTGGCTAGCCTCAGGTACGTGAATGGGAATCATATCTTCGAAAAAAATTAGTGCCTGGGCCGTAACCATTCTCTATCTATTTCACTGAGTCCTCATGTACTACAACGACTGCTATGCTAAGCCGATCAGTATTACATGTATCTATGTATTTGTGTTAGGACTGGTGTTTACACAGCATTCACCATATGCTGTAACTTATAGTACATTACCGGAAAAGTTTGAAGACCTTCCATACTGAAATCAGTCAGAGTAGTTAGAATGATATTTACGTCTAAACATTTTTCTAAATCAATTTATCTATATCGCAAGCTCTTCATCTGTAAACGCAGTAAATATTTCAGATATGCTAAGAAACCTCGGACATTCCGTAACATAATAGATGTGGCTAAACAATCCCAAGGCTGCTATTATTTACAACTTTATTATTCGCGTGCTTCGGAGCAGGATATGATCTGAAAGAATTCAAGGAATCTATCACTTTAAACACGAGTTACCCATTAAGGAAGTAAAAAGGAAGTAATACCCATACAAAAATATCCTATGGTCAGCTATAGAAAATGCTTTGTATGGTCGGCTAAAGAAATTTGGCACAAAAAGCTATAGCCGTTCCTATGGTAGTCTTTAGGTTTTTCTATAATCTATTCTATAAAAGTCTTTAACCTACTCTATAGACTTATGGCTCCTTATGTACTGCAGTCTTTAGCATTTTCTATGGTCGCATACAAACGTTTATGGCCAGCTATAGAAAATCCTGTGTATCGTCGGCTATAGATATTTGGCCCAAAAAGCTATAGCCTGCTATAGAAGTCTATAACCTATGGACTCATTCTGGTGTCCTAATTTAAGTATTTGCAGTCTTTAGCATTTTCTATGGTCAGCTATAGAAAATTCGCGCGCGCGTGTATGTATGTGCGGGTGTTTGTGTATGCGCAAGTGTGTATGTGCATGTGTGTCATGCTCTATATCTTCGATTTTATTTTCAATTCGATGAATAAATAACTGAAAATTGGACAGCAGTCCCCACGAGTAAAACCATCATGGGTCGGAGATACTCACTGCAGGCGTACTTTCATGCGGCGACAGTGCTCCCACCAGTTATACCAAGATTGTGACGTAATCCATTGGTCGTGCAGCGTTGTAGTTGATGACATACGGCTTCTCGTTGCATACAGCACACAACTCTTAATCAAGCTAGAGTACAAGTTGCGCGAGGGATTCGAACCGACGATATATGTACTTTCATATAAGGGTGTACGCCTACTGGTCTATAGCTTTTGGTATAGCCAGCTAAAACAGGTTATATGACTTGCAGTCTGTAGATTTAGAGGCATTGACATTTCTATAGACGGCTAAAGATAACTGTATGGCTACTAGTGTATAGCTTTGAGAGAATGCACTTTTCTATAGCCAGTTAAAGCAGCTTATACGACTTGCAGTCTGTATCTTTAGAGCCATTACAATTTCTATAGACAGCTAAAAATAACTGTATGACTACAAGTCTATAGCTTCAGGAGCATACACTTTTCTATAGCCAGCTAAAGCAGCTTATATGGCTATCAGTCTGTAGCTTTAGAGCCATTTAAATTTCTATAGACAGCTAAAAGTAACTGTATCACAAATAGTATATAGCTTTAGGAGCATACACTGTTCCATAGCCAGCTAAGCAGCTTATATGGTTTGTAGTATGTAGCTTTAGAGACATTCACATTTCTATAGACCGCTAAAGGTAACAGTATGACTAGTAGTAGTCTATAGCTTCAGGAACATACACTTTTCTATAACCAGCTAAAGCAGCTTATATGACTTGTAGTCTGTAGCTTTAGAGGCATTCAAATTTCTATAGACATCTAAAGATATCGGTTTTAGTAATATTCTATAGCTTCAGGAGCATAAACTTTGCTATAGCTTGCTAAAACTGATTCTATGGCTTGCAGTCTGTAGCTTTAGAGCCATTCAAATTTCTATAGACAGCTAAAGATAACTCTATGACTAAACGTCTATAGCTTCATGGACATATGGTTTTCTATAGTTAGCTAAAGGGATTTTGTATGGTCCAGAAGCTATAGACAAAGTAGTATAGAATTTTCTATAGCTGCCTATAAATATTTCAATGGCACTTTATAGCCGACTATAACTTTTAATGCCTCATCGTGGTCGACAGAAGGTTGTCAGCAGAGGTGCCACGCTTTCGAGAGCGAGAGTTAAAAATAAGTTAAACCTTGTCTCCACCGGGAATTGAATTTCCATCCCTTGGATTCCCAACCGAACGCTTTACCAACTGCACCACGCCTCGGATCGTGAAACGCTCTTCATAATTCCCCTTGTCTACCGTGAGGATGATAGCGGCATTCCGCGAGTGACAGATACGCCTTTCCTTTCTTGTAAACGAATTATAGAACGCCGGTGAACTTCGATACGTTCAATGGAATGCTGGTTGTGTTCGACAAGGAGCGTGCCATGTACCGTCACGACTGGTCACGATGTCACCAGGTAATTCATGCATATACAAAGCTGACCCCGCTGGGCGTCCGATACAGGAGTCTGTGCTGCGCCTTTCATTTGCTGCTTCCTCGAACGCCGCACCACACAGCAAACAGAAGCAGACCCAGTTGTCTAGGAGTCGTTAGTACAACAGGCATCAACGGCATTTCAAATTGATTTACAGAATAGAAAAAGCGCTGTATATGTCACGATTATCCGCGGGCACATGTACCATGCCGTAAAGAAAGGAGGGAAGGTGGGAGTGAAAGAAGAGAGGGGGATATAGGTGCCGTAGTGGAGGGCTACGATCCACTGCGCTCTAATGGCTTTCGCCTAATCACACTTTAGTGGTCCAAAGTGCCCTCTAGAATTTTTTGCCACTAAATCCACGGAATGCTTATACTCTTTTCAAATTAGGCATACTCACAACTAAAAAAATCAACAACATTAATTTGATGTAAATATCATTCACAGAAGACATTTTACCGTGGCACCAGAAGTGTTGAGGTTAGCCATTTGTGGAGAAGGAACCTCGGTTAATATCCTGGTAACTGCCAGAACTTCGAATGTTTTGAAGTGAGAATCTTCGTCGGTTGTCAGACGTAACGCATTTTTATCAACCAAAATCTAGCCCTTGGGAAGCATACTTTGCTTCTGACAGGGAGAATGCTAGAGGACGGGCTCTCTTTTAGTGACAAAGGCAGATACTGTGCGTTCAGAATATAGTAGACATCATCGAGTGTTTAGTGTAAATGATGTCAGACCATGCACTTTGACAAAATAATTAAGCGCCTTGATATTCAAGGCGAAGGTACCACGCAGCACCGGAAGTGGCTTGAATAACTCGAAAATGAGCAACCAACAGAAGAGCTACGCCCGCGGAACGGTCTAATTAAATGGAAATAGGAAACCGACCAACCACCCCCTCCCTCCCTCCCTCCCTCCCTCCCTCCCTCCCTCCCTCCCTCCCTCCTTCCCTCCCTCCCTCCCTCCCTCGAATATCCGTGTTGCTTATTTGATTAAAACGAGGACCTATAAGCACGGTGAGCAAGTTGCCAGGCTAATTAGACAGGTAGATATCAAGAGCACTGGCATCAAGGCATGCTATATCAACTTCCACCTAAGGCTAATAAAATTCTGGTAATCACTGCTCTTTTTCTGAAACAGGCCACGCGCGATAAGTTACTTTAATAGACCGAAGCTGAAAGATAATAGGAAATGGATCTCTCTGATAGAAAATCTGACTCGTAGATACCGATATCTTGAAGAACTGGCAAAAAAAAAAAAAATCTGTCGTTTGGCAATCTGCTCGAATGTCGAGATCTTCGTTCGAAAAAAAAAAAAACAAAAAATGTGGGACTATGCACATGACAATAAGAAAAAAAGGACCTTGAAGGCCTTCCTACATTCGTTACAGCAGCTTATTTAAGTGCGATAATGATCTGTTTCGCGACAGCTGTGAACAAATTTGTTTCCCAAAAGAAACTACACAGTGATGCCGTATCGTGAGGATGCACTGCATAACTGGTAAAAGCAAGGTTTTGCTACGCGTTGGAAAATTAGACCACTTGAATCAATATTTTCATACCAGAACCTCAGTATTCCACAGTTGCCTTAAAGTATTGCCAAAAACGCACCTCGTTGGCTTTGTGTGGTGGTCCCAATACTACGCAATGAGAGCGCACGGCAAACTTTACAAGAAACATTTTATTACGCACCGGAGGGTTACTTCACTTCCATCACTGTGGTCATCACAATATCGTACAATTTTCACAGCTACCTCACAGTAAAAAGTGATGTCCAAGACAGCTGGACTTGGTCGCGGGAGGTGTGAGAATTTTTGTTGGCTTAATTGCATGGGAAATCTCATAATGGTTTCATGTTTCTACTGATACCGAAGTCGTCTGTTGTATGTAACGCAAATTTATAACGTCGATGTTCTATAGGCCACCAAGCGGGTATCTTTCATCATTCTTTGCCACCCGACATAAATAGTATAATAATTAGTGGTGACTTCCTCATTGTCACCCTGTTTTCTCCGTCAAGTAGTGTGAATTTTTATGCGTCACTAAGGGCCTCTGGATTTAGCGCGTCACATTATGCGACCTAAGCGATCACATGGGTATCTACTTATTTAGCGCACCGAAAGTTTTCTCACTACCGCGAAGAATTGATACAGTCCGAACTCAGCGTAATACTGAAGCCACTCAAGCCATTCGACGTCTGGACATTAACCACGAAGTGGGGAGCGTTATATACGCTCAAAATGATAACGCTAAAAATGTTGACATCTTATTTTAGAAATAAATAAAATACCCGCATATCGAATGCTAGAAATATCATGGGCTGCACTTGAGCTCCGCTTTCAAGGGTAGGACGCAACAGAGTTAATACGTCTGCGGCTCCCCCTTGCGGTTCCTCATTCGCGTACATGTAGTTTCCGCTTGATTAATTACCAATCCATTAATTTGTGCATCTACTTTCACATACATTCTTATTAGCATACAGCCCTAAGCTACCGTTTATCCAGTTACCAGTGGCAAGCGGCCACCTTTGTTATTGTTATTGTTGTGCCTGTAGAAAGAAGGAAAAGGAGATGCACGGGCCTGCTACTGGCTCCGTAGCTGAGCCACCTCCGCTGCCTCGTGCAGACAGAAGAGAAAATGGAGAGGAAAGAAAAGGAAGAGGGAGAGAAAGACGCGCACCGCAACAACAGCCGTCGTCTACCACCGAAGCGGTGGCGGGTGCAATGACGGCCTACAACAGATAAAAATTCGGTGGCAGGCCAGCCCCCACCGCAAGCGGCGGTGGCCCACCTGTCCCAGCCCCATCCTAAGCCCCGCTTTATGCCAAGTCGTACTGCGGCCGGACTCGAGCGGCGGCGGGCTCGAGCGGGCCGCCGCCACCGCTCGAGTCCAGCCAAGGGCGTACGAACTTGCCTGCGTGGCCTAGGATAAGTTTGTCTGCCTCGGCATCCGAGAACGCTGGAAGGTTTATTCCTATTCGACCTTCCCACCTCACGTGAGTGACCCGAGTTGGCAGCTCCTCCCAACTTAACTATATCATGTTGTCTTGTTAAAAAGTCCAGACCATGGGAGAACCAGTGCTCTGCCATCTGCCCTGCCAGCTGCCATCTTCCAGAGGCATGCCCGCCATTTTTCGCTCACAATGGCGACGTCGGATCTTTAACGCTGTTATGAAAATTGCCGCGAATCGTTGTCATCCTGGTAACAATGGGAGGAATATTCGCTCCTTAGACAATAATCGAATTGAAAAAAAAAAAAACTGTGTATATGTTGTTATGAATTCGTGAGCACATGGATATAGATCTTGCTGAAGCGTTTAACGCATTTTTCCTTAGAGTGCCCCGCGTACAGGCGAACCTAACCAATGTTTTGCTTATCGAAATATGTTCATATACTTTGTTTCTTCAACCCACATGCGGAAAGGATATTTGTCTCCGTATTCTGCGAATTAAACGTTAACTGATCTTACAACTGTAAAAACCTAAAGGTCCGACCAAGAAAACGTGTACCCGACACAAAAAGGGATGTAGCTTTTTTTTCCCCTAAAGGTTGGTAAAAGTAATTTTAAAACAATTGTCTTCATTCTATACCAAACGCAAACGGATCCAAAAATCTCAGTACGGCTTTCAGAAATCGAAATCCGCAGAACAGGAAAGAGCATACTGCGTGTAACTTTGAAGCTAAACTGTTTACTATAGTTAAATTTGCGGACGTCAGACAGACGTTTTATCATATTAATTGCCACATTTATACAGAAACCTGGAACCTATACGGCAGTAGATGTATACCGTTCGGTCTAGCCACACCTGAACAGGTGTCCATTTGTATGCGTCTGCAGCGTATGCGTCTGTCAGAGTCATGGTCAAAGGAGAGATTTGTTTGGCCTCATACGGAGTTAGGAAGGCCGGGGAGGCATCTCTTATGTACTTACTTATGCATGGCTGTGATTATGCCTGCGTCCGTGCCCGAGTATTTGTGGGCTATGGAATGGAGGATGCTTCGTGCGGCCGATTTGGGCTTGGAGGGGTCTGTCAGGATCATGTTTTGGCAGTACTCAGAGTAACTTTCAGCGAGTTGCGTTTTGTTACAGATAAGAAAGAGAGAAAGAACTGTCATAGTGGATGATTCCGAAAATGTCGGCCGCCCGCTAAACTTAACGGCCGCTGTTCGCACAGTGTGACTGGCCCACCAAATCTGGCGCCTCCGCTCACGCCATTCCTACTTGAGTTGGCCCCACTCTAAGAATGGCGTTCGTATGGAGGCTCCCTAATTCAAACGCGGGTGCTGATGATGTGAGGTCAGTACAGGTTAAAGGTCCCCAGGGGGTCAAAATTATTCCTGAGCCCTCCACTACGGTAGCCCTTTTTATTTCACTCACTCCTTCCTACCTCCCCTCTATGGCGCGGGCCGGGTGTCCACCCAGAAGTGCGACCGATACTGCGCCTTTCTTTTACATCACCCTTAGAACGGCGGGCAGACTAGCCTCTTTAATCCTCCTCACTACGGCAGCTGGCGCACGGCGTACGTGACTTCCTTCTCCCCTCCTCCTCTCTATGGCAGCTGGCGCACAATTTCCTTACAACCAAGGTCATGTGGTATGCGCTGTTGCCATGGCAACAGGCGTTTACGATTCGCGGCATAACGAGAACTTGGCGTAAGTGAGCAGTAGAGATAACGTTCTAAAATATGCAAAAATTTCGAGCCTCATATTTCCCATGCATGATATACCATGGATGAAGGACCTTCAAGCTGCTCACAGAAATTGATTGATTGATTGGAAAAAAATCTTTATTTACAGTCTTGTAGGCCATGTGGGTGGGCCGCCTAGTTCAGTAGTCTACTGGATATTGCTGCCGCGTTGGCCCTCCCCACCAGCCAATGCGGACGGTCAGGCTCATCGCTGAGCAGAATAGCCTCCCACTGCTCTTCTGATGGGTTTGGAATGAGGTCTACTATGGGGTTGAATTGGCATGCCCACACCAGAGCACTTTTACCTCAACTTATCTTTTTTTTTTGTGAATAGAAACTAAATTCGATAAAAATACGAATGCAACAATTGGGCTTGGTCATTCCTGGTGATCCAGTGGCCTGCGGGTCTGCAGTTAAAATCTGCAAATTCAACCTAGCCCGAGAAAGCAACATATGTGATATATTATTGCGCGGCATTGTGGCTCACACGAACGCCAGTCAAGTCACGGGAAGCATTGTTGTGTTCGGTTCTCTATAAAAAATGGAATCCCTGGCACTGAGCCTGAATTGGCGTCTTCTGAAAAGTATTGCACCACGCGCAGTCATGTCAAATTGTGTCTTTACTGATTCTACTTTTGCGCCAGGTTGTCTAACGTAGCATTGCGACACGTAGTGCGTACGCGGTGTCACTCTTGGTTTGGCAGGCCCCGTTTCTGTCTTGCCATTCTGTGGTAATTCTGGAGGAGGAGGACACACCTTCTTAGCAGTGGAAAACATGACGTACAATTCGTGTCCCTGTATAGCCTGCGTTGCAAACGGAGCATGCGCATAACACAACCACGGCTCTTGCGTAGTCCTTTTCACTGATTCATCGAGCCAGTCTCCATCCATGCACACAATATGCTCGCCCGCCCTTCAGATTAGATCTCCGGAATAGCCGACTGCCTTTCACTTAGTCTCTTGTTCGGACACATTGGACCGTATATATCGCCGTGACACGGTTTTGTAACTGCTGACTCCAAGGAGCGCGCCGCCCTCTTGTTTTCGGTGATCTCTGCGTAACATAAGACGCGAATTGAAAGCTCTTTTTATTGTAGAATGAGAATGCTGCTTCAATTGCACATTTCGCACTGTTGGTGCGGGCTTTGGCCCTAACAATTTAGCCGTGACATA